>NC_090908.1:6939735-7283040 GCF_040956055.1 Brachionichthys hirsutus
ACTTTATTTGTATTCATCATCATCATCATCAGCATGAATACATACATGTCTTGTATTTAAAACATAAACACACACAAGCAGTAGTAGTATTAGTATTACAAATTACTCCTTAAGGTTGTAGATGTAAGTGTTCTAACCACTCACAGAAATATTTCTCCAAAATGCTTACGTGAACTCGTATGTAAAGTTTATGCAGTCTGAATTTGTACCATGGTGCCATGCTTTGTTGATGGTGTGTGTGTGTGGGGGGGGACGCTATCATCAATAATGGAGTGTATGGGACAGCAGTAGCATTACTGATATCAGTTTCTACCCTCCTTCAGAGAGGTTGGATCCATAAAGAGAACAGAGAGATGGCTGATGGGACACACAAGATCCACAGCTGCTCACTTTATATCTATATAGACACACATGTAAACCTTTATTTTGAAAGGGCAGATGGGGTGTTGTGTATGCATGGATGGAGTGATGTTGGGTAACTAGGAGACAAAGCTCTTAAAAGATTTATACTGAAAATTGAAGGAAGCAGATTCAAACGAACTTTAATGGTAATGCAAGAGATGCAGGGAATTTAACTAAGCAGATGTGCAAATGTGCAAGATCAATAAAAGTGTCAGCTGCCTTATTTCAGCATGTTTTATGTGAAGAAAAGACACCGGCATCATGAAAGCATGTGCCTCTTTAAAAGCGTGGCTGTATATGACAGATTTTTATGAAAGGACAAGATGTTTTCTGCTCATCCATTGCCACCATCTCATCTCCTCATCATCACTTTGCAAAGAAACTACTTTGTTATAGTTCACTAATTTTCATATAAATTCCCACCATCAGTGGAAGTTCACAAAAACATATGAGACAGTTTAATAGGATCGTTAATAAGTTTCTACCACATCACAAACTGTAATGAAGTTTGAGAGAGTAAAATTTGGTCTCATCAGGAGTCGGCCTAACGGTGTTAACTTGAAATACGGCCTTTGCGTGACTGGCCTGCCCGAACTAGTCCTGTAAAACTGTTCTTTGTTATCCATTAGTCATCCCTAGTAAATACATAATAACTTCAGCTATAATGTCTGTATAACGTTGGGAATTATGTTTTTGCATACATGACACACATGCACTGAGCCACACTGAGAGTGTGCATGAATGGAATAATTGATCAATATCTGCATTGGAAATCTGCAATCACTGTTGTAATTAAGTGACAATGAGTGGAAATGAATCTTAAATCTTTCTCACAAAGAACAGAATTCATACTGAATCAGACATGTTGCCAACGACCCCTCTCATGCTGTTTACCCCAGCTTGAGCCTTCTGCCATCAAGTAGTTGATGGCAGCTTTGGCTACTAGTCAGAATGCCGAACTGTGCCCCACACCAACTAATACCCGCCCATGCCGACCCACTCCCACATGCACAGGGACTATAACCCACCCAATACCTAAGGACTCTACCTCAGCTGTCCCCCCCAAAAAAATAAAAGATAGACAAATTTGGACATCACACAGGACATCTACCTCACTGTCCTGTTCATCTGCACATTCCAAGTGTTGCACTGTGCCTATAAACACTTTAACATTTTTATTTTTTGCACTGATGTCTTAGCTCTTAGAGTTCTTTTACGCAGATGAACACAGTGACTTGTGTGTGGATGATAATCTGACGATATATTTGAAGATGCACAATTTGCTATATTTGTCATGAAAATCCAAAACAAACAATGAAAGTCAGGGGTGCTGTTTTAGCGATGACTCATTGGTAAATTGCTGAATTCAAACTCTCAGATGAATGACATGGTCAGCAGGCTGAGCAGGCTTCTGAGAGCGATGATTGCTGGATGTGAGAGATCAGAAAATGAAGGTGTTTGAAATGTTTCCTATGGAAAACGATTTGTCCTTGGAGCACATGCAGGTTTAACTATTGTGTTTTAGCCAATGTGGAATAAAGTCATAGCAATTAGGGTTTGTCTGATTTCTGAGTTCTACAAGTTAATATCGCTGCTAATGTTTTTAAACTTATGGAAAAAAAAAACGTTTGGATGTTTTCTCTTGATCAACATCGAAAGGAATTAAAATTGATTAGTTATAGAAAAATGCTCTCACATTTATAGTTTATTCACAAATCAATAAACATATGAATTACTGCATAATCACCATGATATGAAAGAAAGGATTAGGGTTTTATACCATATAAGCATTAAATATGCAAAATAAACTTAAATAAATGACAACCATTAATTCGAATTGTATGGAGTCCTGCAAATAAGCAAAACAAAACACACAAACACAAACAAATAGATCAAGTGTAAAGTCCTTGGATATTTGAATGTATTCAAGTGCAGTGAACACATCCGCCTCCAAGCGATAGATTTGACACCACAGAATATTCTAGAAACTTTAGTGTTGGCACTACAAAATCCCAGTCCTAATGAGAAGTCTTGTTCTGGTTGAGGGCAACAAGTCCTTGCTCTTATCTGCAGTCCAGCTCCGTTGGCTGGTCCTATCAGCAGGCTGTTATCTTAGTGCCCTCTTAAACCTCAGCTCTGTATGAGCTACCTGTGCCTTATCAGTGTCTTTCCTCCTAGAGAAGGATCCATGGCCGCCGGGCCTTCACCGACCCCGGATCGACATCTCCTTGGTTTCTCCTCTTCTATTCTCGTTGGCCAGTTTTACGCTGAGAACTGTCACCCTCTCATTTTATTCAGCTCTTATTCTCACTTACTCTCTTGCTTCCAATGTCATTCATATCTAGTGTGATTGAATAAAATATCTCATATCTATTTGAATGACAAACTACAGGAACAATAAATGTCTACTGAGACTAATGTTTAGGTTCAAGCTGCATAACCATTTTAACAAAGAATTGCACTCATTCAACATATCAGATTGTTACATTGTCTTAAAAGGATGGTTCTCTGTGGTGGCCAAGGCTGAGTTTAGACTGAGTTTAGTATATCAGAATATACCAGCAAAATTAAGACATTTTATTTTCCTTCCCTGACAGCAACAATATTTCTGCCTGTCTTTCATGCTAGTTATTTCACATTGGTATTCATGGTGTGCTTTAGTCAGAACACACAGCCAATAACAGCTGACTAATTATTCCATAACAATTGAGAACATGCATATTAGGAACATCAAGGTACAAAAGATCATCGTGCTCAGTGAATGCCTGGCAAAACAATAACCGATTAAAACAACACATTCACTCTGTTTTTAAGTCAAATGCTGCCTCCCACTTCATGTAAACCAAGAAATGTGCATGTGCTTTGTAATGAAGTCAATTCAAATTACCGTATAAGAAAATAATGTAAGCCCCGAATATAACAACAGAGGAAAAAACACAGCAACACTTAAGGCTGCAAAGGAAACTAAGATCAACCTCTACTAGTTTTGGGTAAAATGACTTTTTGAGGGAGACAAATATAAGAAAGAAGATGTAGAAATTCATAAAAACAAGTTATTTCAATTATCAGAATTTTTTTAAATAAATGCTATATTTTAAATAAAAAGAAAAGTTAAGAATGAAATGTTAACGGAGAAATTTGGTAGTAAAATCACAAAGAATGACGCAATAAGGCAGTAAAATGACACAATAAGTGTAAGTGCGCATCCAACAGCACAACACAACAATAAATGACTCACTGTCAATATTAGAACATAGTCCCAGGATGGGGGGACAGAAACTATCTGACATTACAGCATTATTATGGGATGAACATTTAATCACAAAGTCACACTCAAATAAAAGCTCATTTCTGTGCTTTAGATTGCAAAAACGTACAAATCCTATTTTAAATGTCTCTGTTGAACAGCTTTGCACGCAACGTTTGATCACAACATGCACACAAACCAGCATCACACATTCATTAGAGCTGACAGAAAAATGAAAGAACATCAAGGCTGCTGATGACCCCATACTGCTACAAAACAGCTCATCTCTCACCAGGAAATCCTCTTGCTAGTAAATTTGTTGTGACGCATGCTAATTGACAGGCCCAATTGGATGCACAGAAGTGGGCTAATGCTATCTCAAGGAGCCGTGGCTTGTGCTGAATGTGGTGACGCCGGTGGCTTAACAGTGCCAGTAATTACTGGATTGTCGAAGGTGACAGCCTAACTAATGACTGTTGACAGCCACACCCTCACGGCTGTTTGTTTTAATAGCCTAAACATCAGGCACAGGATAAATGTATTTTGTTTTTTTGCAGATGCACATTGGTGGAGCAAAAAAACTACGCCTGCTCAATCTATTTCATTCTCAGTCAGAAGAGCTACAACTTGCTGCTGCCGAGAATCGCGCTGCAGAAGTTGGGTGTTAAGGGACTTGTTCAAGGATGTCTACACTGTCTGTAGCTTGGTTTTTTGTGCTGTTTTTGGATTAAAAACCTACAACCTTTATTTTATAAATCTGCTTTTACGAAATATTTTCACCCAACATTCATGTAGTAAAAGTTTCCATATTAAAACTTCCGGTTTAAATCTAGCTGTACTCTTATTGTTTCATCATTATCAAATGGGAGTTAAATTTTATTTTCTGCAAAGTGACTACAGGTTTCAGGATTACACCAAGAAAATACCGACCTATAACTATAACTGTTGTTTAAGCACAACATACAATTTGTGTAAATCTGATTGAAGAAGAAATGCCTTTCAACATCAGCTTGACATTGAATTTAAACAAAAAAGTCTCAGATGAAAAAGGATTTATTGTTGACCTGCACTTCCAACTGATTATCCTGATTATAGAAAGTCATTACATTATATCGTCTGTGAAGATTCTCAGTCATCCATGTCACAGAAGAGCTCTGTATTGAATTAAGTCCACTGGACTTGCAGGAAAAGCGGGAAGGCATTTAGCCTCGTATCCAAGAAGCTTCTTCAGTTCTGAGAGTTTTCAGAACTGAAGGAGGCTCTTGGATGGGAGGGGAAATCAGTGCCGTTGGCAGCACTGATGTCATCTTGTATAGCATTGTTAGTAGATATTATTAAAAACACCTGTTATATTCATTTTGAAGAAATACTCTTCTTGTTAAAGTCGTCTGATTATGAAAAATATTTGTTCCTGCACATCGAGAGAATACAGAATACTACTGTTTCAAAAAGTAGGCTAAATTGCTGCCAGTCATTTTCATGACAACAAATGTATAAAGCTTGAACATTCATCTTTTCACCTGCCATACATTGTTTTCCACATCCTTTACTTGCTTCCAAGCTAACCATGGCACAATGTGTGTTGTCATGGTTGTGTTTTTCACCACCAGCAAACAAACTTACCTTAAATCACAATCTAATATAGTATTAGCATAACAATCTAAACGGCTTTCCTACATTATGTTCTTGATAGTTTGGTATTATTTATGATTATCTGTTAATCTCCTTTTGCTAGTTGCCCTTTATTTACATCACTAGTGACAAGTAGAACTTCAGGGTTAACTAAAGTGCAGCAGTGCATGCAGTAGAGTAGCAAGACATTAATGGCCAGCTAAGAAACACGCCAACACGATGGTTGGTTAGCTCAACTCATTATTGATTGAATATTTATAGTTTAGAAATATTCAAAATGTTTTAAAAAGGCCACTTCCCACTTTATCCAGATTATTGTTAAAAAGAAGAGTTCTTTGGATAATTTTACAACAACCCACAACACAACAACAAATTAACTATGTTAATTAAATTGGAAATTGGTTAAAAACTTTAGCTAAATCAGGGAGAAGACAATAGCTGCACTAAGTGGCAAAATATCTCGACTTATTTTCCTACATGAATTTATAAAAGGACAAATTGCATCCTTGCTCTTTCCTAGAGCTCAAAGAACACAGCCCAGGGGACCCAACAGTAACTGCTTGATAACCAGTATTATTTTCAGGACGGAACAAGACGCCCAAAAGCAGAAAACAACTGCATTCATTTGTGTGATGATTATATTGTGACAACTTATCTGGCTCTAATTTGGAAATAATGAATTATATTAGCTGCAAATCCTGTTCCCTTCTAATTAGTGGCTCTGGGAGCAGTTTTGTCAGTTACGAAACGATTGAGAATGTGTAATTAGACTGTATAAATCAATTAGGGGCCCTTCAATTGTGTACAATGTATTTTCCAAAGCAGATTAAAGAATGCTTATGAAAAAGAAAAAGCCTGCCCAGCACACCGTGAAGTTGGAATTAAAGGAAGGAAGTGAGAGAGGGGAAAAAAAGAAAGTGAAAACAGGGCCACAGGACCAAGGGCATGCTGAGAGGATAATTTTCACGTCCAACTCAGTCTATCACATGCAGGCAGGAAGACAGATGTGTGCAGAAGGGCAAAAAGAGTGAGACTGGGGAAAAAGAAAAAGAAAAGCCCGACAT
The DNA here is from genome assembly GCF_040956055.1 of Brachionichthys hirsutus. Lineage (NCBI taxonomy): Eukaryota > Metazoa > Chordata > Actinopteri > Lophiiformes > Brachionichthyidae > Brachionichthys > Brachionichthys hirsutus. The sequence goes on from NC_090908.1 coordinate 6,946,081, forward strand.
GTCAGATCAACATGGGGATTACAATGATGAAAACAATGTTTGGATTTCATGGCCCCAGTTTCTAAAATAGTTGTATAATTCAACACAACATGCATTGCCAATGCTAAACAATCATCATAATACAACAGTATAAGTATAAGTGAAATAAAATCCATCACATTATCCCTGCATGGTCACGAATGATATAATGAAGCTTGTTGTGCTCCTTACAAAATGTGTCAAAATTTGGATTCGTAAAGTACGTTTTTATTTTAGTTTGAGCCAAGTTGCCTTTAGGTTAGTAAATTAAATAATAGAAAATAGGAAACACTCAGCCAACAAATAATGATTAGAGACCTAAAACCTGAAAAAGCCTTTATTATTCATGCTTGTTTGTTTTGGATTTGTTTATATTACAGCGAAAGATTCAAAAAGTCATCAAAAATACATGAATAGTTTGTATTCTAGTTTTTTCTTCTTACCATCATGAATTCCTTTGATTAGCTGTTAAAACACTTAAGAGTTTAGATGAATAATATTAAAAAAATAACAAGAATTTGTTGTTAGAAGAATTTACTTGTAAAGTACAATAAATTGCAGTAGGTTTAGTATCTAACATTGCATCCCCCCCCCCCACCCCCCACTATTTAAGAATGATACCGAAGTGCTCCAACATTTTTAACAGCTATTTATAGCACCACATGCTCTCTCACTTCACTCTTCTAAAGTGCCATCTATCCTTTTTTCTTTCTCTTCCTAGTCTTGCTTTTCAGTTTGTTAGCATCATTTTATTGGAAAGAATGGTGCGTGTGTGTCTTGTCTCTAAATTACACATACCGTATATTATAAATTCCGTAATTCAACATGTGTCTGTAAATTCTGTGTCCCAATATTTTCACTGCATATATATAGAAATATATTTAAAGAGCTCGAGATAATTTCCATATTTTCTCACGTTCCCCGAAGAATCATTACGGTTTCAATTTCCTCCAATTGTTGGTTGTAAGGTTTGGCAAATTCATTCCATTTCTCCTGTACAGGAATTTAAAGCGAATGTTTGGGCATAAGAGAGCCATGGGCATCTCAAACACGAGTTAGAGGATCACATGGATGTCAGATGCTACTGTGTAGAAAACTGTTCAAACATCATCTGGGGTCGTTGGCACAAGCAAATAGATCAAGAGAGGGGAAGAAAAGGATATGACACATGCAATGTGCTGAAAGAGGAGGAAACAGGAACTGATGGCACAAATAAAGAGCGTTGAGGAGCGGAGAAAAAAAAGAAATAGCATTACAATGAAGAGATTGTTATCTATGCAAAGACATGGAAATACTGTTTGACAAAATTGCAAGAAAAGGCTGTAATATTCTGGAACAAAAAACAACAGCCTTTTAAAGGGTTTTATATTAATATATGACACGTAGCATTGTAAAATTTGCAAGCTCTGCTGTCAGGTTTTTATTCATGCTAATTATAGGTAGTGTATGGTGGCAGAGTAGTATTCGGGGTTCGGGGCCTTGCTGAAGGGCACCTTGGCAATGCCCAGTAGTTGAGCTGGCAGCTCTCAGCTCTCATAAAGCTAAGGGCAAGCCATTTTGGGATGAAAAGATAATATTCGTCCAGCTTGTCCAGCAGCACTATTTTTAGCATTGAGCTAGAAATGACCAATGGCTGTGCAGTAATTCTGTGACTGCTTCCTGATAGGCTCCACAACTCTCTGCATTTTAAGTACTGGAGTTAGTGATGACAACAGCACACTTTTTAGTCACTAGGTCATAAATAAATAAATAAAAGAAGTGGAGGCTTGCGTGACAAGAGGTGATTTAACAAGCCTCTCTCCCCTTTCTTTTTTTAGGGGAGGGAGGGGGTTCAGTGGTTTGACCTACCTCTTTCTCCAATATCACGGTTCCTGATGGTGACAGAGTTTGATGGTGCAAGCACAACACATGAAGCCAGTGTGAATCCCTCACAGACTGGAGAGTTGGGTCGGGAGTGGATAGCTTTTAGCGAAACACACCATCACAGGCATCAATCTGTTATAAGAATGTAGGTCAAGATGTGCTGAGAAAAGACAGAGAGCGTCCTCTGCTGCTGTCTCCCATTCCTCTCTTGCACCAGAACTAGAGATATATATATAAGATGACTGATGCTGATATTTCCTTCAGCCGGACATTTCTGCAATAGACAAAAACAGATGAAAAACAACACACGAAGTTATTGCAGAGAAACTATTTTTTTCTTGATTTGTTTCTCTGTGCTGGTAAATATATTAAAGTGCTTGGAAACATGGTGAATGTGTACAGGAATCTGTAAATCAGCCTCTAGAATCTTTGTGTGTATAATGACATCATTTATGTGTAAAACTATCTATTTAAATCTATTATTTGTTTTGGAATTTGTAAGTGTAAGGGTCTTTACATCTATATGTTGACATTAATGGTAAAAAAAAGTACCTTGCTCAAATAGTTGGAAAAACAGAGATCTTTGACAAGTTAGGCACACGCTTCAGTTGAATATAGAACTTTAGCTACAGCTGTGCAAATGTAGAGATACTGCAGCCAACGGTGGCTGATGACTGACATCTGAGCTAATGAATGACAAATTATATGTAAATCTCAGTCCTGTTAACACTTCCTGTACAAGGAAGATATTTCAATTATGTATTTAAGATGATTGTAAAGAGATACACTAGTAACATAGTGAACTAGATGATGGGCACAAATAAGATGAATACCAATAAGCACTCATATAAAAGCACAACAAAAGCAAGCCTATATTAGAGAGTTTATGGTAAGAGTCACCTGTTTGAACATAATCTGCACAGATTAATGTTCATGTGTCTTTTAATAACTTTTTAATGTTATGGATCTTTGCTGAAAACACCACATCTCAGAGTGTTTTCTTTCCACACTGCTTGAAAGATGCTGATTTGGCTGATTTTGCATTTCAGTCTGTCGAGTTTGTCCCTGATTTGATGCTTGTCTTGGGCACAGAAATGGCACCGCTACCTATGTAACTGAAACAATGCCGATTCAGAGGAAATCAAGGAAGAAGAGCAAAATGAAGGGAGGGAATGAAATGATGAAGAGCAGTTTCACAATCAATAGCAAAGCAATCTTCTCTTTGTTTTCAACAGGAAGTGACACTGTAACTTACAGGCACCATTCTCTGCCTAGTTATCATTGAGAGTGTTTGGCTTCATTAGTGCTGCTTTCATTTGTACTAATAGGTTGGCACACTGCGAACACTGAGTAGGATAACTTTTCCATTATTAACCATCCTCAGAGCTCCTCCAAATGGCAACTATCAGCCAGAGAGTCAGGTCATAAGAGGCAGGAGCTGATCAGGTGAGATGTGTAACAGATGTGTCTCGTTCAGTTCAACAACATAGCAACCCTCACAAATGTATGGGTTTTAATGGTCAAATTCAATATTTATTATTTGAACAGATCCAGAAGACATTTATGACTGTGATTTTTGATGAGTTAATTTAATACATATTTTACAAGATATAGAACTTTTATTGATCTCGCTAAAAGACAGTCAGACAGACATACCTCCTTAACAGAGGTAATAACTTGCAAATGCATGAATGTAACTTAATGTTGACTATTTATTTGCAGTTGATTGTGAGAGTATCTGAAGAGGTAAATACGTATTCAATGAGAAAATCAAAAAAAGCATTACATTTAATGTGAAACACACTTGTAGGTTATTTATGCACATTGCTGTTGTCTGAGTTGATAACACTGAAACTCATTGCACAGCAGGTGGGCATACTATTTACTGATATAGGTATTGGGTGTTGCTGGAGTCTGTATCCCCACTGACTATGGGTGGAAGTCGGAATACACTCCGGATGAGACGCCAGCTCATCGCAGGGCCAAACAGAAGACAGACAAACTCATGATCCCACTCATACCTAGAGACAATTTACAGCAACCAATTCAACTAACCTGAGTGTTTTTGGTGGTGGGAGGTAGAGAATCGGTGCAAACCCAAACAGACAACAGTGCTATTAATTTTATATTTAAGCAACAATGTTAGAACAACAGTGAGGAACGTATGTCAATCTCTGCCAACACCTTTCCCTCCCAATTTTTGAAGTGTAAAGTTAGAAAAAAGGTTTTAATTCATATTTACTCCAAAATTCTCATTCTTACCCCTGTTGTAGTTTTAATTTCCATTTATTTTAAAAAATCTTATTGTGTTTTAAAATGATACCAAATCAACGTAAGATCACAGTGAAAGCTTCAGGCTCGTGAAATCAGTTAGAGACACAAGAGGGAGCAGGGTCGTAACGTTTTTAGAATATGCACATGTCACAGATGGGTGACCATCTTGTCCATATGGTACGAGGGAATAACTGAGAACAACATTGTGGATTTTTCAGGTTGATGCACGATGCAAGTATCATGGCCAATATTTTTTATGACCTTGATAAATAATGTGTCCATTGCTAAAACTGACTTTCAATGATGTCGGGTTTTGTGTGATTCTTGTGGCACTCAAATCTCAAGAATTCCTGCTGTTATCCTTTTCATCAAATAGACCTAAAGCAACACCCATTCAACAATGAATGTTTTTTTCTGACATTAAAATCAGTTAATCCTGTCAATAATATGCAAAGTCACCACATATAGATCTGCTGGAGAAAAAAAGAATTAATGGAGAAATGAGCAAATGGGAAACTAGAAATCTTTTTTAAAGGACAGCATGATAAATCAACCAAAAATGAGGAAACACAATTTAAAAAAATAGATAATTTAAAGATTTATCAATTTTTTTATTTTTGGTGTGCACCTCCTGCATACATTCAGTCCAAGCTGCTGAGACAGAAGCGACAAGTGATGGCGAATGCTTTACCTGAAATCTAAGACCCTCCACCATCCTTCAGATCTGGCTTTCGGGAATACTTTGGTTTTTGTGACAAGCACGACCCTGATGGAAAGCGAGTCGTGGAGAAAAATACAACGGTATGTCTAATCTAAGTGTAACACAAAACTACATCTGTGGAAATACAACAAACACAACAACACATTTACGTTCACCCCTGTGTGAAAAACGAGTGGAACCAGACAAACACAACAAGCAGCACAAAACTTTACCCGAAGTTGTTGAGACAGCCATTAGCACATTCTTCAAAGAGGGCAAAATAAATGGACCGGGCGATGTTGCTTTTATTGCTGTCGACATGCGACCCTTTCATGTTGTGGTCGGATAACGCGGGGTTTCAGGACACCTGAGCCCCGTTAGAAGCTAAGTGTCCTAGTAGCACTCCAGAAGATGGGTGAGGCGTAGCTCCATCAGAAAGAGATTTATGATAGGGACCTGCTTTTGTTTAATATACTGCTGAGAATATACCCCAGAAGATGGGTTTGGTGCAGCTTTTATTTTATAAGGAGCAATTTCTACTCTGCTGCAAAAAATGCACCACAGAAGATGGGTGATTTCTCCATCAGATATATTTATGTTTTATTCGTATTATTCTTATTTTTATATGGTGAACAGTAGAACATGTCAGGTATAGCTGTACCAGATACATTTAATTTAATTAATGAAAAAAATGTACTTTTGAGTTGAAACAAATTGTGGCAATTTCAACAAACTACAAGTAAAAAAAAAGGCATGGAAATTTCACTTTAATCGAAAAAGTATCGAACCGTGACAAAAACGTACTGAACCAAACCAAACCGTGAAATATGTGTATCGTTGCACCCCGAGTTCCGACCTTTTATTCGGTCTGATAAGTTGAAATCTGATTGCATGACTTAACGCTGCGACAGGCTTGGCTGGTCGCAGCTCAACAAAGACACTGAGCAGGCAGGGAGTTCTAAAGGGTGAGCCAGATTAATGGAGCATATGCAAAAATACCTGAAAATTCCTGGTCAGCTTTAAATATTTTGCTTTGACTGTCAAGAACCCCTGGAGGGCCAGCTCTATTGCTGCTCAGTGAACCTCCACTGACAGACTGACTGTCGGTGTGGAGACTCCCCGTGGAGGACTTTTCACAGCAGGGGTCTTCACTCGCTGCACCTTCTTCACTGCTGAGTCATATTCTGCGCTCTGGACTTATGATTGCAGGATTTGAAGCGGTTATTCTAATTTAAAACGTTCCTCTTTGTCCTTTTCTCTGAACCAAATCACTGCTTGTTCATGGGCTGTTTTGCAACAGAATTTTTTTTTATCTTGCCAGCAGCATTGCTCTTGAGTAAACACAGATCCAAAGCAGTGAGCAGCAGTTCACCATCCTGTCCACAGAAAGGTGCAGATCAAAGGGAGCAGTTCCTCCTCAGTGCCTGGGAACACACGCTTTGATCCCTTATTGGCTTGACCGCCATTCGACCCCATGATTTCTAATGCAGGCCTTTGTTGTCATTCTCAGACCTCAGGGATGAGTCGGGTGAGTGCCGACTCCAAAGTTTAAAGATTAGAGAGGATGAAAAGAAAGACGAATGACAGATGCAATGTACAAGAAAATATAGACAATTTTCAACATCTCTTAAAGGAATTGAGCTCGATATGTGATGTTAGATAATGCTTTGTATTTCTTTTCCTCACTAAATGTTAGCAATTCTGCAGTATTGTGCTAAAAGGAGTTTAGCCCCATTCGCAAGTGTCTATTCTCCAAATTGTATTTGCTTCAAGTTGGATTCAGTGGTATGTGACAAACTCTAACATGATGAGCTCCAAGTAATGTTTGTTACCAGAACAAACTCAGCACTCATCTCAAGAAGCAGGGGCACACAGACACACACCTCGTTATACATTCTATATGTATTAGGCTTGGTATGAACCTATTCGACGACTGTGTTCCAACCTATATTCTGCTACACAGACAGTCATCATCTCCCCTCATGTCAAACTGTGTCAAGCAGTCTGCGGAGGGACTCTGGCCTTGTGTCACAAGACTCCATTAAGAATGGAAGAGAAATATTTATACCTGCCAGACACATAGACTGATGTTTAATTCATCAGTTTAAGACAGTGGCCCTGCTCGACCCTGGACTGTGGGAGAAGGAGGGTTTTTAGAGTTTATGACCCGCCATTTATATGCAGCGGGGACGGACCTCATGAGAAGATTTGCTTGTGTGCCTTTGTGTGATTAATTGTTTATGTGAGATGGATTGTGTAATTGTGCAATTAAAAAAAAAAAAAGATCTATTTCATTAAATGTGTGTGTCCCCCCCCCCCCCCCCCCCCCCCCATTTGCCATACTGTTTAATTTGTCTACACAGCTATCCTCTCATTTATCATAAATAATCCCACCAAGACAAAATGTCTTTGACCCATGACCCAGATCGTGTCCCTACGGGGATCGAGCACACACCATTTAATCTAAGACTGTACTACTATTAAACACAAAAACCATTACACCCTGTTCAGCACTGTTAAAGAAGCGATGAATGGAATACTGGATATCAATAATTATTTGCATAGTAAGAGAAAGTTGAATGAAGATAAATGAGTGTTAATCTCTTGTATTTTAAATACTTTTTTTTTTTTACCTCAAATATGAAAACCATTATCATGAGAACTACAAACTGTGGTAAAAATGAGGTTGAGCTGAAAGGTTGATGCCACACACATCCACGTAGTGTGAAAACACTTCTATAAATGAACCAGAAATAGATTAGAAGATGATGAAAGATCCAACTCTGTGTCTTACTCAGCCAAACAGAAGGGATGGGGGAGCTGCAGTGATATTCAGTCACTCTTTTTATTGTGTGTAGAGAATGAGATGTTACCTTCAGATGGCTGAGGATAGATGAGAGGCCTATATTTACTCGCTGCAATCATTCTGCAGAAGCTGTGGCTTCCTGCGAGTTACAGCTGTTCTAGTACGGAACCATTTTCATTAAGTGGCACATAAGTACAACTGGGCGGATGCATAGTTTGCCTTTCATATGTGGAAATTCAAATATGGACGCCATACTTGTGTACACTTGCAGAAGCAGAAAGATTCAGCAAACCCATATTTGAAATGCACGAGTACACAGTGCTGTACTGTTCCTTCATCTTCACACGTGTTTTGACCACAGCTATTGTTCTAATGTATCCTTTCCGGAATGGCGGCGCATGCACACGTTGCGGCCCGAGGCTCCCGGCTTTTCGTGCTTGTTTTTGTATTTTTGTTTATTCACACGATTTTGTTATGTTAGCATAATGACAATAAAAAACTCTTGAATCTTAAATCCTGAATCTAATGATCTATTATTTGACTCATCTATTATATTAAATGGGCGGCATCAATTTTATCGCTTCCACTCTTGCTTGATTAAAGGTCCAACAATACGGCAATAACATTACTTCATACATGAACATGAGCAAAGTCATTTTTTTTATGAACACACCTATGTCTGCACATTGTCAGGGAAGCAGGGAAACACTGCACCATTGACTTTAGACCAAGTGACTGTGCTTCCCCCTGCCTTGAGGCAGCAATGCGGCAACAATGCACCTGAATACACCTCAGTTTAAGGCCCGCATACCCTTGAGCACACAAACAGGCAGAAGTAAATGTCCTACTTATATAATGTAAGTGTGAAAATTACTGTAACAATTGGAAATTAGACAGACAGACAGACACTCAGTCAGGTGGACGATAGGCCACCTGATTGATAGTGTATTGGTCTTACAATGAGTGTGTTGTATTGCTTGATTGTGTTATATTACATACGCGTAACACAACGAGGACGGTGCTGTGGCTCAACAGCCTGCTGCTCTTCATGGCTTCAAGGCTCGCAGCAACTATGCCCCCGACAATGGAACAATGCAAGTGAACATACATGCGGTCATATTGTTGTGAAACAGCCCAATATTGCATTCTTGAAATATTCTTCTAAGAAACATCCTGTATTCAATTCGTTTTTTTTGTCTTACAACAATGGATAAAATATCTCTTTTTCTAAACTAACACTCATTATTGTTTGAAACGTTTGATAACAATGTTAATGATTAACAGTAATAGCACAGATGCACTCAAACTTCAGTGCAATTATGCACAAGTGAACATACATACGCAGCCAGAAGGGCTGTTGTAATTGGTACCATGAGCAGCGCAGATGTGAATTCAGCAAAACAGATGCAGGGGTTCAAACTCTGGTACCACCGCCTGATTTGAGCTGCTGCTTGCTTGTCAGTCATTAGGACATGCTCAAAGTACTCTGGCAATTGAAGCAGCCTCTCGACAAGGGAACACAGATATGCTTGTGTATAAGAAAAAATGTGGAGAAAAAAAGCCTGTCTGCCGAGGCTTGATTTATACATAAGGCGGCATTGCGCCGTCCTTATCATGACAAGACAAGTAACGATTGCTTGTACAGCTACAAAAGTCACTCAAGTAGATATTTTAATTTTTACCTGCAGATGAGAAACACTCCATGTTCAAGTTCATTCATGCTCACTGTTAGGCACTAATTTGTGCGTCTAATACAGGGATCCTGAAGCATAATGGAATGGTTCAGTTATCACTGTACATTCATCTGTGCACATTCATTCCTCATTTCCATAACAGTTTACGGCCTTTTGCATGGGTGAACTTTGATAATAAAGGATGGCAAAATAATACCGCACAAACATTAATTTAATTTATATCTAAAGAAAAAAAAAGCATATGCAGTATGGTGCAAGAGAGGTTTCTACAAAACTCTTCATGCATTAGGTTAATGTCCGAGTTATGTATTGCTCGTTTAGGCATTAATGCCACTGCTGGTGAAAGTTATGGTTTGATCTTATTATCTGTGAGGATAATAGGACTATAAAAACATGGGCTTCCTGTTCTCGAAACATGAATCTGTGGATTGCGACGTAAGTTCACGGGGTCATTCACCACATATTTTATGTATCGATGCCATGTATCAATGCCTTTACTGTCTGATTTCAATTTGATTAATTTCACCAATGCAGTCGACTTTAAACACAGCATCAACTCATTGCACACACAAGTGCGCATTTTGGGTGAGGTGATTGTTGAGTCCTGGTTCATCACTACACACAGTTTGTTTGCAAGCAGTGGCATTTTTTTTCTTTGTTTGCTCATCACACCTGCAAGTTGAGGAAACAAAGGCGTGTGAACAGGTTTCAGGATTTGTGCTGGCATGACAAATTAAAATGACAGCGACAAAAATAAGCATAAATCAAAACTCATAAACAGAACAGTCTAGAAAGTTCTAATCCCTTCTAGCATTATCCAAAGAAACCCATGCAATTGTCCGTTTTTATTCTGTTTTTATTGTGGAATTTTCAATGTTGCCTTAAATAGAGTCTCATGTGAAGTTATGGTTTTTTTGGTGGCTGTGTCGGTCTAAAGTGTGTGGATACTAAATGTTTTGTTGAATACAAGAAATGTAAAAAAAAAAAAGTAAAATAAAAGATGAGAACACTGTTATACAAAACGCAAATGTGTGTCTTTGAAAGGTGTGTTCAAAATGTGTTTAGTGTGTAGTATGTCAAATCTTTATTTTACCGGTAGTTTAATATGTGTGTATGGTAATAACAATCATTTTAGTTTAGTTTTAGTATTTAGGATAATGAGGGAGAGATCATCCAAAATGTTAAAATGAGCAAACATTGGAAAATAATATTTAACTATGGGAGACTTTTTGACTGACAAATCAACCTTTCTCACTGTGATGCACATGATGTGTTAATTTTAAAGCACCACATCGGGACATGGGTTACTTGAGATGTGACACCTCAATTCATGTCTTCCTATTTGACGTCGTTATCAGGGACTGTTTTATGTAGAAAGGTGACCTCCCCAGTCAGGGTCCATGCACGCACGCACGCACGCACACACACACACACACGCACACACTGTTTACCTCTCTCTCCTCTCCACCAACAGAGAAAGTGCAGGAAACAGCAGATATAGCAATGTACAAAGTAGCAGCCGGGGTGGAGGGTGTTTTGGATTGGTGACGCCAGCGACGATGGGATGCAAATGAATGCATGAAGTGTTTACAAATGGCTAATTCCCACCTGTCAGTCAACCTGGAGTCTGGGGAGATGATAAAACCCATCACACATGATGGGAAGGAGGAAGGGAATAGATGTATGAGAAGAAAGAGGACGTCAGGTGTTGATTGTGTGTACGAGTGAGATGGTTTGTCAAGGAAGAGGAAGGGCAGAAAATAAGATATTCAGCTTCGTTTGGGGAGAATTTCCTGGAGGTTAACTTACTATTATTGTAACTTACTGTACATTGTAATGATAAAACGAAATCCTGGCCAAACGGCAGCCTCCACCTCTCTACAGTCATTTAGGGGGGCAAGTGCAACACATTCCTTCACTAAACTTTGTGTGACCGTTATACCAGAAGAATACTAATTTATTGAATATAGATCTGTCAGAAAAACATTAATTACAGCATATAACTTGTATGACTCAAGACACCGTGTACAAGATGCTACTTAATTCAGTACAGCACACTTTGAAGGTTGTACTGCTTCCCCTGGGTATGATAATCAAAAATATGCTGCGTGAACCACGAGTCATTAAACTGCATGAGCTGTCTAGACAGCCACATTGTTCCAACCAGAGGTGTGCCCATTCCACCAGATGGACTGTAGACAAATAGGCAACTAAAACATGACACACATTTGATCAAACAAGGTATTATGCATCTATTTATGTCTTTTCTCATTGTTCACTGCCTGAAATGAAGGCTTCTGGAAGCACTTAATGTCAAGTATTTGTCTGCAGCCAAAGAGACATGACATGTTGAGGTATTGTTTGTTAATGCGGGATTCTCTGAGAGAAATGGAGGTTATGATTAAATGGGTAACGTGTCAAGGAAATAAACAGGAACTGACAAAGTGATTGGAAAATATGACCCGAGATTTCGGCTAATCCCTAAATAAACCCTGATACTTCAAAATAAAGACAGCTGCTCTGTCATTGAACGTCTTCATTGATAGCTGGTGTCTGAGAAAGAGAGCGGTCGGCAGACAGAGAGCAGGACTCACTGAGACAGCCACGGAGGGAAAGAGGGAGCCTCGGCTGATGAGCTGTCATCTCAGTATTGTAACGGTTCATGTTTTAGGAGTGTTCGTTGTTCCTACGCTGGAGAGGGTCCGCAAAGGCATCCGAGGGAGGAGGGGCGGTGTGTGTGTGAGGGAGCTGCGGGAGTGAGGGATAGTTACCCGTTCTGTGTTGTGGCGTGGTTACGGCCGACAGTGACCATTTAATAAAGAGCTCGTTGTGAGATCCACTGTGTGCTTATTCCAGCGTCCGACGGACGCTACATTGGTGTCAGAAGTGAAAACACGGATCCCTCTGCGCTAAACTCCGTTAGCCGAGCGGAGCTAACTAGGTGAGCTACGGCTAATTCTGCTCGTCGGCTACGCTAATGGCTGGACGCGACGGAAAAGGGGCTCGCCCGAAAATCAAAGAGGAGGTAATGGACGGTGGCTACGCCGGCAGGCGGGTGTATGAGATGGAGCTTGAACGCGCTGTGGAGCGCACGAGGCAGACAGCCAGGAAGCTAGCAGCGGACGCCGGATTCAGCCCTTCAATCGCAGCCACGAGGAAAGGCTTTGCGGGCCCGCCCACGGTCGTGGATGGCGCCGCGCAGTGTGTTCGGCCGCAAGTCAAGACCCCAAAGTACTCCGGTAAGGCAGACTGGGAGGCATTTCATGCCCAGTTCGAACTACTGGCTCGGGCCGCACACTGGTCAGAAGACACCAAGGCCCTCCAGCTAGCCATGTGCCTCGCCGATGACGCGCTGCCGTGCTTGCTGCAGCTGAGCCCAGCGGAGAGAGAAGACTATGGGGCTTTGGTCGGAGCCCTCCAGCGTCGGTTTGGGCAGTGTAACCAACCAGGCGTCCTGCGTGCGGAGCTGATGAACAGACGGAGGCAGCCGGGTGAGCCGCTCCGTATGCTGGCTAATGACATTGAGACTCTGGCGAGGAAAGCTTATGCCCACATGCCCGCTGCTGTGCAGAATGAACTGGCCAGAGACCAGTTTATACGAGCCCTATCACCGGGGGAGCTGCGCGTGCAGACACAGCTTGCCCATCCTCGTAGTCTGCAAGAGGCCCTGGAGCTGGCGGCGGAGAGAGAGGCTGTAGGGGGCGCTGCCGAGGGCTACCAAGGGCCAGTGACAAGGGCTGTGGTGCATAGTGACCCGGGTCAGGAGAAACCGGCTTGGGTTGCTGAACTGACTGAGCTAATCAGAGCCGCATCACCGCACCAAGCACGCGACAACCACAGCCCTCGCCGAAACCCCCCGGTGTGCTGGACGTGTGGTCAGCAGGGTCACATCAGCAGACGGTGCCCGAAGCAAGCTGGCGTCCAGGGAAACGGCTCGGGACCTGCGTAGATGGGACAACGCAGGCTCCTTTCTCTGTGTCCCACCCGGCCTCGGTTCCAGTGGACGGAGCCCAACGGAACGGCAGGGGGAGCGGGGCTCCGCTCCCTCCAGAAGCAGACGACAGCACCGAATCTGCAAGGGTGGTGGGCTGGACCAATGCAGGGGACTTTTGCCATGTACCCATCACCCTGGCAGGAGCTCCATGCACAGCCCTTATTGATACCGGCTCCACTGCAACATTAGTGAGACCTGATGTGGTGCCAGCAGGGACACATTTAGAACACACTGAGGTGAAGCTGCGAACCGTGACAGGTGAGCTAGCTCCTATGATTGGGAGGGGAGTGGTCACCATACGGCTGGGGGGGCTGTCAGTGAACTTTAAGGTGTGGGTTGCAGCAGTGCAGGATCCCTGCATATTGGGCCTGGACTTTCTTCGTGCCACACGAGGTGTGTTAGACCTGGGGGGGAACACGTTGACTTTCCCAAGGGGCCCCACAATTGAAATGGTGCGCCCCGCTCAGACCCGTGGGCTGCAACAGCCAAGCATGAGAGCAGTAAAGGAGCAACGCAAGACACAGCCCCTACTACCAACCTCTCAGGTGCCGCAGCCCCTCGCTCCCCATCTCCCAGCAGTCACACAGCCTCCTCAGGTGCAGTGTCCCACGGCAGGTGAGGGAGACAGGATGGGGATGGTGAGGGAGGTGTGGAAGCACAACTGCCACAGCTTGGATGCCAAGCAACAAGCGGAGCTGTGGCGGGTGTTGTTAGAGTTCCAGGACATTTTTGCATTGACGGAAGAGGAAGTGGGCCTGACTCACCTGGTGCAACATGACATCGACACCGGGGATGCCAGGCCCATTAAGACACGCCCTCGCCGCCTTCCCCTAGCACGTCAGGCTGCTGCTGACAGCGCGATCAGCGAGATGCTGCAGAATGGCATCATTGAGCCTTCTGACAGCCCCTGGGCCTCTGGGGTTGTGATGGTCAACAAAAAGAGGAGCTCAAAAATGAGATTCTGTGTGGACTACAGGCCGTTGAACAGCGTGACGAAAAAAGACTCGTACCCGCTGCCCCGTATTGATGAGTCTCTGGACTTAATTTCCGGCTCCTCCTGGTTTTCCTCCCTAGATCTGCGCAGCGGTTACTGGCAGGTGCCTCTCAGCCCAGAAGCAAGACCGAAAACCGCATTCTGTACTGGCAGGGGGCTGTGGCAGTTTCGGGTCCTCCCCTTTGGCCTGTGTAATGCCCCAGCCACGTTTGAAAGATTGATGGAGAAAGCTCTGGCTGATGTCCCCCGCCAGGAATGCCTGGTTTACCTGGACGACATCCTGGTCCATGGGAGCACTTTTGGGGCGGCTCTGGCATCTTTGCAGCAGACGCTGCAGAGGATAGCAGCGGCTGGGTTGAAGCTCCACCCAGATAAATGCTGCTTTATGAGGAGGGAGCTGGAGTTCCTGGGGCACAAGATTGGGGGCGAGGGCATCAGCACGCTGGAGGAAAAAGTGCGAGCAGTGAAGGACTGGCCAACCCCCACCACCCTGAGAGAACTGAAGAGCTTCATTGGCCTGGCGTCCTACTACAGACGGTTCGTGCGTGGCTTTTCTTGCATAGCCGCGCCTCTGTTCCGCCTGCAGCGAAAGGACAGTGACTTTGCTTGGTCCCCAGACTGTGAGCAGGCTTTCAGCCACCTGAAGGAGGCCCTGACGGAGTCGCCCATCCTTACCCCCCCCGACCCGAGCCTACCGTTCCTGCTGGACACAGATGCAAGCGACGTGGGTATGGGAGCAGTTCTGAGCCAAGTGGGGCCAGAGGGAGAGAAAGTGGTGGCGTACTTCAGCAGAACGTTTAACAAAGCTGAGAGGCGCTACTGCGTGACGCGCAGAGAGCTCCTGGCGATCGTGAGAGCAATAAGCCACTTCAGGTATTACCTCTGCGGCCTGCCGTTCACTGTCAGGTCAGATCACGCAGCCCTGCAGTGGCTGATGTCCTTCAAGGAGCCAGAGGGACAGATTGCACGCTGGCTGGAGGAGCTGGCGCCCTACACCTTCCACGTGGAATACAGGGCTGGCGCTCGCCATGCAAATGCGGATGCTATGTCCCGGCGTCCCTGCGCTTCTGAGAGCTGTCGGTACTGCGAGAAGAGGGAGGCCCGGGAGGTGGAGCTCTGCGCCGAGGGGAAACACGACCCCATGCCCAGCGAGGACAGACTAGCCTGCAGAGCAGCGCAGGTTGTTGGGTCTGTGGAGTGGAGAGTCCAACAGGAAAAAGATGCTGACCTCCAACCAGTGCTGCAGTGGATGGAGTCCGGAAGGAGGCCCCAGTGGAATGAGGTCGCCGGGTGCTCCCCTGCCACTAAGGGACTCTATGAAAAATTTGCAGCCCTTCGGCTTAAGGACGGGGTGCTTCAGAGGGCCTGGAAGGCGCCAGCTACTGGAGAGGAGAGGTGGCAGGTGGTGGTCCCTGGAGCCCTGAGGGAAGCCGTGCTAAAGGCCTGTCATGGCACGGCTGGAGCCGGGCATTTTGGGATCTCAAAAACCCTCGGCCGGCTGCGGCAGAGTTTCTACTGGGGCCAGCTCAGGCGGGACGTGGAGGACTTTTGCCGCCGCTGTGACCTCTGCACAGCACATAAAGGCCCCCCCGACCAATCCCGCGCCCACCTTCAACAGCTGGCAGTGGGAGCCCCGATGGAGAGAGTGGCAGTGGATATAATGGGCCCATTTCCACGTACAGACAAGGGGAACCGTTACGTCCTGGTTGCTATGGATTATTTTACGAAGTGGCCGGAGGCGTACGCCATACCGAACCAGGAGGCAGAGACTGTTGCTGATGCACTGGTGGAGGGCATGTTCGCCAGATTCGGAGCAGCTGAGACGATCCACAGCGACCAGGGGAGGAACTTCGAGTCAGCAGTCTTCTCTGCCATGTGTGAGCGCCTGGGAATGGAGAAGACCCGGACCACCCCGCTGCACCCACAGAGTGACGGGCTCGTCGAACGGTTCAACAGAACCTTAGGGAAACAACTGGCCATACTCACCGCAGAACATCAGCGTGATTGGGACATGCACATCCCCCTTGTTTTGCTGGCCTACAGATCTGCTGTGCAAGATTCCACCTCATGCACACCTGCTCTGCTGATGTTGGGTCGGGAGCTGCGGGCCCCTGCGGAGATGGTGTTTGGAAACCCCCCGGACACACCAGCAGTTCCACCGGGGCCAGAATATGCCAGGAGGCTCCAAGATAGGATGGAGTCAGCTCACGCTTTTGCCCGTGACCAGCTCGGGAAAGCGGGGATGAGGCAAAAAAGGAATTACGACCTGAGGTCCAGAGGGAAAGACTTCAGCGCTGGTGACTTAGTGTGGGTGTACACCCCTAAACGGAAAAAGGGACGGTGCCCAAAGTTAGACTGTCACTGGTCGGGGCCCTGTGAAGTTTTGGAGAGATTGGGGGAGGTTGTGTACAGGGTCCAGCTGCCCCCTAGAGGGAGACGGGTGGCGCTTCACAGGGACAGGTTGGCCCCATACAAAGGGGATGCGCGCCCACTTCAGCGGCCCAGGCCCCGTCCCCGTCCCCCAACACCCCCTCCCAGAGACAAGACACCACCACCCCCGGACTCACCCCCTGTGCAGTGGCAGGAGGCTGCAGCGCTGCCCACTCGGCCCCGAAGGCGGAGAAAGCCCCCGGGCCATCTCAGAGACTTTGTTTGTGATCCCTCGGGGCGAGGGATTCAGTAAGGGGGGGGCAGTGTAACGGTTCATGTTTTAGGAGTGTTCGTTGTTCCTACGCTGGAGAGGGTCCGCAAAGGCATCCGAGGGAGGAGGGGCGGTGTGTGTGTGAGGGAGCTGCGGGAGTGAGGGATAGTTACCCGTTCTGTGTTGTGGCGTGGTTACGGCCGACAGTGACCATTTAATAAAGAGCTCGTTGTGAGATCCACTGTGTGCTTATTCCAGCGTCCGACGGACGCTACAGTATTATGCACATGCAAAGCAGCTGGTTCACACAAGGGTCAACCTGACAGGAAGTCGGTACAGCAGCAGCCAATCACAACGGGAGCTGGCTGTCAGACGGGAGATAATAAGTCCACCAGTGACACGGTTTTCAGAAAGACAAGCTATAATCCGTAAAGTTAAGTTTGCACTTTGCTTTCAATTACAGAGTCGGCTCTGGAAGAATTCCATTTTATCTTTCTTTAAATAGACTTTTTAATGTTATAATTTCTCACTGGTTTTGAATCTTTGCATTATAAAGAAACATCCCATTAGCTCAGAATCAGAGCTCAAGATCTGATTATGGGAAAATGAGAAAAATTAAATGTTGTTTTTTATTATGCTAGCTTAATAAACTTTATATTGATGTCATAGTCTTGTTTTCTCAATAAGCAAAGATATTTAAGTGCTGAAATGACAGACATGAAGAAATCATTCATGAAAAGTCTAAGCTCTTAAGCAAAGAGTTAACTTGACAAGTCCATACAGAGATTTCAGAATAAATGTAAGTGGACCATGACTATGAACTTTGAATATTCATCACATACATGAAAAATATTCAAAGTTGAAGAAGGCTGCCCAGATTGTAGAAAGTGGTTCACATTGAGAATAGACATACATCCAACATACTAAAGGGGCAATCAGTTTCTCATTCACATGTTGTACACAACTGATATTTTAGCAAATCTTCCATCATGACAATAATCTATCATCACATGTATAAATTTCAAAAGACAACAAGGAAAACGCATAATTCCCATACCATTTGTACAATTTGCTTGAGGTAACAATGCATGTTAGCATGCTCACAACATAATAGATATTATATTAGATGATAGATCACAGTTCTCCTCAAATAGTTATTGGGTGAGCCATTCATTAGAGCAATTCATCCAGTAATCAGACTGTGAGAAATTGTTCCGAAAGGCTGCTTCATTGTTGTCTTAACTGAGCATCAAAATTTGTGAGGCGCGTTGGATAGGAATTAAATTGATCCCATGATGACCTTTGTTACCTCCGCCGAAGAGGTTAGGTTTTCACTGGCATTAGTTCGACATAGGGATGTCCCGATCACGTTTTATTTGCCCCCGAGTCTGAGTTATTTGATTTTGAACCAATACCGATACCGAGTCCTGAGCCGATACTTCTATAAAACATAAAAAAAATAAAGACGAGTGAAGAAACGGATCCTGGATGTCCCTTATTTTTTATTTCATCATTTTATTTCAACATTTAACTCTTAAACAGAGCACTTCTTTCCACTTTGGACATTTGCAACAGGAAATATTAAATACAAATATTTAAAATAAAATGAACAGCACCTCAATCTGGATGTTTTCTCATCCTCTTCAAAATACTTCCACACCGCAGACATACTCGCGCGACTAGCTTCAAGCTGCTTCCGTGTTTAACAGCATTCGTGTAGGGTGGGGAGCTCTATCTTACCAACAAATTTAATCTGGATCGGATCCACATTGCGAATTCGGATTTTCCTACTTACTTATAATGCAGGCTTTTTCAAAGAATCATACCTTGTAAAATATGGATTCAATTCACTAACCAAAAATCACAGTCATAAATGAGTCCAGCGTACATGCAAAATGTCTTCTGGATCTGATGCAGAATGAAGCCAGGAAAAAATATTTAATTTTAACATTAAAACCCATTTTGTGAGGGTTGCTATGCTGTTGAACTGAATGAGACGCACCTGAACACATCTCACCTAATCTGCTCCTACCTCTTTCGACCTGACTAAAGGTGTTTTCATGGCTAGGGAAGCGAAAAATAGAGATAAAATAAATGTAGGGCCATTCTTTTTGCTGTTAATCACAATAAAGGGAGACTGAGGTGCTTTTCTAGTTCACCAATTTTTCACCTTTAATTTTGTAGTGTATTGATCATTGATATTGCATGCTTACCTAACACACATCATGCATGCTCATTGTGTAGTCCATACTACAAGCCAAGGTAATGCATGCTTGGCTTTGCAGCATCAATTGTTTTTTTGCAAAGTGAGTGACATACTCAGCTTGCACATCTCTTAAACCATTAAACGTAAAAAAAAAAAAAAAGTCAGTTCAGAGAGAGAGTACAATTAACCCTTGTATTATGTTGAAAAATAATTACGTTGTTTATGTTAGGGTCATTTTGACCCGCACTGTGTAAATCCACTCAAAAAAGTAAAAAAAAAACGTGTTAAACCAATAACATCTTCATTTTAGATATTATGAACATTTAGAAAAGAGACATACAATACATTTTTAATTCCAACACTATATTTAAGAACTATTTGAAGTTTTTTCCTCTTCATGAACACTTTTTTTTTTTCATTCGACTTGCTCCATTTCCTCAGATTTTCAATGTTCAACAGCTCTGGTGTCGCGGTTGTCAAATCGGATCACACGAGATATCATGTGAAATGTCTCCAGAGACATTGTTGCTCGAAGGATTGGCCTTCCATTCTCTTGATTCCACAGACTTGCAGTTGCTTCTCCCTTTGACCTGTTGACTCCAGCTAATACCAGAATTCCAATGTAAGCATGCAAGTCAGTCTGATCCAGTGGCTTCCATTTCTCTTGAAATACACCCCTTCCCTCCAAATTGGTCATGTCCAGTATAATCTTCTCTATTGGTGGGATATGAAGAGCTGAAATGCTGATTGAATATCATCGACTCGTGTGACAGCAAATCTTGTAGGACCGGGAGTCCTTTTGATGACATTGGAAGATGACAGCCTCCCTTGGCTTTGGTGTGGTGCTGTTGACCATTTTATATTACCAACTTTAGATGCCCATGTCCCCTCTGTGGATGATTATTGCTGCATTCCTTGGTTTTCATCTGATGGAGAGACAATGGCAGACTCGTCCTCTGAATCCTCCTCATCGGAGGAAAATTGACAATCTGGATCATCAATAACATTGTCCCCGGTCTCTGAAATCTCTTCCTCTGCATCACTAAAGCCAAAGTAGCATCAACTGTAAACCTTCTGGAGCTCATTTTTGGTGTGTTTGTCAAAGAGATGACATGAGAACAGTGACAAGGACAAGGGAGAAAAAGTTCCTCTACTCACACCTGGGTCTCTGTGTCAAAATAGCTATTCAGAGGGAGTCAAAATACAAATAATTGGGCAATCTAAATAAAGGACATAAAATACATCAGTGTTTATTTTGGATCTGAACAGTTTCTTACCCTCATTAAAGTGTCCGGGTCAAAATGACCCCAACATCATATTCGTATACAAAGTCTGCACAGACATTATACTACACATCAAGGTGTCCAGATTTTACACACAAGTTCATGACCCAAGATGAGGAAAAGTCACAAAATTGTATGACGAAAAATAAAGGATAACCAGTACTTTGGTCAACACGAAAACTGAAACGGGTCAAATTGACCCTTAACATAACATAAGGGTTAAGTAAAGTTTTAATTAGGGTATCACTTTACTTCTTTGCACCAACACATGTAAAAAAAAAAAAAAGTCAGATTTAAATTGTGGCAGAGCATCAATAAAGAGTTAGTTCTTTGATTAACTGTATTTTATGCTCTAAAAAAATACAGACCACTTCCTAAAGAGACACCTGTCCACTCCTCTTATTAAAGAAGACAGCATCTGGTGATTAAGCTGTAAAGTTGGAAAATAAATGAACATCTTATGGTTTGAACACGGAAAGCACAACCCATCAACGTGTATAAAATGGTTAATCTTTTGTCAAACATAATGAACTATGTTATTTGTGGGGCACATAATGACATACACTGTCATGTCATCACACTTGTTTTACTACTATTTATATACACGTATCACCTCACATACGATTCAGTCATATCCTACTACGTGATATGGTTAAACAGATGCAATATGTGGGAGGATGAGACCTGAAATAGAAAAGGATAATGAGTGTATGTGTGAAGGAATGTTGAAGCAGCGGTTTCCGACAAAGTCTTGGATGTATATACAAAATGAAGAAAAATGGAGAACCAACTCGGAAGAAAATTTCAGCATAATCTATTTTTAAGATATGCAACCATAAGGGAGAAAAGAGGATGTGCTGAGAGACATGAAAGGCAGCGACTATTGTATAGATGTGAATAAAGTTTCATGACAAGGGTGTAGAGGATTTCAAAAGAATTCAAATGCAGGGTTCAGACAGAGTTGAAATTTGGGAATACTGCTCGACTCCCTCTTCGCCACTCTGTAGAAGCTGTGGTGAAATACCAGGAAATATTATCAATCCATTTTCCGGGCGCTCCGGTTGAGCCCTGATACAGTTCCACCAGCAGCAGTAAGGTTATCTTGAATATGGCCACTACTTGTTGCGGAGATCCAGAACGGTTGTGGTTTGACTGATATATTTTCACAAAGACATGTTTGTAAGATGTGTGAGGAGGAAATATGAATGTTTTATTTTATATTTTCATCCTTTAAATTTCCCTGTGGCATAATCTGTTTATGGTATTTTGTCTAATTGGTTGCTTTTATTATAACACAGTGCATTCTATCCATTAGTATTGAATTAAACATATTAAAAGGCCCAATCCTGATCTTCAACCATGTTTCTGAAACTGCACGATAGATTTCGTGAAGGCAGATGATGCACTGATGCATTTTAAAGTGGGGCACAGTTTCAACACTATGTCCAACAACTTGCACAGTCCATATGTGAAAAGACAATTTCACCAACTCTCTAGTCCATTTCTCACGGCAATAACAATCTGAAACTTGAGCGACTCTCCCAGCTCAACTCATGTTGCATATCACGCCCTCTTAATGAAGACAGTATGCTTTTATTAAATCAATTTTAATGAGGATTCCATAAACAGCATATTCGTTTTTGGGTCACCCCTCCTGTTGATATTCCCAGAAGAAATACATGCCAAGTATGGGAAATATCTAATGACAAATGCAATATCCAATACTTCATTGTCGGTCAGAGACAGACCAATCATTGGGAATTGCCTGCCCATCCACCCATTATAAATGCCCCAAATGACCTAAGGGGAATTGTCACTTTCTTCTCTGTGAAGATAACGTGAGCCCTTCAGGTGTCCTGTCATCTGTATTTTCATTTAATTGCTCTCTAACACAGGCATTCACGTAGTCACCATTGTGGATATCATCAACTAAAGGACATGGGGTTGGCGATTTATTACAGATGCCTGAATGGTGACAGAAATTGCTGAAAGGGGCCATTTGGATCTTCTGGAATTGATTTATCTTAGGACATTTAGGACTAGAGCTGAGATGGCTGTGTCAAAATGTTCCTCATGTTGTCTGTACAATAGAGAACATGTCCAAACTTTTCAATGGTAAGTGATTATCATAAATGAATCTAAAATATTTAACTTGAAAATACTTTTTATTTAATTATTGGCAATAAATTCTATATTGATGTTTTGACATTGCCTTTTGGTGTTTTTCCGATTTACTGTGGAGTTGGTGTTCTCTGAGTGCTTCCTAGTTTCTCACTGTGACTGATTTTTTTAGGAATTTTATTTTTTTTCAACTCACAATTTTTGGTTCTCCTAATAAAGACACATCCAGGCAATTAAAAAAAAAAGAAACAAAATAACTTTAAACAAAGACAGCTGCCTCCTGGAATACCTGAGATAAACTTTTCTCCTACAGAATCGATGGGAATTACGCACAAGGTTTTGATGAGAGGCGAGATGTTAAAAAAAGAAAAGGAAAAACAGAGAGCGTAACCTTCATTTCCGTATTGATTAACCCTGCTAATATGCTAATCTGGCATGGCGCGCTTTTTATCTGCAACACCAGCCTCATCAAGAGTCAATTAGCCCACCACCATCCATCATAATGGGACAGACACCCTCATCTTTTTTCCTTAATATTCCAACATACAACAGCCCCCTAAAGTCAATACACTTCCTCATGCGGAACCACTGGTTGCATTCCTACAATCCACAGACAATGAGAGCTGGTATAAAGAGAATGAAATTCATATTCTTATAACATCCTACAAAACCACCTGTGCTAGACTGAAAAGAGTGAGACAGCATGTACCTCTGGCAACTAGAGACATCAGGGCGTTGCCCCCTATATTTACGTTTACTGGTTTATGTTTTTGTTCTGAAGAAGCTGCAGAACGACTCTGGCTCACTGTATCGGGCACAAAGCCCTCTCCTTTGTGCCATTGTTGGAGGATTCTTCATGATACTCCTGCTCAAGACCTTCATGGCAACCCATTTGCTGCCATGTTTTCATCTCTTGGAAATGGTGAGCACATGAATGGTAATTGAAATACGATTTATATTCCAGCTGTGGTGGTTTTTCGGCCCGAGCGCCTATCTAGGCGTAATTAGACTTACTTCAGATGGATCTTTATTAAAATGTTTTCTATCTTCCCTCATAATGTTGACTACCGGCAGTGTGGTGGTGAACAGGTAGCAATTCAATTCAGTTTTATTTATATAGCCCCAGATCACAACATAAAGTCATCTCAAGGCACTTTACAGGATTAGCAGGGAAAGACCTGCAGGGAAACACAGAACCCAACTTGACCCACAAGAGCAACGGAGGCAAGGAAAAACTTCCCTTTAACGGGCAGAAACCTTGGACAGAACCTAGGCTCATGGTGGAGGCTAGCACTACTAGCCCGTCCACCTGAGGACCTGACACTATTCTGAGTGGAGTTTGCTCTCTCCCTACACAGGATGGAGCAGTTACTGAAGATAGGTCGATGTTAATTACACTTTAAAAATCAGATTTTAAATTAATTTGATCTCAACAAGGACAGAAGTATAATGTCAGGATTTTGTGTTGAAGTTCTTCAAGGCCCCTTGTGCTACACTACAGCTGATTGTGCCATCCTCATCGCTTGCATGTTAGACACTGAATGTGTGCATGATCCATGACAACCTGGATTATAAATCCAGATTATAACAAATTATGGGATTTCTTGTTAATTGGTACCGATGAAACCACACTGTTTAGAAATACAACCAGATTGAGAATAAAAATCATGCCAAAAAAACTGTAACATGTCACACATATGTCTTTTCATTATTTATGTTCATGTCATTGTCATAACACTCCTATGCAGTTCTGTGCAGCCATCTTGTCACCGCTACTGGTCACTGAAATGATTCTGGTTTGGGAGATCTCCATGTCCTTGTACTGCATGAGCAAATGCACACATACTCCACAGAGAAAGGTGGGTTTGGGGTTTAAGGTAAGAGACACGTATCCCGTTGGAAGTCGGATAAACTCAGGCATATCAGACTTGTACAGAGAATGTTTCAGGCGTCACTAACAAAAACATATCAGCATTGAAATCAACGTTCTGCTTGACACAGCTTTTCTCAAAATATTCTAGTACTCTTTCATTTGGTCAGTTCAGTGTTTACATCGTCAAATAAGACACAATATTCTGTGGGTCTTGAAAGATCAGTCATAATGGTTGAAAACACTGAATGAGCAAACAGACATGCTATAGTTCAATATTTCAGTGTTCATTGAAGTTCATCCCGTGAGATAATTAATGTTTAATGAGTGCTTTGTATGGCCTCAGTTCTGTTCCAGCTGTTAAAGTGAAGAAAACCCATGGAGAAAAGAAGAAGTAAACCTTGATTTACAGCTGGGCTGCATGCAGTCACGCGTGTGTTCTCTACATGCAGCAGTAAAGTTACCAGATGTAAACGGCCAATCATGTTGCAGCGTGTTTATTATGTACATACATAGATGGAGCAGGGCTCATTAAGGCGACATGCTGCCAGTTCCAGAACATTGATGCCACTCCTTCATGCAGCAGCGGCTTCCGCACCTGTCTACCCGTTGGCTGGAAAACCTCATCTGCCAGTCTGACAGCAGAACAGAGAGGGAGAGAGGGAGAGAGAGATGTCATGCTAACTTCAAATAACAAACCAAACAATGCTTAACATTTTACACGTGCTTTATTTGTTGAGGTTTCTCTTTTTTTTACCCGGCGGCGGTGGCTCACTGGGTTGGGCCCTGGGTTGGGAAGCGGAGAAGTCCGCTGTTTCCCAGGTTCGAGTCCGAGCTCTGGTGGAATGTGGAGCGTGGTGACTGGAGAGGGGCCAGTCTGCCTCCAGAGCACTGCCGAGGTGCCCTTGAGCAAGGCGCCGTCCCCGCTGACGGCTCCAGGTGCGCCTACCATGGCGGCGCCTTGACCCTACTCCCTCTCCGCGTGCTAAGGCCCTGTGGTTGTTTCAAGGGGCCCGTTGTTCGAGGGTGAAAATTCGATTTCGTTGTGTTTGTCCGCAGATGATGATTAATAAAGGTTTTCCGTATTTCACTTCATGACATACATTTGAGTGTGAATTTGTGGGTACATGGTCATATGGAAACATATACAAGTTCTTATGTATCAAAGAAGAACTACATTTATCATCGAAAAACAGTGTTTAAGCAGGGCGGCGCAGCTTTGTTTTGGGACTTGGTTTGGAAACCAGAGGGGGCCACCAGTTCAAGACAAAAATACAGTCTGTTGACTGGTAGCTGGAGAGCCCCCCTACCCGCAAAAACACGTTCTTGACGTATCCAAGGTATGGATTAATTTTGACGCCATAAATAAGTTTTGGTATTCAATGAGATTCCTTGTGGAATGGTTAAAATAAGTAGCCATTCCTCAGCTCATCGGGTGATTTAAAGAAGAGATGAGTTGCTTGCAGTTTGTTCCTAGTTCTGGGAGACAGTCACTGTGACTGATCACTCTTTGATCCGTGACACATGCATAAAGATCATCTGAAGAACCAAATAAAAAATGAGTTGGGCTTCTTCTCCAGACGACTCATCACAGTAGGTGATGAGATGTCGGTAAGCATTTCATAAATGAATGTTCTCTTTTCCATTAGGTGTTTTTGTACTGTCCCGTTGCCCGTCTGTTTTCGATACACCTTCTGGACAGCTTTGGCAATCTTTTGGACAAGGCGGCCGCTCAGCTTCAAGGTGATGTTCGACCCTTGCATTTTTGACACAAGCGCATTTGTGGTTAATTCAATAATGTCCACCATGTTTTCGATATGTAAGAAGTCCAGGAAAATCTGAACTTTTAAATGCTGTTCTCTGGGGTGTACACGGCATGCACTGGACTGAAACTCAACAGGTAATTGAGGGTTCCTCAAGGAGCTTCAGTATAATTTGTAATCAGCAGTAGACTCTCGGCGGATGGTTTCAAAGGAGTCCAGGTGGACTCTTGAAAGTACATTTTCATGAAACCAACACAAAATTATCTAAGAAGCTTTTTGCATGGATTCATGCAAATCATATTTTAATAAGAATGTCTGAGGAGTTGTTTCCACAAATTGAAAAAAGTATTACTTCTCATCTCCTTACCAGTTGCCACATGCAAAATGTCTAAAACACAATTTTGGATATTTTTATTCACTGTACTATAGACAGACAACCTTTCTGCACATGATGATTCTAAACTTTGTTTCCACCCTGCCCATTCTGAAATTATTGATCCCTTATTTACCAGAGGGGTACGAGATAAGTGATCAATTAACCTCACGTCCTGTTTGCTTGTCAATCACTTCAGGTTACCCTCTACAGCGCACAACTAAGATCAGCCAAATGGGTTCTACTGAGCAGACCAGATATATGCCTTGTTGCCAAGTTGTTCCTAACGTTTTTCTATTTCATGGAGAAGTGCACAACATTTCTTTTACTCGGGAGTCTTAAGGAACATTAGAGTTGGAAAATGCATCAAAATATTAATTAATTGTCCTTTTTTTTCTTTGGCAAGTGGACTCTGCTCTGAGGTGTCCATAATGAGGGATCATTGAATCATTATGATATTGTCAGTTGTTATCCGGCATTTACATCCATCTTTCTTTAATATAATTTAATATAATTTAATAGAAGGCTAAGAATGAATCAGACTCAAGTGGCAAAGGTAATAAAATATGTTACGTTGCTGTTGTTATTGAGGGTCACACACCGGGTGGTGTTGCTGCATTTAAAGTTGTATTGACTGGGTCCAGATTGTAACGAGAACCTCTCCTTTGTGGAAAAGTGAATGCATCAAATATAAAGTGCATCATGCCAGTGTGCCTGACAGAAGTGTGTTTCATTTACAGAGTGGATGGACATTAGCATTTAATAGTGTGCCTTTTAATAATAATATGTTAATCCCCATTTAAACCAAAAAAATAATAATAATCATATTGTGTATCTGGCCAAAGTGCAGATACACAATGACAGTGGGTTTACATTTACAAAACATGCAAATGAGTTTGCTGATGCCAAACTGTAGTATCTTATTCAACATTTTTGACTGAGAAATGTTCTTGTTTACTCCCCTTTTTCCAATGACAAGTCAGTAATGTAACGTTACATTAAAAAAGCAGTATATAAAATGTTGTGCAACATAGTACCAGAAAAATAGTGGAACCTAATTGAACAAATGGGTCTGACTTATCAAGAAAAAAGTAAGGTTTTCATAAAATGAACCTGTGAATATATATGTGGTGTGTGTACTGTGTGTGTACTCCATTGAATTGATAAATTGCCCCGGCTTGCTTTCAGTTTACACATGATTGGATTTTCCTTACATACCTCTCTTCATTTTGTTTGGGGGGGGGGGGGGGGGGGGTTCCTGGCCTCGTCTCATTTTAGATTTTTAGGACAGAGTAAACATAAAATAACAAAAGGTGAGCTCCTTTGACTGAGAATGTTGACTCAGCAGTTTCATTCACCTGGCACAGAGCTGCAAAACCCGATGTAAACTGTTGTGAATTGCCTTATTCCCTGCCATTGTCTCTGGGGCAATGGCAGGGAATCTAATTCCGCTTGAGCTTCTGCTGTCATTGTCCTGCTTCTTTTTGGCTGCATTCAAATGAGTTCTGCTTCAAAGCTAAAATGATAAGGTGAATGTAGAATAAAGTGAAGAGACAAATCCACAATTGCAATACATATACAGGAGTTATGGTTATGGTTTATGGGTCATATTAGTAATACAAAAAAAAATATTGAATCAAATGTGCTAAATACCAATCCCCTTTGGCCTTAAATCTTAGTCCTACCCCTTTTTTTTGTGCCCTCCCACACTTTAGACACACTTTAGAAAATTGCTATTTACATATTATTTATTGTGACTTATCTCATGAGGTTTTCGCAAAAACATATTTTTTTACTAGCAATTTTTTTCCAGTTATTTTGTTCTGTCCTGCAGGTTTAGTCTGTTTTGTAATTTGGGAACAAAGACGTTTTTGAATTTGTTGATAATGGCAAACAACAGGCTTGGATAGTATGATACTATTTCCCTGTTTTCAAGGGAAACCTGAGAAAACCAGGCACCTAATGCATTTTCCAGCAGAAAATGAGAAACAATTTACTGAAAAGAATTATGCTTTCCAATTGCAGTATGAGTGAGTGACATAACTCACTGAATAAATGTATTCATTTGTCAATGCACATTTCTGGGTTGCTACTTCATCCATAATGCAATTTATGCACTGATGTCAAAATGAGTGGCATCCAATGAAGATGGGTTAAAATAATCAAAGAAATATCTGATATCTAATTGAATATCTCCTCCCGGAGTATACTCATGTTCTTCATGTGTGGCCTAATTCACAGCAGGCAATGTTTCCTTGTGCTGCTAGTTGTAATAATTCATAGATTAATAAGTTTGGAATTGCATGATGCAAATGAATGTGAAAAGATCAATCTATGTTGTTAGACAAGCCCTCAGCATTGTAGAAGAGCAGCTGCTGTTAAACACACACAGTACATAGATGGCCGTGCAGACACTTCCGAGGCTGTTTGCCAAATGTTGCCAATTTACCATCAAGATAAAAGTGATTTTTCCTGGACTTTTGTCGACCCCCACCTCAACAAGCTGCAGCCCATGGAAGTGATATCATCATTGTGTCTTAGCTTGATTCACAGCAGAAGCCTTCACTGCAGGAAGACCCGAGCCTTTACTGTTGTCTGTCATGCTGTAGAAAAGGAGGGAAAACAAGAGTTTGATGGGCAGTCTGATGAAGTAGCCCAGCCAGAGGTTTCTAATTGAGATGTCCATATGCTGCTTAATGCAAAGTACTCCCTCAAATAGCAGCAGGAGAGAACGGGTGAATTAGACAAAGGACTCTTCAGGGGAATTTTTTTTGTGTGAAAATGTTGGGAGGAAAACTTCTCAGCTGACAAAGCTGATATTGTCAACAGTGACTGGGTTACAATATTTTCATTTCAAACACTGTGAAGTTGTAAAATAAATGTAATATGAATTGTATTTTTTTTTGTCATTTACATTTCATATACTTCATAAATCTTTTCAATGCAGTTTTATACTAAGGGAGAAATTACAGGACTATCCCTATAAAAAGCGTACCCTCCCTGTCTGTGGAAAATCTGAAGTGATCTATGGGACACTATTATGCATGAAAGATGAAAATGACTCCAAGTGTAAAAATGCCAGGCCCTCTATAGACACATACCATGACTGACTATAAATAAAGACAGGCAGGTGCATGAATCACTTTAGTAGGAGACTTCAGCCCTTTCCCTTTTATTCCCTGCAGCCTTGAGGAGCAGCAATTACAGCTGGAAGACAGTGATCAATCAGCATTACATTTACAAACTACTAAACCAACACTCACCTTTTCTCCTTGCCATTCAGCTACTGCATTGTGGCTGGGGCCCAGCACTGAGCAGAGAAAGCACTAAAACAAAAGGTCAGCCCCCAGATATTAGGCACAGCTCTGTTTGCTAATAGATCTGCCGAGAGAGGCAGCTATTGATCAGGACCTCTCCCTGCTCCAACAGAGACTAATACACACATTTGCTTTGTTCTTTCTAAATGAGCAGGGCTCACCTTGAGGATATCCCTCTCACATGACTGCAGACACACAGTTTGAAATGCAGCGCGGCATCCCACATGTGTAGGATTTGTATGAACAAATGTGGCTCAACGCCAAAGACCACCTCTATCCATCCATCACGTCTGTTTTAAAATGTATTCATTAATGAATCACTGGTGCAATAAGATAAATTAGAGACAGACAAACATTTGCTTGTGATAAAGGCAGCTCCTCCCGAAGCAGCAAGCCTGCTAGTATAATTTGTCATGATTTGCCTGGAGTGATCAATGCACTCTGCAGAAAGTTGCTTCTTCGCCACAAAAATAAGTTACAGGAAGGAGTCTCGATTTGATTACAAATGCCCGACGGACATCAAATCACATAAATGTTCTCAATTGTAAACTTGTTAAAAAAAAGAAATTGACACAAATATTAATAGTATGCAAAGTGGTCTATCTGGACCTCATAGCTGAGTCATGTTCAATTTGTGATCCAGACAATTTGGGGCGTAGTTTTTATGTTTAGGCTACTTAAAGGAGTTGAGATCATATTTTATTACAATACAGTATACAAGCGTTGAAAAAGTATTTATTTATTTTAGTTCCTAAGGGCTCATGAGAAGCCTCTGATCTCCAGCAGTGAGGCATGATGTGATGAATTGCTGCAGCTCCACTAAAGCCTTTGTTCTGAGGGAGGTCAATAACTCATCTATGATCGCCGAGTGTGACCACCGTGATGCACTGTGATCAAGAGAGCGAGAGTCTCTCTGTGATCTACTGCAGTCATGACTTTGCAAAGTGACAAAACTTTGGACACATTTTCAACAGGTTGATGCTTTTCATATAATTTCGTCACTGACACGATTTCTTGTTGAGGAATCTTATGTAATAACAGATAAATCAGACTTCAGCATGTCACTGTCAAAAACCTCGGGATTATGAAAAACACTCAGGATTATGAGGATCGACAGATTACATCAAATTCGCAATTTGGGATGACTTTAGAGGGATTTGTCAGGTAAACATCAGATGAACTGACTCTGCCGTGTGGTTAAAAGAACTAAACGCATCTGAGCAGAGGGACCGATGCTTGTAAACTGCCAGGAGAGCGTCCCGATGCCTCTGGGAGACCGACACCAATAATCTAAATATTTGTTCGTGAATTGCGGCCATAAAAAGTTTGCAATTCTCAACCTGCTGCTGTGGAGGTGAACCCATTGCAATGTGTGTGACTGCTCAGTGGAGATGTAATGCACTTTACTTCATGAAGGCACAAAGATGAGAAAGTGGTGGAATGGAAATGGCCAGTGTCTCTTGTGAATGCTAAATTAAGTTTGAGTACAAAAACGAACACCCTTTGTGCCATTGGTTGCTCGTGGTAACAGCTAAATATGGTATTCAATTACATTTTCAATCAGTGTAATTCAAACCCAGCTTGCAAGCCGTTCATTTTAGAGCTGTGTGGCAAATGTGGCAACAACAACACAGACAGTCTCTCCTGAACTGCTTTCATGGTGTCTCACAGGAAGTTTCTGCCCAAGACACCACGAATTAAACATCTGAAGCATCCAGCTGTTCAAACATCCAACAGTTCGTCCTGACGTACTTTACAGGGCTCTTCACAGCTTTGACTGATAGCTATTCTTCCAGGAGTCTGTTTCGGGTCTCAGATTATCTTGTATTTAATAATATTCTGGAAGTCACGGGATGAAAAAGTCATAAATAAATACATAAATAAAGAAATAAGTGAGACTTCACAATGACCTAAAGTTCAATGTACATACTATGGCAGACTACAGAGTTACTAAATGATACACCCTTCGTGTTGCTAACCATCACTGAGCCACTGAGAATTTGAATCAAATGATAATGAGACAATATTCACTTCCCTTTTTTTCACAAATGCGATATTTAATCTTTATTTTAAAATGTTTAGGTAGGACAGGTTTTGAATGTATTATTATTATTATTATTATTAATGTATGAAGGATCATTCTTTTTCTTCAGAGGCAGGAGGGAGATGCAAATAAGAGTGTAGAAAGAGGCTGAATGTAAGGAAAATATAATGATAGAGAAGGAACTGAAAGTACACAGAGAGCATCGGCAGCACTGTGGAGCTTATTATGATGGACGACTCTTCCCTGCAGACACTTTAATAACGGTTCTTTATGTTATAATAACACAGGGCTACCCTGCCTCGGACGGTTTCAATTTCTCCACCGATGTCCATCATTTGCTAGGCAGACTAAGGGCCCTGCGTGCCCTAATCACAGACAGAGTCAGATTGCCCTCAGCGTGGCTTCGTTGGCTGTTAATGAGGCCATTTTCCCTGCACCATTCAGGGGGAACTAATCTCTGAGTGGTATGAAGTGCAGAGTGCAGAGGCGGCAGAGAAAGGCACTGAGCATGAAAATAGCTGCACGATCAATTGTTTTATAAGGTTTTATTATTTTGACAGTCTTTTAGGGGATGTGAGGAAGGCAGATAACACAGTGTTAAATCTTATACTCCTGCAGCTTCAAGTCAAGGTTGGAGACATTCATTTATTAATTCATTTATATATACATACAGTATATTCATTCCACCTTTTTTTGTTGAATCTGTTTCCGTGATCAGGCGTCTCACTTTTGGGTCACAGAAATTACATAGCATGTTTGTTCTTTATCCCACATCTATTTTGGATGTGGGATACGGCATACGAGACACAATATTGCTCAGTCCTGCATAAAACACATGAACCCTATAACTTTTCCTTTTGTAATTCCATGTTTTCATAAAATTATTTGATAAGTGCAAAACAGCTTTGTGTCTTTGGTCTTCATGGTTTCCTCTGACCGGCTGCTCAAGGCCAGGAGGCATCTTATAGCCAATATACGGGCAGATTAAAATATTCCTTGCAATTAACTTTTTTCTTCATATCCAGCAGTAGTTTGCATTGGTTTCTGTCTTAAAATGTAAAATATGAAAATTTGTAAGTGTTTAGTGGATTCCTT
This sequence comes from Brachionichthys hirsutus, assembly GCF_040956055.1. Lineage (NCBI taxonomy): Eukaryota > Metazoa > Chordata > Actinopteri > Lophiiformes > Brachionichthyidae > Brachionichthys > Brachionichthys hirsutus. Next base: position 6,979,137 of record NC_090908.1, read on the forward strand.
GAGCTCTCAAACGTGTTCTGACCAAATCAGAAGCGTATTCTTCTTTTTTGCCCTGACAATTGGTTTGTTTGCAAATTAGTCTAGTTTATTTGATTCATTAATGCTCAGAAATAATTTCACTGTCTGCCGATCTGATGATTAATATGGAGCATTTTACGCATTTAGGTTTCCTTTATTAAATTTACACCACAAGTCATTTCCAGCAGCCCAATATGGCTTTGCCAAATCATGTATTGACTGCAATACTGTATATAAGAGTATAAACAAGTCAGAATATTAAAGACCAATTACTTGATAAAAATGACAGGGTGTAAATTGTTGATTGAGGGGGAGAGTGCTTGGAATTAGAATATGATTTTTATGTTTGGACGTTCACAGATACAATATTTATTGCAGAGTAAGTCACTTTATAATTGTGATGCAAAACTCAGACAAAACACACACTGATGTTATCTAATGTTGTGTGTCACTGTTAAAATGCGGCATTTTAAGCCAGATATAATTTGATTTTCATTTTGGAACCCTTATAAAGCTGTGAATACCTGTTAAGAAGATAATCATAAATATTTAACAAGCTTTCAGCATGTTCTGTCAGTCAGTCTGCCAGATTCATTCGGTATAGATCTGTTCAGATAAGCAAAATGTAACATATAGTCATATAATGAAGATAACTGTCCATCCAAAAGCACACTTAATTAATTTAAATACATTGGAAAAAAAGAAATAAATACATGCATGACTGGACAAATGGATAAATAAATAATAAAGGTAAATTAAAGCACATTATGCAATTGTTGAAAAACATGGAATGAGTAAAAACTGTAAAAACACCATACAAACACCAGCAGTGTGGCAGCATGTAAAGATTAAAACGTTTGATGATGATGAATATATTTATTAGATAGAATGTTAGAGTACAAGTACAGTCAAACAGTAGCATGTATTACAGTACAAGTACAGTCAAACATCCTGTCTAAGAGGAGCATTTCAAAAAAGACCTTGCGGTCTTGTTTCCATTGAAAGTCCTTAGTATCAGAATCAGAATCAGAAGTGGTTTATTGCCATTGTCAGTGAGGGTTCACAGACTAGGAACGTTGCTCGGTGAAGTCGTGCTACATCTAACATTAAGGACAAAATACAAAGACCATACAGGTACAGACATCAACAGCAGCCGGAGTGGTTACACAGATGTGTACTAGCAGCAGTAAACTATCGTCATCACGCAGTGCAAATGGAAAAGTGCAAGTTGTATTCAGGAGTCCGGGACAGAATTATTAAGTGTTCATTAGTCTTACGGCTGAGGGAAAGAAGCTGTTCTTGTGGCGGGAGGTTCTGGTCCGGATGGACCGTAGCCTCCTGCCTGAGGGGAGAGGGTCAAAGAGACCATGTCCAGGGTGGGAAGGGTCGGCTGTGATCCGACCTGCACGCCTCCGAGTCCTGGAGACATACAGGTCCTGGAGCGATGGCAGCTTGTAGCCGATCACCTTCTCCGCAGCACGTACAATGCGCTGCACTCTGTGTCTGTCCCTGGTTGTGGCGCCAGCGTACCACACGGTGATGGAGGAGGTGAGGACGCACTCCACGATGGAGGTGTAGAACTGCACCAACATCTGGGTTGGCAGCTTGAGTTTCCTCAGCTGCCGCAGGAAGTACATCCTCTGCATAAATCATCGACATTTAACAATACCAATAAAATAAAAATAAATTACTCCACAGATGCAAAATAACAATAAATTAGAAAGACACATAATATGTACAACGTAGGTGGACAAAGTTCCAGAATTGGTTGAATTAAACTTATGTAGCATTTTGATGAGCCATATAATTGTTGATATATTTCATGTTGAACTGACTCACTGACTGCCAGGTCACTTTACCCCCAACCCTCAAGACCAGAATCAATAAAACGAACACTTGAATCAGTCTTTCACACTATTTGGTACACTTGATCATATATATTAACATTATTGCCATAACACTTGCCATATACTGTTAAATCGACATGTTATGTAGTGGTAAGTGATGTTGCATCACAGCAAGATGGTCACAGGTTCTAATCCAGTTTGGGGCCCTTCTGTGAAGAGTGTGCATGTTCTCCCTGTGTCTGTGTGGGTTCTCTGGCTTCCTCCCACCACCAAAAACATGCACATTAGGTGAAATGGTTTCACTAAATTGTCCGGAGGTGTGAGTGTATGTGTGAATGATTGTCTTGTCTTTGTGTGTCCCTGCGATTAACTGGCAGCTTGTCCAGAGTGTGCCCCGCCTCTCGTCCGTTGACTTCTGGGATAGGCTCCAGCACGACCCGCGACCCGGTAACGGACAAAGCGGTTCAGAAGATTAATGAATGATATGCTATGTTTTTATCTATGTTCATCCTCTCTGCAAACACGCACGCGTGCATGCATGCACACACAAACATGCTAACAAATGGTGTGACCCCCTTGACCTTAGCCATCTCTACAAAATATTATTACAACCACAAAATGAATTGCCATGTAGGGGAAACTATTGTAGAGTAAATGTAGAACAAGACGAATGGACAGTAAGAAAAGACAAAGGGAAAGCGGTAGCAGCTGAGACAAAAGAGAAATAGACTATTTATATGAGTTTAAGTGTTTATGTTCAAGGTAACTTCACAGAATTCATAATAATCCTGAGAAAAACAGGAAGTTGGTTATGGTATATCCTCAAATTGAGAGGGCTTCACTCAATGTCTCAGGTATAACATTCAGGAAAGGTACATTGGGGGAAAAGAGCAGCTACAGACAGAAAGACAGGACATTACCAATGACGCAAGTTGATGTACTGTGACAAACCCTGTGGCAGGACAGGATATGTCTTTATGTGATGGATGACAGTTTGGACATTTAACAAGTGACCACTTGCTTCCATTGACCTGCTTCTGACATGTATTTTGGGAAATCTCATTTCCTGTTGCTTCATAAAGGTTGCATCTAGGAAATGGGATTCTCATGACACATTTATTAAAGGTGGAAAGACTAAAGACACAAGTGCACATATATATATATATACATAGCATGCATAATACCCCCCCGCATCTATCGGGGGAATTTTCATCACCATCTGTGTGTTATGTGTCTTGAAATTATTTATTAATTCCTTTCATCACCTGATAACAATTACTTTTAAATTATAATAAACATCACAATGTTTATTATAATTGTTATAATGTTAAAAAAAACTTTGGCAGCAAATTAAACTTCATTTACTTCAGCCTCTCTCTGAATCTTGTGTGTTTTCATTCACTTTGCTTTTTGAGAGTGCTTACACATTTCGGCCTTGCACGGCCTTCACTCACACACATTCTGAGATCATTGTTCGACCCCACAGATGAGTGAAGGCCAGTCTGCACTGGAGTGACCTCGCAGTTGACGAGACAATCCGCTGCAGTGGTGGAGGATTGTCCCAAATGAGCCAGTGCACGAGCATGTGAGGATGAGTCAATTAAGAGTTGCAATGAAGGGGAGGCTAAGATGAAGGAATGAGTGGAGAAGATGAAGGAGTATGCCGAGGAGGGCAGTAGATCTGAGTGGCTAAGCAAAGGCAGAATTTTGATCCAAGACGAACTCTCATGTGGATCAGCTCTCTGCCAAGCTTCTGCTCTCAGTCATCTGAGTGTCGGCCTGTCTGCTTTTGCCATTTTGTGCTCCCTCTGTACGTGGAGCCTCCTTTATAATTGAAGTGGTTTTGGAAAAAAGCGAAAAATAAAAATGGACACACTTTGGCAGGAATAACTCCACTTTAGCAGAAAGTATCTCATCTTCTTTTGATCATCATCATGTTTGGCTCCAACATCTTGATCTTATGCATGCATGCAGCTACAAAAAAGCAACATTACCTTATTAAAACACAGCTTTGTTTAGATAACGTAAATTAATTCTTAGGCTCAAGCACACTGTAAATAGTCATTTTGCCTTTTAATTGTCTCAATATATAATTTTAAGTCAACTTGGCAGTTCTTCCTCTTAACAATTGTTCTAACACAAGATTTTCAATTGAAAACCTCTCAATTATTAAAAAAAGACAAAAATTACAGCAACACATTCAATAAAATCTTTAAAATGAATTGACTTGACTATTTTTGTATTTGAGGACGTGGGTTTGTTTGAAATAATTGCATCATTACGTCTGCGTAACTTTCGTGAAATGCCCATGTCGTCCTGTCGTCGTGCTGTTCGTCACTGGATTTCTTCTATTTAAGGATTTACTACTGCGATTCATTTAAGTAGGTAGGCTACAAGCCGTTATTTGTTTTTATTTGCATGTTGACGTCTTCCCAGATATACTCCTCAAGGTTAGCTAAATCGTTCTCATCGATCCGCCTTTTTCTGTCTCCACGGCTCGCCTGGGTTAGTGTGGGCACGCTGGGAAGCTAGCTACTCTGCAAATTATTATCTCGGGGCAAGAACTTAGTTAATGCGCCACCAGAATGACATTTCAGCGCAGGGGTCGGTAACCGAAGACACGTATACGTCATGGCTGGACTTTTATTTTGGCGGGCGGAGAGGCGAACCCTCTCCAACCAGGACTTTGTGGTCGTGACACAGAGAAAAACTGATTACGCAGACTGCATTGGTGACAGTGAATTATAACATGGAGCATTAGATGCTATTTAGGATCAATTTGTTACTTTTATTCATTTTTTTAAGGGAAAAACAGGATTTGTCTAAGTGGCTTATTTCAAATGAGAACAAAGGAATCTCATGATGCAAATATCTCCATGCTTCAAGAAAATGAGAACTTGAAGAGTGTTAACAGAATTAAAAGGGACTGTGTATTGAACAAACTGTCATACTTTCATTGCATAACTGGATTCCCCCCCGGATTTTTTACATGACTTGTTAGAGGGCATTGTCCCCTTTGAACTCTGTCTGTGTTTGCAAAGGCTTATCAGAAGGAAGTACTTTACATTAGACTATTTGAACTCTGTCATACAGCGATTTCCTTACAAATATTCAGATAGAGTAAACCATCCACAAAAGTTGCCAGAAAAAGTTCTTCGTAGTCAAACTATCGGTTGGAATGGCCACGAGAACTGGACACTGCTAAGTCTACTTCCACTTTTTGTTGCTGATGTGGTACCTGAGGATGATGATGTTTGGTGTGTCATCATTGAACTCAAAGACATAGTTGAACTGTTGGCATCTTCTACATTCACAGAGGAAAGCCTGTGCTACCTGGATGCTAAAATAAGCAGACATAGGAATCTTTGGCAGCGCGTGATTCCAGAAGTTAATCTAAAGCCGAAAAATCACATTTTGGAGCACTACGCCTGGACCAGTCACTGTTTTGGCCCACTGATAGAATTTTGGACCTTTAGCTTTGAAGCTAAGCATAGCTTCTTCAAGAAGGTGGTTCGTGATGTTAATAACTTCAAAAACATTCTGTTGACCTTGTCGCTCAGAAACCAACTAATGCTTGCATACTACCTTGCTGCACCAAACCTGTTCAAGCCAACAATGGAAGTAAAACAAGGATCAAATGTTTCTGTGGACATGCTATCTACATCTGTTAAAGAAGTTGTTAAAATGAAATTTCAAACTGTCAGAAGCATTACAGTGACCTCAGCTGCAATCATCCATGGCACGATGTACAATGATAAAATGTTTGTGTCTCTTGGAAGCACTCATGGACTCCCAGATTTTTGTAAGATTGTGCATGTGTTGCTGGTATGCAACAAGCCACTTTTTGTTCTTGACTCTTTCACAGCCATTTTTGTGGATCATCTGAGGTGCTTCCAAGTCGACAAACAAGATCCTGTTCAGCTGGTGGTGGCTGAACCGTAAGAACTGACCCACTACGGTCCATTAGCATCATACAACGTCAAAGGAAGACTCCTGATTTCACCAAAAACATTCCTTGTGCATATTTAAAGGTAATCAGTCAAACATGCTTTTTTTCCATCGTTGGACACTGGAGTGATTTGTCTTCTATCTGCTAAACTCCTGTTCTTTGTCTGTACTCATTTTCCCTGCTCATCTCTCCTCACCTTCAACTCTCACCACACCTTCTTTTTTACATCTTTGTTCTACTCACCACCAAAGCCATTGTGATGAATTCATTCTAAATGTTATGTAGGCTGAAAGAAAATTGTGATTTTATTTATATTTTTTAAAGTTAAAATGTTCAAATTGAGAATCTAATCCTGTCATCTTTTTTATTTTTTACAGCGTCGACATGCTGCTGGTTGGTGATCATGATATCAGAAAGATTACTGTGGATCAGTTACCAGGTGATGTTGAAGAATTTAAACACTACCTCAAGACAATCATTGAAATTGGTGAAGTTCTTCTTGTTCAATATAAAGACCCTGCATTTGATATGGAACTGTACAATCTCAAGAAGATGTCAGATCAGCCTGAAGAAAAAGCAACTTTGAAACTTCGCATCAAGGCCACCGTGTCATACCGTACTGACTCCACCCGCGATACTGAAAGCCTGTCATCATCCTTTGAAGAGTCTCCGAGTGGTCCAAGTCAAACAAGGCAGTTACCCCATCCTTTTCCAATTCCACCTTTTGCTTATGATGTGGAGTTGAGGCTGAGAACTGCCAATGATGATTTTTAAAGAATGGGGATGTTTTCAAACCACCAAAGGAGAAGAAAAGTGATATCTTGGATAAATTGAGAGAGGCCATATTTGTATACAACACCAGGTACCCAACCCGTGAGGAGATAGACGCAGTGGCTCAAGCACTGGTAGTCAAGCACTCCTGTTTGAAGGATCCAGTGTCTGTGTTTGGATGGTACAGCTGGAAGTTTAGCTTAAAGTTCAAAGTACAGAACATCAGACAGAAGTTTCGCACAGCAGGATGCCCTGAGCTTTCAGTCAACAAGCAGTTGTCAAGTCCAGCAAAACAAAGCAACCTGAAGAAGGCAAAAAAGTCAGATGTCAACTTCTTGCCAGGTTTTCCAGAGGTGAAGAATGAAGCGAATTTGGAACTGGAAAGGGTTGCCTTGATTGGTGAGACGAAGAAAAGAAAAATCGACTGGAAGCTTGTTGATCAAATGATGCAGAATACCTTCCCATTGCGGAGAAAGGAGATAGAAAAGAACGAATGGAATCTGCTCGCCTTACATCAACCAACCTCACAGAAGCACTTCTTTCTGGACTTGACATGTACCTGGATCGCTTCCTTGAGCTGCTGAAGACAAAGGGACACATACCCGGAATTGACAGGCTCATACAACAGCTTGATGTAAGTTGAACTAGTTTCTAAACTTATTACAAAAGGTTTAAAGGTTTACCAAAAATAAAAGTCTCAATACAATTAGGTCATCAAGTTGAGCTGTCGCTTTACAAAGTAAATGTTCCACACTTATAATTGGCACAATTGAGCAAGATATTGCCAAATTGCCGGATATATATATAATTAAATTATGTTTTTGTTTAGGAGGACTCTATCCATAGTAAAATAACCATTCTTCTGCTTGGCCTCCCTCATTTCTTCAGAGAAGATAGTAATTGTATCTGTGGAAGTAAGTACAAATCTATCATTCTTCTACTATTCTCCATTGCAAAATGTAATTTTGCAATGGAGAATAGTGTGATTTATTTTTTTACACTGAAATTGCATTGTCTGTTCCTTTCCAGGGTGGCTGTGGGGTCCTAAATCATAGAAAAGTTATGTTTATGTTGAGAGGTTCCAAGATGGCGGCACACACGGCTGCTGCGGCTCAAGGCTCTTCGCACTCGATGTTTGTTTTGCAAAGCCATGGATATATCACCTACACTCGACAGGACATTGTGGGCACAGGATCACAACATCCCACTCGAGATTGCGAGACCGCCGGGAGCTTGGATTGTTGTCGGGCCCGGCAGGCGGGGGCGGCGGAGCAGAGAGAGGAAGCAAAAGCGGGGATGCAGAGTGGGCCTGCTGACTCGGCTGAGAAAGAGACCGCACAAACCTCCGTTCCCTTCTATCTTCCTCACCAACGCCAGATCGCTTGCAAATAAAATGGATGAGCTACAATCACTGATCGCCTACAACCGCCACATTCGGTAGTGCTGCCTGTTGATTGTCACGGAATCCCTGATGCTACGGTGGAGCTAGCACGGCGGACCGTCCACCGTCAGGACAGAAACGAAGCCTCCGGTAAGAGCAGAGGGGGTGGACTGTGTGTTTATGTGCTTAAAGACTGGTGCTCAAATAGCAGAGTGATACACAGCCACTGTTCGCCGGACTTAGAGGCCATGTCTGTCCAGTATAGACCGTTTTATCTGCCCCGGGAGCTAACAGTAGTCATCGTCACGACGGTCTACATTCCCCCGGATGCTAACGTTAGCAATGCACTCGGCCATCTTCGGTGTATTGTAAAGATACAGCAGAAAGCTCATCCTGATGGCATCCACATCAAAGACTGTACTCCCCAGATTCTACCAACATGTAAAGTGCCCAACCAGAGGAAAAAAAAAAACTTGACCATGTTTACTCCACCATAAAAAAATCCTACAGAGTAACCCCCCCTCCCCCACCTAGGACAATCCAACCACCTCTCCCTGCTCCTCATTCCAGCCTATACCCCACTCAGAAAACAAAACACCCCGACTGCCTTCAGGTCAGGTGACACCGCTCTGTACAGCACTGCCAGAGCCAACACGAGGAGAGGCTGTTGGGGTTCGGGGTTGTTTTTGGTTTCATTTGTTCTTCCCTCTCCCTCTCTCGACAGTAGGCGTGGCAGAGAACAGAGCGGCAGTAACAGACACACCTGAAACCCATCATCCCCATTACCCCACGACTTAAAATCCCTCCGTCTCCACCGTCAGTTACCAGATCACCCGAATGCCTCCCGTACGTGTTTCTTGGTCCAGTTCCCGTTCCAGTTCCTGCGTTTTGGAGAAGCCGTTCCGTTCTCTGCCAGTTTCCGAACCCAGCTGAGTATTTTGGATTTTGTTTATTGGAGTTGATTTCCCGACCAGCTGTTGTTTCTGCACTTTTGTTTGGCTGCGATTTTGTGTTGGTATCTTACTGGACGTTCCAGCCCGTCCACCCCTCAGTACAGTTTAGACTGAGTGTTTTGTGTTTTGGGAACAATTAAAGACTCTGTTTTGGTTTCCCAACGCTGTCTCCGCATTTTTGGGGTCTTGCTCTGCTCATTGGCCCTACGGGACACAACAGAGGCATCAAACGTGCCAAGGCTACAGGAGGAAGATCGAGGGATTCCTCGTGGCCAACAACCCCCGACAGGTGTGAACGGGCATCCAGGCCCTCACCAACTACAAAGGCCAGAGCCCAACGACCAGCAGCAGCAGCGGCAAGCTGGCAGAGGAGCTAAACAGCTTATTCGCCCGCTTTGAGACCACCTCTCACCTGAACACACTGCCCCCTTATGACTCCAGCACCCCACTTCTCTCTCTCCAGGAGCATGAGGTGAGGATAACATTAAGAGCGGTGAACCCCAGGAAGGCTGCTGGACCGGATGGTGTCCCGGGAGCGGTGGTCAAGGCGTGTGCTGAGCAGCTGTCAGGGGTCTTCACCAAGCTGTTCAACCTATCCCTGGCGCAGACCACCGTCCCTACATGTCTGAAGGCTGCCACCATCATCCCCATCCCAAAAAACCCAGGTTCTAGCCCAGGTCCCATCATGAAGCCTTTGGACGGCAGGTAAGGAAAATGAAGGTGACATGTATCTTAGGGTTTGTTCTGATATCAGTTACATTATACTGTAATACAAAAATAAATTAGTCACCCATTTCATCCGTGCAGAGTGAAAGAAGCCGTCAAAATGATTATGAGTATGACAATAACAACGAGACTCAAATGTACAAATCAGGTGATTACAATACTCTTCGGATTCATCCAGTCTTCATTCCTCCAGTAGAAGAGGACCTTAGTGTGTGGCCTCTCTTTTTGTTAACATGCAACTTTGAGCCGGTTGGTAACAAGGTATACACACACACTTACATGTGGACATGCAGAAGCACAATATATTCTGGATCATGTAAATCAGTGGCTCATGCCTCCTTGGAAATGTACAGAATGAGGTTTTCTGCAGGTGAACCCTGGGTTCACATGGAGGACATGAACAACTTCATATGATGCAAACACATCTTTCAAAAATGTACTGAGCTGAATCATTTTATAAATATTTCCATCGCACTTTAGCAATTTAGGTTTTTTGATGATTGAATGTAATTCGGGAGCTTCATACAGCAGTGTCAGTCTGCAAAATGACTAAAATTAAACCCAAATACATTTTCTTTGTCACTTACTAACAGGTTCTGGTCACTATATGAGTCAGTGTTTCAAAACTCTTCACATAGTGTGTTAAGAAGCATCTTGACCGAACATTTCATTTCTAAGACACTGGACATACGTGATAAATCTTTACAAACACACACAAATGTTTCTTAGGCCATAGCATTGGTTTTATTGAGGAAGCATACAGCAACACTGACCTAAAAAACACACTGATGTGGATCATTCTAAAAATGATGGTCTGTAATGGTAAATAAAATATAAGACAGTATCATTATAGGTATAACATCACGCCGGTCTTCGGCTGATGTAGAGAATATGTGTATTATTGTATCATTATTTTAATCATTTTATTCAGAACTACCACTGAAGTCCAGACTACAGGACTTCCTCAAGGGGTGGTGAGGAGTAGGGGTGTTTGAGGGAGATTTATCCTGCTGGTCTGCAGGATTAAAGACATGTTTACTTATTAATCAGAAATATAGGCTTCTACCTGTATACTTGCATCTATTCATTTACTTAAGAAAAAAATAAGAAATTCCACCATTTCGGCTTGATTGGTGTTATTACAAAAATGTCCGATTTTAGTAAACAATAGAATCTTTACTGAGAAATTCAGTACTTCTTCTTTATTATCCAATAATACTGTATGCATATGGAAACCTAGTTTGAAAACCCTTTCTCCTACAAAACACACTTTGGTATGAGTGTTTAAAAGGCTGAGAAAGACTAAAGCTCCTGAAGGTGGAAGTCAACTCATTTTCCAGAGTTCGTGTTTGTCGTATGACACTGCTTAATGTCATCCATGATCCGTAGTAGTTATATCAATAGATAATATATTTCTTAGATGTTTAAGGCTGTTACGCCCAGCTTGTAGGCCACAACAAATGAGGAAGATGTAGGCAGGGTGGCTCCTAATACAAATGTTTATTTAGCCAATTATAGCAATATATTGTGGAGCGAAAGTAGCTATCAGTGGTGTGTGAGGGTGCATGAATGTGTTGGAGAATGTGTAACGCAGGTTGTCAGCAAGCAAATGGCAGGAATGCAAAAACACCAATAGACAGCATGGCTTTGGTGAGTGCAGCAGCTCCCATGTCAGTGACAACTGCCACTGTGATTGCTGATTGCCAACACCTGGTGACAGAGTAGGCGGGGTTGATTAGCCTGGGAGCACTGGCCAGGTGTTCCCAGTTACTTGGGGCCGTCACAAAGGTGCAGCAAAATAACTACAATATTTAAAAAAAAATCCTTAATGGACTAGTTTCACCGAGTGTAATTGATTAGTAGGTCTGTTTCTCTGTAACAGTAAATCTGAGTATTTCCTAATAATATTACCTGATGGGAGCATATGAAGGTTGACAAATAATGGTCCAAACACAGAACCTTGAATAATTTCATTTATTAACTTTATTATGTTTGGTGGATCCATCATAAATATTTACACACCAAGATTAGTAGGTCTTAAAGCAGGCGTGCCCACACTTTTTCAGCATGCGAGTTACTTATAAAATGACCAAGTCACAAAGATCTACCCACTAAAAAAATGCAAAACATAGAAGTATTTTCAAATATATCGATGACTCTTTATGTACAACACAATTGAATTAACTATGAACATGTTTTTGTAATTACATCAGGTTTGGAAGGACTTCTTGTTATTAATGATGACGTGACGGAACGATGCCTCGGTGGCGGCTGTCGCTTTTGAAGTATGCTGTGTGAAAAATGACTGCTGTCTGGACAACTGGGATTTTAATTCATGAACCTTTCTATTTCTCAGCTCGTCTTAAAGCATCTTAATTCAGTTCTTTTGATGTTAAATACATAATTGACTCTTTGCAAAATAATCAGTACTTCAATGGCAAATATCTAATAAGACATGTACAGAGACAAGTCCCTCCTCTGATTGAGTGAGAAGGTCAATCTTGCCTTTGACCAGTGGTGTTTCTGGACGAGTTTAAAAGTCTTACTATAAATTCCCAAATAAACTATATTATTATGCACAAAATCACGCAAATTAGTGGCAATTGCTTTCTCAAGAAATGTATTGAGTAAGGGGAGAAAAAAATGTCAGTTGATAAATCTCCTTTTTAAGAAGTGGTTTAATTACTTCCAGTTTAAAGCACTCAGACTCAGAGTCCATTAATATACAGTAGACAGACCGTGTCCAACAGGAAAGCCCTGATGTGAAGCAATTCACTTATGTGTCTGGAATTGTTACCTCTAAAAAGTGTGAAGAGGCTCCTGAATGAGTATGCATTGTTTGTACGTCCCATCTTCTCGCTGCTTTTCCCTCTACTAAATTTGTCTACCATACAATGAATGCCGAGGATAATGTGAGGACCAAACCTAAAAGCCAGCTATCCAATGGATACAAATTGGATCTATTTAAGTTGAATAACCAGTAGCAATTTGCAAGCAGGAAATACACTTTCCCCTGCTGTGATTTCTATTTCACCAGGGTCAAGCATTTTGTAAATCATAATAGGAATATACAATTCAAAGTTGTTGCATTTTTCCTAGCTATGAAATAATAACATTACATTCACAGTTGCTGATAGTGACGGTTCATGTACACTGTAGTCCCATGTAAAAAAAAAATCATGTTTGACCTTGATAAAGCTTTGCTAAATCTAGCGGTATTGCCTTTTGTTCGAACTCACTGTTTGACTTGGGGATATGAAAAATGCATTTTTCTGCAAACCTAAGTGCTGATGCTGTACAATGAAATGGATCCATGTGTCCTGCAGGCAATGAATTGTAAAAAGAGACCACAGACCTGGAAAAGCAGATCCTATTGTTACCATGCAGTGACCCATATTAGAGCAATGGCAGTTTAAGTATTCATGAATTCCAAAGAATTGTGAGACACAGAAACATTTAATTATCACGGTGCAAAATTATTATTCATCTGTTTCACAAAATGAAAAGCAGCCAGCGAAAAGATGGGAGGTGAAAGAAAGAGAGCGAGAAAAAAGTGAGAGACTCATCAAACGGCACGTCAGCAGCTCTCTTCCTACACCTTTGGGGTAGATGCAGGTTATCTACACTCTAGGTTCACAGCCGAAAATAACTCAAATTCATCCCTCTAAACTGAGGGATGAAGGAATTTAAATCCTAAATAGAGCAAGAATTCACACAAGCAGAGAACAGGATGACAACATGTAACCTGTTAATCACAAATTTTCAAAGCCGTTATATGTTCAATTCAATTCAATTTTATTTATATAGCGCCAGATCACAACATAAAGTCATCTCAAGGCACCTTACATGGTTAGCAGGGAAAGACCTGCAGGGAAAGACAGAACCCAACTTGACCCACAAGAGCAAGCACTTTGGCAACGGAGGCAAGGAAAAACTTCCCTTTAACAGGCAGAAACCTTGGACAGAGCCTAGACTCATGGTGGACGCCATCTGTCTGACCTGCTGGGCTGAGAGACAGAGAGAGAATGGCAGGTCAGAGGAGAGACAAAAACAAGGAGATGTATATGGAAGCGATAGCAAGACAGAGCAGGAGCAGAAAAAAACAAGATTTATAAGACTAGAAATGCTAATGCCGGCGATGTGGACATCAGCGGTGAGGGCCACAGCTCCAAGTTCTGCAGCACCACGGACAGAAGGACCTGAAAGAGGATGGTTAAGACTGAATTCAACTCATTCTATCAGAATCTGTGTAAGGGTTAGTGTGCACCAATACTGGGAGCGGTGAATGTCTCTCAAACACTCTTCTGTAGCCAACATAAGTTTTTGTTTTTTAACAATCCCTGAAAAATGCTCTTGAGCTGAACTAATAAGTAAAAAGAAAAGAAAAAAGAAAAAACGTATCATGTCTTAAGTATGTAAGACTAGCATTTTAACATGCCCAAAGTGCAAAGGAACATAGTCTCTGTCACTTGTCCCTGAAATAACATTCATTTTGAATGTCATGGATGATTGAGAGGAACAGTAAACCCTGCATCTCCTGCATGCCAGAAGGAGACAAGAAGATTCTTTGCTAAATGTGTTGCTGAGAGATGTTCTCCTTAGTAGCCTCTTAGTAGGGTCTCTGTCATCTATTAACAATCCTATCAACTGAAACTCAAACATCATGTTTCATCATTAGGCCATTACAACTCTGATGTAATCTTGGCTTATGAATTAAATTACCTGTGTCCTACATGACTTTAATAGACTCTGAGTGTGAGTTTATGCCGTCAGTGGAGCTAACGGTGAGAGGACATGAGTAATTCCTGCAAATGAAACAGCCTTAATGTTTAAGTCATATAGCAAGGATGGAGACATACTTAATAATTTGCTGAAAGGAGGGAAATATTTGATGATGATGCAGCAGAGTGCAAAATTTATATTATATATATATAGGTTCTCTGGCTTTGTCACACCTCCAATAACATATACATGCGATGCAAAGAAAGAAAACATATAAATAATATACATCATATAAATCATTTGGAAATTTCTCTGGATAACGATCCTCAACTGAATGTTAATAGTAACAAAAAAGTGGCAGAAAGAAATGCTGCATTTGACCAAATGCGAAGGGTCACCGGAGAGAAAGAAACACACAGACCAGCATTTGAGATTGCCTGTTGAGGTAGAAATGGAAGTAACTGAGAACTGAGAGTTAAATTTATGTCACTATAGGCATTCTGTTTAAAAATAACTGCTTGCCAAAAATCCAATCAGGCATGTTTATTTTCAACCATTTTTGTAAATTCGCTGCTATATATCTCAACACTGATAGGCCATAGAAATTCATGCTGAGGAGGGAAGAGTATTTGTTTTATGTTGCATCTTGTGGATGAAGCCTTTGTCTTGGTTTATCTGTGTACTTAATAGGTATACCACATTTATCTGATTATTCATGTTATAAATATGTCAGTAATCCCTCTCTCTTACCCGTAGTCTTGTACTCTCTCTCCCTCTGTTTGTCCCTCTTTCTGTCTCTCAGTATGCAGGTCCTTCTGTCTGTGGCGCTGCAGAACATGGACCTGTGGCCTATGATCCCTCTAAGCTGCGCGCATGCGCAATCGCGCACTGCCCGCACACTCAGCGCACAAGAAAATATATCCAGTGCATAAACAAAATCAACATAAACGTATTAATTAATAACTAATATTAGACCTAATCTAATCTAATTAATTCACCCAATAATATTGTTTCTTTTGTGTCTCACTCAGTAAGTGACAGGTGTCCAGCCAATGATACGATACGGTTCACTTACGCTACGTAGCCAATCATGGCATTGACAGTGCTTGCATCTGTGCCCTGCCTATATGCGCCGTGCAGGTTAGCTAGCAGGAGGTCAGTAAACCACAGTGCGGCGGAGTTAAGAGATGCTAATACAAACCCCGCATCATGGCGAAACGAACAGGCAGCGACACATCCACTCACCAAGCCAAAGTAAAAAAGAAATTCAGTTCTTTAAAGCTGGAATGGCTGTCGGAGTATGTGCAAATTGAAGAACAAGCAGTGAAATTAGGTGAGATTTTTTCATTTTCGAGTGAGAAAGGTCTACTCGGCAAAACATGCAGTGATGCCAAAGTAGCAAGTGAGTTTTCGGAGGGAAAAATGTGGACTGAATGGAAGTTGCGCTATCTCAAGCGTCACATTCAGCAGAAAAATCATTTAAAAGCTGTTGGAATTTTTACGAAGACTCAAGATGGGACAGGGGATTGGTACATTATTGCGGGAGAGAGAAAAAGACAGAGAGAAAAGGAACGAGCTGTCACACAAAACAAAATCGGACCCCGAGCAAGTTAAAGTTCTCATTGACAATATTTTACTTGACATTAAAATGAATGCATCAATGCTGTCAGTTCAACAAATCCACGATCACATGGCAAAGTATGTGAGTATACCAGAAACCTGGCAAAGCAAAAACTATGCCTTTGAATTTGTGAACTCAATCAATGAGATTGTATTAAACATGCAGCCTGGCATTTCCTGATAGTAGATGAGAGCACAGACATATCAGTACACAACATGCTAGTCATATATATTAAATACAGGGAGGAAAATGATGTTACCTATAAAACTGTGTTTGGTGGCATCATCCAGCTGACAGCATGCATTGCTCAGGATATTGTGCAGGCAATAACTCAGTTTTACTCCAAACATGGTCTGGACATACCTCTGATAGTGCCTCAGTAATTCTAGGAAAACAAAAGTGCCAAATACCACACCTAACTGAACAACATTGTGTGGCACACAGAGAGGGCTTGGGCATTGATGATGCCTGGAAAAATGTGCCTTTGATGCGAGATGTTGAAACTCTTCTCAGAACTGTCTATTCCACTTTTTCTCTGTCCACTGTGAAGAGGGGTAAAATAGAGGACCTGGCAAATATTCTGGATGAAGATACACTGTCATTCAGGCCTTTGAACAAAGTACGATGGCTGTCGCGGCACCAAGCTGTCAATGTTGTTCTGAGGAACTACACTGTGCTTACAGAATTCTGTAAAAGAGAATTCACAGATAACAGAGATCCAGTGGCAAAGTACTGCTACAAAAAGCTGAGTGATTCAAATTTCAAGGTTACTGTCACTGCTCTGGGAGATGTTTTGGGTGAGCTAGCACAACTCTTCCTCACTTTACAAAGATGCAACCTGACTGTGATGGAAGGACACTGCTTTGCTAGAGCAAAAAATGAGAAGTTGCATTCCCAATACTTGAAGGAGAAGGATGTACACTGGAGCAACCGTGTCAAAGAGGCAATGGGGACCTCATCAGCTGTTGGCAGAAATACTGGTGCGATTACTCTTTTTATTAGTAAGCTGTGTGATGACATGGATGCTCGTTTTCCAGAGGATGAATTAAAGGAGTGGTCTGCATTTGACATTCAAGCATTGAGCTCGGGCATCAGTTTTGAACGTGGATCGGCAGACATTGCCACACTGGCAAAGAATTATGAGGCCATTCTCCACCACCCACAGTATATGGAGACCATTAACAGTCAGTATGCTGAATTCAAGTACATAATGAAGCAAAAAATTAAACCGGGGTCAATCAGCACATTCTCAGATATGGTTGCTGCAACACTTGTGAGGAGCTAAAGGAGATCTCACAGCTTTTGGATATTTGTGCTACAAGAAAAACTGTGTAATTAGATATTTTACAGACAAAGTGTTACAGGAATTTGCACTGTATCACAAGCTACACCACAACTTATTGTGCAAAATGTGAATGTTTTAATGTGATCAAAATGTTATGTCTGAAAGGTGTATATGTCTCATATCTTCCAGAACAGGACCCTCAGCCAGGCCAAAGCAGAACTCTCACATATAACATCTACATATCCCATTTTTCAGATTGTTGTCTTTTTTAAGTATACCAAATTACTTATTTAAAAATAAAGCCTGTTCAGTTCAGAGTTCAGTTCAGAGCTTTATTGTCCCACGAGGGGAAATTTGCTTTGCAGCAGAGGTCACAACAACAACAACAATGCCACAGAACAACATGGAACATGTAAAGTAAAACAACAATAAAAACAACCTTAAAAAAAAGATAAATAAATCTGTCCTATCTCTGGGATGGAGGCCCTAATGAATAAAGTGCTGCTGAGCAGTGCAAACAAGTGAAGGTTAGTGCAGGTTAAGAACATTTATTGCACTTGGGACAAACGAAAATTTAAATCTATTGCTCTTTATCCTGGGGAGCTTGTATCTCCGCCCAGAGCGTAGGAGAGCAAACTCCTCCAAGAGTGGGTGATCCGAGGTGGACAGAATCGACCGTGCCTTCCGCAACACCTGCCGGTCAAAGATTTCAGCCAAGGAAAGCTGCTGTGAGCCAATGATTTTACTCGCTACCTTCACAATGCTGGACAAACTGTTTTTGTTTTGCACTGTGAGATTTCCATACCAGGAAATTATACAGAAGGTTAAAATGGACTCAATAAAAGATTTATAAAATAAGACCATCAAAGTTTTGTCCACATTAAAAGTGTTCAGTCTACGCAGAAAGTAGAGTCTCTGCAGACCCGTTTTGCAGATTGCAGAAGAGTTTTGGTCATGCTTCAGCTTATAATCGATCACAGTTCCCAGGTACTTGTATGACTCAACTGACTCGACCAGAGAGCCCTTGATTGCAGTCGGTACAGTTGAGTTTGATGTTTTCCTGAAGTCGATAGCCATGTCTTTAGTTTTGTTAATGTTCAACTTGAGGAAGTGGTTGTCACACCACTCCACAAAGTCGTCCACGACTGGCCCATGCTCGACTTCACCATCCTGGAGCAGACTGATTAAAACAGTGTCGTCTGCAAACTTTAAAAGATGGCTATCTTTATGGTTGCTCCGGCAGTCATTTGTGTATAAAATAAATAATAATGGGGACAGGACACACCCCTGGGGCGAGCCTGTGGACGACAGCCGCTTCTGGGATAGAGCACCATTAGCCCTAACTGACTGGGGTCTACATGTTAAAAAGTCAAGTACCCATCTTACTAAACCTGCATCTAGATTAAAAGTGGACAGTAGTTTACGAGCTAAAATGTGTGGTTGAATTGTGTTAAAAGCTGACGAGATATCTACAAATAAAAGCATTGGATGAGTTTTAGTGCCATCAAGATGCTTGTACAGGTAATTAAGCAAGGAGGCAGTAGCATCATCCACCCCTCTATTAGCCCGATATGCAAATTGCATTGGGTCGAGCAGGCCCTGAACCTGGTTGGTCAAAATGTCTTTGACCAATCGCTCTAGGCTTTTCATCACTATTGAGGTGAGAGCTACCGGCCTAAGGTCATTGAGCTCTTTAGGGTGTTTGATCTTGGCCACGGGCACAACAATAGACTCCTTCCACAGTCTCGGTACCTTGTGCTGGATCAGTGATGAGTTAAAAAGATCGGTAAAAATAAAACATAACTGATCTGCACAAACTTTGAGAAATTTACCTGAAATCATGTCAGGCCCACAGCTCTTCCTGATCTTACATTTATGGAACATGGACCTGACAGCATGGGCACTGATTACAGGCTGGGAGGAGGTAAGACACTCACTCAGCTCTAAAAACAAGTCACCATGTACATCTGTAAAATCATGTTCATCATTAAAACGTAGATAAAAATCATTCAGTGCATTTGCGAGCTCTGAATTTGAATTATAACCATCAATGGTGATTGATTCATTACTTTTTTTGGCCTGGCTTGTCATGGCTTTCATACCATCCCACACTGCTTTTAGTTCATTGCTGTGAAATTTCTCCTCTATTCTATTTTTATATTGTAGCTTAGCCCTCTTAATTTCGTATCTAACCTCTTTTTTAGCTTCTGCCTTATCTCCATCATGACCATGTAAAAAGGCATCATGTTTCTTGTGCAGTGCATCCTTCACTGCTTTATTTAACCAAGGTTTGTTATTAGCAAACACCTTCACCCGTTTAGTAGGGAGGATTGTGTCTTTTAGATAACGAATATACGAGGATATGACGTCAACCCTCTCATCAAGGTCAGTATTTGAGCTACCAAAAACATTCCAGTCTGTGCTTTCAAGGGCTCCTTTAAGTTCCTCAACAGCATTTTCAGTCCACATCTCCACTTCTCTGGTGGCAGCTTTAGTCCTTTTAAGGAGGGGCTTGTAGATCGGAGTAAGATAGATGGTATTGTGGTCGGAAGAGCCGAGAGGGGGCAAGGCTACAGACTTATAAGCACCTTTGACTGAGCCATAACACAGATCAATAGTTTTGTTCAATCTGGTAGGGCAAGAAATATACTGATAAAGGTTGCTCATCGATTTCAGGTTACAATGATTAAAGTCACCAAGGATGAAGCAAGGAGCATCAGGAGAGATGGACTGTAATCTTTCCGTAACGTTACGGATAGTTGCCACTGCGTTCTTCATGTTGGCTTTGGGGTGAATGTACACAACAGTGACAAATATTTGGGGAAATTCACGGGGGAGATAGAAGGGGCGCACTGACACAGACAGCAGCTCGATGTCCTCAGTGCACACAGTCTCTCTGACAGTGATGTTCTTACACCACCGCTGGTTGACGTAGAGGCAGACACCGCCCCCTTGGGATTTCCCTGTGACGTCAGAGTCCCTGTCAAGCCTCAGCGGCGCACCAAAACCGCTGAGAGTTAGGTCAGTGTCCAGGTCCTCTGGGGTAAGCCAGGTCTCGGTGAAAGCCATGATGCATGCATCTCTGAATCTCTCCAGATGAGTAACGTTGGCTTGGATCTCATCGACCTTATTTCTGATGGACTGGGCGTTGCAGAGTAGAATCGAGGGGAGGGGTATACGGTGGAGATTCAGACGTTTCAGTCTCTGTCTGACTCCTCCCCGTCTTCCCCGTTTCCGCACTTTGCCGTTTTTATTCCGTGTATTAAAATACTTACGATACCGGGAGATATCCGCTATTAGACGGTCTTCCGTAAGTAGGTCCAGATGTGGTTGTGGCGGCTGTTGATCCCTTAGAGCCAGTAAAAATTCCCGAGAGTACTGGATCCAACCAGCGTGCAGGGGGCGGGGATCGGACAAGCTCTGAGCCACCGCAAACAAAGTTGCTGAAATGATCAAAATCAGCAGCTCCATTCCAAAAAGCGAGCAAAGGACGTGGATATTAATCTTTCTCAGATGGTTGATTTTCCACAAACAATATTTTGAACGACATCGACAACAACAACATAAGACGAGACCACTACTGCGTGTCGCTACTCGCGCAGCGCCAACATCGACGATAAGTACGGATGGTGCATATCTGATGTTACTCACTGTGGTTTGTGTGTTTGCTCAGACACATGAAATATTAGAGGGAACATTGCGGCTGTGGCCCTCAGCACTGACGTCCTCCTCCTGCTCGCACTACCCTACCCATCTCTCCTCCTACCTGTTCTCCATGAAATAGACAAACTTTAGGAACAACTTGGCAACAAGGCATATCTCTGGTCTGCTCCGCAAATAGAACCCATTTGGCTGAGCTGAGTTGTTTGCTGTAGACATTTTTTGCATGTGGCAACTGGTATGGAGATGAGAAATGATTTTTTGTTTTCAATTTGTGGAAACAACTCCTAAGACCTCCTTATAAAAATATGATTTGCATGAATCTGTGCAAAAAGCTTCTTAGATAATTTTGTGTTGGTTTCATGAAAATGTACTTTCAAGAGTCCACCTGGACTCCTTTGAAACCATCCGTCAAGTGTCTACTGCTGATTACAAATTATACTGAAGCTCCTTGAGGAACCCTCAATTACCTCTTGAGTTTCAGTCCAGTGCATGCCGTGTACACCCCAGAGAACAGCATTTCAAAGTCTATTGAGGGTTTCATAGGAAGTTAGTTGGGTTCCAGTTCTAGTTGATGCAAACTTGAAGACTTATCATGTCGGTGTGTTTTACAGAAAGGTCAATTGTGGCCATGTGACCATGCTTTTGATGTGATGGTGGTCATGTGAACATGTCTTTAATGTGATGGTGATCATGTGTTTTAGAAGACTAAATATGAGTGTAAAACAATAGATCATCAAGAACATGAACATTCTGGACGAAATGGCAAGCCATGTCCGTGAGACCAGCATGGAGAAATTGCCAGCAGAGGAGCAGAGGCGCATTAAATCACCCCCCCCCCCCCCCCCCCCTCAACACAGAGGTGATGGCTAAACAGATTGACGCTATGATAGAGGAGGGGCAATACCTGGAAACAGAAGCCAAAGAAGACAAAAACGCCATTTGGAAGAAGGTGATGGCAAATTTCAAGGCCTTTTTGGTTCATATATTTATGAAGGAGTCAATCCTTAAAATTGTGAACAAAATGAAGAAAGAGTTTGAATACACGTCATTGCCTGAACTGCATAGACCACTTGCTCCATTACTTGAAGGGGTGGAATATGTGGTAGGGGGCATAATACAAAAAGGAAAAGGCGTGACGGGGGCACCAAAGAGATCTGCTTCTACAAAAAAGTAGCAGAAGACATTACTGATCCTAAGTCAAACGTCGTGAAGCAGCTGGCTGGTTTGGTGTACCACCATCTGCCACCATGTGATGGAACAAGGCCGGACATCAGGCAGGAAATCATCGGTGAAGTGGACATATTCACTAAGATGATGGTGAACAAGAACAACAGAAAAAGGACCTTGTGAGCCTTGCAGTAAAAAACATAAAGAGAGTAGTTTTTGTCCCCCCAGCTTTACCAGAGGCCTCCACCATCATGGAAGGGTAGACTTTGGCACCTGAAAACAGAAAGATTTTACCACCGAGGAGCAGATAATCTGCAATGAAGTAGATAAGGACGCCAGTGATGAACAACCTGCAGCGCCTCAGGATTTCGAAAGCCAGTGTCGGTGGCTTGTGACAGCGGTTGTTGCACAGATTTTCGTGGACGACGTCTTACATATCAAAAACATGTTGGACATCATCAAATTGCTAAAAAAAAATGCTTGTCACCAAAATCCAAGGGTGGAACATCACCTTGAAGCTGAACGGTCGCCTTGTCCAAAAGATTGCCAAAGCTGTCCAGAAGGTGTTGCACAAACAGATGGGCAACGGGAAAGTACAAGAACACCTCATGGAAGAGAAGACAATCATTTATGAAATGGTTGCTGAGATTGTGATGAGACGTCTGGAGAAGAAGCTCCTCATTTGTTCGGTTCTTGAGATCTCTATGCATGTGTCACAGATCAAAGAGTGATCAGTCACATTGATTGTCTCCCAGATCTAGGAACGAATTTATGCAGGGTCAATTTGTTGTGAGTGCATTGATTCATTTGAAGAGGTCATGACACACTCATATTGTGTCTGATCAGTGAGTTGTGACAGTTCCCAGTAAATACTTCCATTTTCCCTGTTTGCTTGAGCTACATCCCTCTAAAAACAGAGATTAGCTTGAGAACAATAATGACACAATATTTGTCTAATGTTGATCTCAGACTCATAAAACCAAATGGCTGTGTTAAGTGTTAAGTGGGACCACTTCAGATTAAAAAGTGCCCCTCAATCATAACCAACACTTCAAGCTGCAAATATGCCTGAGGATTCCTGGACCACTTAATTAATGTTAGGATGGACAATTGCAGCAATAATCTTGATTGGATGTCATAATGATGAGCTGCAAAGAGTATGTAGCATTAAAGTTTACACTTTCTACATTAACCTACACAAATGGCTCACCAACTGATGTGAGCTGGCTCAGTAAAACCTAATATGTTTTATATTAACAGCATGGACACATGAGTTCCTAACAGGTCATGCTAGCATGCATGGATGAGATGATCAATTAAAACAAACAAAAATGAGCAATGTACACACTCCCTGTAGGGCATTTCCGTATTAAATGGGATTCCACAAAGTAATTACATACTGACATCACTAGAAACGCTCCACATTTAGTTTAGTGTTGTCGTGACTGATTTCAATTGAACGCATCACAACAGTAACATCACACACAACGCAGATAAACATGGGCTTAGATTGGCTGGGGCAAAGTCCCGCCTTCAGGGGACGGAATGACGTGAGGACGAAGCAGGAAGCGTCTTCGTTCCAACGAAGCGCGGGCACAAGAGCTGTGTTGGAATCCAGCGCTGATATCTGAACCAACTTGTACTGATCTGTTAATTATATAAATGTCTTAATCTTAACCCACATTCTCCTCATTGAATACGCACCCACTAAGGAGAACAAAGAACCGGAAGAGGGTTTGGTAAAACCCTACACGCCCAAAGGCATTTTCATTTATTCTAGCTGACAAGACAGGTTTCTTGATTGAAGCTTTATTCCATACAGCCAGTATCAAGGTGGGAACCTGAGCAGTTTGCAGGTGCAAACAAATGTCAGCACATTCACCTAATCCAGAGAAGAGAGCAAGGATTGAAATAAGTGACTTTAACCATTATGAAATTATCAAGATGGATTTTGTTTTCATTTTTGAAAGTACAGATTAATCTACACTACTGTATGCAGAATTACATGGAAATGGATGCTATAATGTGATATCAATTCAGTTGTATTGTATAGCAGGTTTTTAGTTTTTACCTGGAGGCTAGCTCTTCCAGACATTGCTTGAACCATTTGAATGAAATGTTAACATTTAGCTTTTTCACTTTAAACTGCATTATTTTACTTCTGTATATTAGTGTGATGGTTTTGAAGCTGAGACAGAATTTACTTCACCAGTGGTTTATGCATTGGATTCTTTAAGAAAATGTAGGCATTAAAATAAAAATATTTAGGACTCTTCAGCTAATGTCTACGAAGGTTGGGTCAATGTTTAACATCTGATTTGCCAAGGTGTCTCTTAGGAAGGAAGGATACTATTCAAGGGGTTGAATTATTTTGAGACTGCAAAAGCAGTATTTTGATTTTGGAAAAAAACATTCAATCTGTTGCAATTTCCTATTTAAACTGGTCTTGATTTGGTTATTTCAAACAACTAACAAATTGTATGTTTTAACAGTAAACCTAATGTAAAAATATGCGTGTTTGGAGCTGCTATTTAATTTATGGTATTCTACAACAAATTACAATTCTACTGTGTGGCCTTGTTTGTGGGGGGTATAGTTTGAAATGTGGTGTGGGCTGTTTCTGGAATGATGCATGCCCATATCAGAGGCAAGGGTGTCGGGAGAAAGAAGCAGCTTTTTTCACATAAGTGCCTTCAGAGGGACAAAAGGAGATGTGAAGGCCCTTGGCGTCAGCCGCTGCATCTAACGGACTGGAAACAAGGCTTTATATTCAACAATTTATGATCTCAATGCAGGTAAAGGAGTGTAAATGGGAGGAGTGGGGAGGGAGCACTGGAAGAGACCTTGGGAGGTGGAATGAAGGACATCTTCCAAGACAAACTCTCATCAGCAGATGTCAATGGGACATGGCCAGTTAACAGGGACAAATGAGGTTGCTTCCATTTAAATGTTTTAGAAAGTATTTTGCATTTAGTCATCCGTTTCTTCTCTGGCATCCATTCTCTATGTGCAATACTGAGTGAGCAATCAGCTTGCCTCATAAAACAGATTGAAATAAAACTGGGCAATAAATGGGTGGATTATTTTTGGCCCATCCTCATAGTAAAATCAAAAGAAAGTTAGATGCATCATAGAAAGAGAAGTCTCACATTTGTGCTCAAAACATGGAAACACTACAAATTCAATGTGCAATGTTTGATTGGTCTCAACTCTCAACAATAAATGACATAATTCACTTAAATATTGTGAATCAAGTACAGTAATGTTGATTATTTCAACTTGGTAATCATGGAAAAAAATAATCTCAACATAAGTGTATAGTGATAAAAATATGTGGCAGTATGACATGCATATGGCTACTTTCTCTTTTCTTTACACTCCTCCAGGTTTGCTGTTGTATATCAACCTCTCGAAAATCACCATGTTGGCAAGTACTATCATTATGAAACCAGGTTATTAATCCCCCAACATTAATCTGCCTCCCAGCATTTGCCACCACATTACTTTCAGAAAACCACACTTGTGGAAAAAGCCTATTGATTGTTGTACCATAGATAGAGTTTGGACCATGAGCAGTAGAATTCCCCACACTGTCCTTACTTTTTTTCCGTCCGTCCTTTCGTCAGCAAGATGATGATGATGATGATGATGATGAATATATTTATTAGATAGAATGTTAGAGTACAAGTACAGTCACACAGTAGCATGTATTACAGTACGAATAAAGTCAAACATCCTGTCTAAGAGGAGCATTTCAAAAAAGCCCTTGCGGTCTTGTTTCCATTGAAAGTCCTTAGTACATAAATCATCGACAATTAACAATACAAATGTAACAATACAAATAAAAATAAAACCAATATTCAATGACTCAATTGATGCAAAGTAACATTAGAAAAATAAAATGAATTTACACCACCGATGCAAACTAACAATACATCTAAAATAAATTACACCACCGATGCAAAATGACAACGAATGGCAATAGATTACATAAATTACAAAGACAATTAATATGTGTCTTAATAACTCAAAAGGTTCTGTTGGGAATCTTACCAGGAACAGATGATTACATTTTGGTGATGATCCAGAAGAGATCCTAGATTATGGATCAGTTTGAGATTTTTGTTAACATTACAGACAATGGAGCTTCAAAATTTGTTCCTCAATATCTTGGTTGATTATTGACCGATGTTTATGGAATTTGACACAGTCATGCAGGGTGGTGACCTCTATCTTACCACCGAATTACATCTGGATTTGATCCAGAAATGAGTAAGGAAAAAATAAAAATCAGTTACAAAAACCCAACTTCGATTCACTTTCACTTTTCATGGTTGGTGTATAAAGATACCAAGAACAATTTAGAACCTTTTGGTGATGTTGTAAATCTAATTATGATGGGAATGAGCTGCTCGGCAGAGCTCTGTGCTCTCAGAGTGCTTTTCTAGTTAGTATTATTATTATTATTATTATTATTAAAACATTGAACCACTGCTTTTAAGGCTGATGGAATTATAAGAAGATTGAATATCATGACTATAAGTATCCTCAGTTTCAGTTTAACTGCAATTAATTCATTACAATACCTAAGAGTCTCTCTTTTAGTCACTCTGTCTCTTACGAAGACATGCCTCTGGGCAGCAATAGGAGATCACTGACCTGTTAAAGACCGACATGGATAGAAAAAACTCACCAGCTCAATGTGAGTAGGCAGATATAAGGCAACCTCCACAAGAAATAAGTATGCCTTGTAGCGCCTACAGCACTTCAGATAAGAATGGCCTCTACAGTGATATGTTCTGTTAATTCTGACTCGAGTATCAATAAATAAAAAAAGTCAATTTCATGGAAAAGCCAATGGAAAAATGGGGCAGCTTTGAAAAACAAATCGAAAGAGTTCTTTTGAAGCTCAGTTCTGATAACTATTTTCTATTTAGCTTTCAAACCAGCTCATATCAAGTCATTTCAGTCCCAGGCTTAAAGGAACAATATCCTAATCCACCCATTACTTTTAATTTCTCTATTCAGAGAATGGACAGATAGATAGATATATATGCGTCTGTTCAACCGGTTGAACAGACGCATATGGATGCAGGTAAATTATTAATGAATAATTAAAATGTATTTAATTTAAACTTGAAGTTGTAACAACCCCCTTGCATTTGTTGTATGTAAACCTGACACCATATCACATCAAGCCTCAATTAACTTTGATTTCCAGCAATTGAAAGACATTGCTTTTCTTTTCAGCTTATGAAGACACTGTACTTCAATGTTCTTTAATAAAATGCTTTTTACAGACATAGTATATGCTCAAGGACAATATTTTATTGAATATATAAATGGCAACTTTTTCACTGCTTTATTTTTTTCATTCTATTTCATCTCTCTCTGCCCATGCCTTCCTGTCTGCCGGTGCCATCTAGCCCTTTGTCATGGAATCCATCTTTCTTCCTCTCTGTTTGGTGCAGATGGAGCAACAGGACAAGGGCACACCAGCCAATCCATTTCCACCTTGTCATCTGCAAGCATTTCGATCTACCACAGTGCTCTTCCATCTCGATTAGGGGTGGCCTGCAGTCAGGAGACATGTCAGTATGTGTGTTATGTGTCTGTGTGAGATTCTCTGTATGTGTGTGCGTGTTCTGGGGAACCGCAGGCATGTGGTGTAAAACTGCGATAAACCGTATTGC
Source organism: Brachionichthys hirsutus (assembly GCF_040956055.1). Classification (NCBI taxonomy): domain Eukaryota; kingdom Metazoa; phylum Chordata; class Actinopteri; order Lophiiformes; family Brachionichthyidae; genus Brachionichthys; species Brachionichthys hirsutus. The sequence continues at coordinate 7,006,933 of NC_090908.1, forward strand.
ATCACCCCCACCCGCATCTCACCTGTCAAATCCAAAGATATTGTCATATTGAGGATCTGAAGAATGTCGCCACTTTACTGCGACAATGAAAATTACTGTCCCCCAGAGAGAGGAAATGGCAGCTTATAACAACCAATCTCAGATGTGCCATTTGTCAAAATTGATGACATATTTTGATTTGAGGTGGGGGTTTTTTTTTATATTTGTGATGAACACAAACACACGCATGCACACACAACCAATGTGTCAATATTTTACACCTCTGAAAAGATGGACTTAATGTAGTTTGTAGACTTGATCGCTAGAAGGCTTGGTGCCTCAGGTAACTTTTCAATTCCTTTCGCGTATGAGATATACACTGATGCATTTTTAACCAGTTCATCCCCCTTCTTGTTTATGGTTATTATTTAGTCATCTCTATGGAAAATACTACAAATCAATCTTTTAATACCAACTGCTGGTTTTGTTGTGTGATAATTTAATTAAGAAGCAATCCCATGAATGTATTTTTATCATCCACTGAAGACTTAGGCCTACACTAACCTCCCATCACAAACCATTGTCTTTTCCCTTAGGTTGGTGAAAATACACCTTACATATTTCCCCCAGTGCATAATACTTACAAAAATCACATTTGACAGTTTGACAAAGTACATTTTTTCAAATTCCAGTCATGACAGAGTTCATCACATATTTTTCTTTAATTGTGTTGCTGCTGAAAAAAAAGAAAAAAGTGCGACGAGTCTCAAAAATGTATGTGTGTGAAATTGTGACCTGCGCAGATCCTAGAATATATGAAGATACCTTTATGGCTAAGCATATATGCACATCCTACGAACATACACATATTACATATGTTATAACCAACATGTAGCTTAGTTACGTCATAGCCTGCAATATTTTGAGAAACTGTTCATGTTGATCATATTTGCTTAATTCATTCTGTCAAATCTCTATGGGAGCAAACTTGAAAATTATAAGGCCCAACGCCGACAAGGAGCTGGCCTCCACTGTCTGTATGTTCCGTCTAAATGTGTTTCCTGCCTTCTCATCGACACGAGCCATACTGGTCCGTCTTGGATCTGTCACCTCCCGGTTTACTTTACTGCCACAGAATGTATTTTAGTTCCCGCTTGGAAATGTACATGCTTCAATCTTTACAAGCTTGAATGGAAAAAAGAATATATATATACTACATAATACGTTTGATGGTAGTCTTTGGAAAGCCCAAAACACTATTTGATGGGAAGTATTGGTATATGCTTATTATCCTGTCGTAACACATGCCATTCTCTTGCTTTTGTTCCGAAAAAAGCTTTGTGTTAAGTGGAGATTTCTTTCGTCTGTTGTGTGCAAGTTAAAATCTTCCAGCAGCATCAGTATTTCTTGACTCCAGTAAAAATGTCCTCAGGATTCCAGCACGCCGGTGTACCAGCTACCCTACTCTAGAAATTACATCAGCCAGCATCACCCGGGGCTCCAAGCACCAGGATGCCAACATTCCGGCCATCCTCTCACAGGAATCAGCGGCTTGCTCAAGTAAGGCTTTTGGCACCAGGGTGCCCCCTACTGGCCACTGAAAGAAGCTTATTATAGTATTGGCACAAGGCAAGGCAAGGGAAGTAAAGTATCTTTATTGTCATAGTATACAAACAATGAATCAGTAAACCCTCATATGGAGACGTGAAATGCAAAATATGAAAGAATCAACACTGGAACACACACATAACATACAAATGCAAATCTCACAGGACATGGCACCAGGACCAGGCACTTTAATCACCCAGCTTCAGTGATAATTGTATTGGCAGCGGGGCTGTCTACAACTGAACACCAGAAACCATGTTGCTTCCACAGCCCTCCCATAATTAACTCCAGTTCTCTTTGTCCTCTGTTTCGAGCTTGCTCTCATTAGCTTCACACAGGTTACTGCTTCCACTCTTCTAGAGCCACTTAACCCACTCCTCCTCTTTCATACTTATGTTTTGCACATCAGTATTTCAGGATTTTGTACTTTGGTTTAAAACGTAGTTAACCAGTTGTTTCAATGATGTATAAAATGTATTGTATGTGAAATGTGAACAGCCTGAGACATATTCCTAGCAATTAAAAGCTACACTCAACTGTAAGTTAGGACCTAAATTACCATAGGCAAAACCCATACAACCTCTGAAAGGAGTTGTTACTGTCCATGAATCTGATTGCCTCATTTTTTTTGGCAAGGCCACCAACATTACCACCAATCTTTGTGGATGGCATGACGGCAATGGTTTTGACCTCATTATCCTTGCCCCTCTGACCGCCCATCTCTCTTCACTCATTTATCTACTTGTTCTCCTTTTCTTCTCTGTCCATTTGAAGACACATTTATACCAGCCCGATTGTTCAGTCTTTCTCATTCTTAAAGCAAAAATTAAGCAATGAAGGGTGGGCTTACTCTCTGACTGCTGTAGGTGTTGGGTAACAAACTAAAATTAATCTGTCAAGATGCAGAGGAGAATATTTATAATTGTGAAATTGGTACTTTTTTCAGTCTTTATCATATTTTAAATAATTGTAGTACACAGTATTCTTTACAATGACGTACCAGCCTATATTTTTTCTTATAATATATAATTTGTCTGTCAGGCTTTCAACACCAGCTAACAAATGCCTCGTGGTGCTTAGCTGATACTGCTAAGTGCGGCTCTATAAATGGATTGGACACAATTAGAAATGTTAAGATGAGATCCTCACCTTGAGGTCAGAGCAGTTTGGAGTTTGTTCAATCAATTCTCCTTAGCAATGATTGCAGGCAGAGGATTGAGAAATGAAGGGAAATCCACAGGAGACTATGCCACATAGCTCGATCCTGTGATGCTGACAAAGGCAATTTGACACAGAAAGCCGTTTTTCCTTTGTTATCTTAATATCTCCAATGGATGAGTCACAGTTAGTGCACCATCGTTATGACAGAGTGATACAAAAGAGTAGTGCCCGGTATCTCAGAGATACAACTTTACCAACAGCATTCTGCATAGTCAGCATATAGTTAATGCCCCTTTGTTAAGTTAACCATACGTTCTGGAGCAGCAAACCAACCCTCCCACTGGAAATCATTTATTACTTGTGAAGTGATGATGTCATGAGGTGACTTAGAAACATTAATGATACATTATCCACTGAACTCATACATGTGACATTCGGTCTGCACCTGCATTTTAAACTCGCTGGGTTTGCAGTTTATGATGTACAGCAAAAGATGTAGACACTCTACAACCAGGATTCAACATTTCAAGATATGGATTGAAGTGGCTGAAATCTTATCCCCAAAACACTTCTTTTCTAATATATATAGATACTCCTCAATTGTAGAAATTAACTTTTCCCATCCAAAACCACAACGCCCTTTACAATCTAACCAAAGGCCCATTGTCTGGCATTCATAATGTACACAGCACAGTATTTACTTTCCTTCTCCTAATCAACCCCAAGGGCTGCTCACTGTGCTCTCCTTGCTGTCTCTCCCTCCCTTTTCATTTCTTTGTGTAAGTAAATAGACATCCAGTCATTTCTTATTGGCTGCTATTAGGCCTGTCTTTAATCAGTGGGAGGTGCTTGAAACTGAGTCAGTCAGACCTCTTGAAAACTTTCCCTGCTTGTGTTTGGAACTGTCCTAGAAAAAGTGGTGGAGGTGAGGGTTAGGTTATTTTTTATGAGTTTCAAATCTACTTCAAACTGACAGCTGTTTATCACCAGGTAAATATAAGAAGATCGGAGGACATTAATAAGGAAATAGAAAGCATGCGACTTTATCTTGTATTATGTTCCTACTCAACTCATAATGGGAGTATTCAGCAGTCCTTGATCTCTTGCTGACAGCCTTGAGGTAAAACCTTCATTTTATACACAATGTTATTGTTTTTTAGTGTTTTAATGTGCAACCACTTGAGATTATTGAACAAGTTTATGGACACAAGTCGGACAATCAAGTCGTCTAATCTTTGTTATGGTTTTTACTATTAAATGCTTGTTGTGTTCATGGAAATGTATTTTCTGAGCATGAATTAAATAGGGCCACTGTGTCAGAATCCATTCTTCTTAGTAAATCAGCAGATGACATAGGAGAACCACAGTGCCCCACCTGCATGTAGATGAACCTAATGTTTACTCCATATACACAGACAAAGGTTTTGATGGGTATCAGGAAGAACTCAGTGTTTATATCAGTCTGAGCTTCTGTAGGCTAAATTCCTAGGTGTTCTTTTTTTCAGTTGTTTCCAGGCTAAATATGTGAAAATGTGTTCCCAAATCCTTTGAGTAGTTTTTTTTCTTTGAATCTCCTCTTCTGGTTTGTGCAGTTAGAGGGAAAAGTGTCCAGCCAGGAAATCAAGGGGTTTTAGCGCTTACATTCAGAGACGTTTATCTGTTACAAACCCAGCTCTCTCTCTCTCTCACACACACACACACACACACACCCAAAGGCACACAATAGGATCTTTCCTGTTTGAAATCTATCCAGGAATGGGATAGTCTGTGATTTGAAATGCTCCACTTCTCAGTAGCTAAACATTCTACCCCCCCCCCCCCCTCCCCCCTGCACAATCATGTGTTTCCAAAAGATTATGTTCCGTGCCTCTAAAACCCAAATCCTCATGTTGCTAAGGCAGTTTCAAAAATCTGGTATGAGCATTTTAATGCACTTTAATCATAAGCACCTTACATGTTCCCTGCTTTGGCAGGTATTATAGACTGCAGCCAGAGGAACTGAAAAGTAACATGTTACAACCAGCCACGCTGGTTAAGATAGCGTATCTTCTAAATTTAAAATGCAAACGTCCAGTCAGAAATTATAATATAATATAATTTATTGCTTTCATGATGGTCACCTTTTAAGACGTATCTATATTTAAAATGTGAGGCATCTTGGCATGTTTTTCTTTGCTGACTTTTCTTGTGAACACAAACACGCCACTCAATTCTCATGGGAAATGGAACTCCAGTCATTTTGACTAATGCTGTAGATAAACGCTCTGCTCATGTTATTTCTCATATACAGTAGTTAAAAAAATAAATACCGTGTCTCAGTGCTCAGCTGTGTGCAGATATGGTTCACCAGCCACATCCATATCAGGCCAGATGAATCCCTACTAATGTAAAGAAACACAGATCAGTCTTTGATTCATGCTGCACACACGGCAGGACACTTTGTTGTGCTTTCATGAGTTGCAGCTGTGTCCCCAGGGTGCCCAGAGAGCTTACTGATAAAAGAGGAGCACACATGCCATTGATTGCTATAGCCAAAAACACCTACAGTAAACACATCCAGTCAGTAAACTTCAAATACTGATCAGAAAATTGTTCGCTGTCAACATATTTTTGTCTTACAAAATCTTGAATCACAGCATCTAGATGTAAGAAACGTTTAGGATTTGCACTCAGATAATTTAGGGTTGGTTAAGCTCCTGATTCACTTCACTGCACACTTGATTAAATACACCTGGAAGTGCAAAGTAGCATTTAAAGTGAAACTTAAGCTCATTTCTGAAGATTTTAATACCACCAAACTCCTGTTTCATAGCTACATCCAAGTGGGCTGCTCAGTGCAGACTGTAAACACAAGGCTATGCAATTATTTCTGCATTTTGTATTTAAACATATTTAAGAATCTACGTGTACAGCCCATATGTTATTTTAATCCAGTATATCCTATTTTTATTACATCATTTAAATGTAGGAGAGTAATTAAAGCAGTTTGGGGGGGATGTTATGCCCGCTAGATCTACTTCTATCATCTCTTTGCTAATTTATTTGTATTTATTTCTTCATCGCAGGGCCACACACACCTAGACAGACAACCACTCACACCTATGGACAATTTGGAGTGATCGATTCACCTAAATTGTGTGTTTTTTGGAGGTGGAAGGAAGCTGGAGAACATATAACATACTCCGCATAGAAAGGAATCAAACCCAAAACATCCTTGCTGTGAGGCAACAGCACTGTCCACTGCGCAAAATCAATATTTTTGTACAGGCATATGGTTCCCTACATAGGAAATGACAAATCCATACAAAGACAGTAGACGGAGAAGATGTTCATAAACCCAACCTGAGAAGCACACAGGAGAAAGGCTGAGACAACACTTTCATCGCAAATTGGCAAAGAAGGGTAGGAGAAAAGTCAGACTAAATACAGTAGGAGGCAAGGATGTGAGACACAGGCGACAACAGTCAGGAAACAGACACAGTCTCAGTTGTGGGAGAGGACAGAAGCAGCAGGAAGTCGGAATAGGCAGGCAAGTAACACAACAAAACAAGAAACACACACACAAACACAACATAAGAAGACACGACCTGAGTGAGTCAGTGAGTAGTGTCAGTTGGAAAAACGTTCTTCAAGGTAACCTGGTGTGGCCACAGTTTTTTTTTCAAATGTACTGAAAATCATGTTTCAAATATGTCAATTTAAACAGTGTAAGTATGAGAATCTGCCTTCAACAGTATCAGCAGCTTGGATTGAGACACAAGGAAAACATTAGATAGCACTGAAAAGGCAATGATATTTTTATAATAATAATGATAATAATAATAATAATACAATTACATTGCAGAAACCAAGACATTGTGGTTTATCTGCGTAGACTGGTGATTGCCATCCTTACAGTTAAGTTTATGTTTGCTGTTTTCCTGCTCACTTAAAAGCATCATCATGACACTGACACTGATGCTGTTGTTTCATTTCAGCTTCCTCTCATCAGTGCTTGACCTGAACTTTAACCGCATCCATAACTCTGTGTGCTGAGGAGGCACCTTTTGGTTGGAGGCTCTTTCACAATGAAAGATCGCTTGGGGGAGCTGCAGCGGAGGGCTCAAGACTTTTCCGAGGCGGCGAGCGAGAATGCTCTCCCTGTTTCATTGGAGAGTAATGTCGATGACCCGGCGGTGGTCGAGGTCATCACGCCACAGGCTGTCGTGTTTGAGCAGGAGCCAATACTTGAGAATTTCCTGTCTGAGGTTCAGAAAATCAGGGATGATATCACAACCTTGGAGACAGAGGTATTTGTTGTTGTTGTTGTCGTATTTGCTTTTGAAGTTGCCAGTATGCAATTATTTTTAATCCTAATTTAGTATTTACTTTTGAAGTGCTGTAACTACTATACCCAGGCTCATTCTTGCTTGCCATCTTTCCCCCCCCCTCATTATTTCTATTATTCTAAAACTCCAAACTTGACTTTTGTTGCAGTGTTTTTGTATATTCATTTGTCGTCCGCGATCAACAGATCCTGAAGTTCGGCCAGCAGCAAAAGACATTGGTGGCAACGATGCGCCGTTTTAGCGTGATGAAGAAAGACAGCAGCATAACCCGGGACATTAAACTTCAGGCTGAAAGCCTCCACCGACGGTTAGATGCTCTTTCGAAACATATCCAAAGGACGGAGGAGCAGCATGGGCCGACTGCTGTTGCCACGAGGATTCAACACTCCCAGCATTCAGCTCTGTACCGCAGATTTCAGCAGGTTGCAACCTGATGATGAGGATTCTATCGCTCTTCTATGCAGAATTTTTTGAAAATGAAAAGAGTAAAACTGGATACACACAATACATTTATTCCACAATACTGTGCATGCCACTTTATGTTCTAACACCAGACCTGACAATGATCATGGAAGGAAACCAAGCCATAATTAATTATACTAAAGGCAAAATAAATGGGAATCAAATGTCTTTTCCATTTTCATTTGCACTCTCTGTCTCACTTTTCATCCTCTCATTGTGTTACAATTATGTCCAGGTAATGCTGCAGTATAATGAAGGCCTGCTGACCAAGCAGGAGCACTGCAAGCACTTCATTATCCGGCAGCTGGAGGTATCGGGAAGGGATGTGACGGAGGAGGCGGTTAATGAGATGGTGGCCACGGGAAAATGGGAGGTCTTTAATGAGAACCTACTCAATGATGCCAGAATCACACGGTCACAACTATCAGAGATTGAACAGCGACACAAGGTACGACAAAGTTGCCATGTGGCTGATTAGATTGCGCTAATGCAATGCGCTTATGATATTCAAATTTGACAAATATTTTACTTTTTTGTTACATCAGCATTGAAGGTATAACTGGAGTGCTCTAAAAATATTGAAAGTAGTTTATGGTACCACAATACACAATATTTGATAAAATAACACATTTACAATATAGACCATTACTGGTCGCTGGATTGAACTAAAGTCCATTTGCTAACACACATATATGCTGGTAATATCAAACATCCTACTAGCAAACTAACACAAATAATAATTTGTTCTGTAATATTGTTTGAAAAGCTTAACGATATTTCCCATGAGAAATAATGGAAACTATATTAATCTGTTCCTACGCACCAGATAAATGCTAATGTACATGCATACAGTTAAATTAATATGTAACTACGTGTATCTAAACAACAGATAACACATACAAGTGTGAATAGTACAAAAAACAAATGCATAATAAAAGTAAATTTAACACTATTCTGAATCATTTTCATACTGTTTTGGCTGTCGGGTGAGGGAGGGACAAGGGTTATTCCTTTGAAAGGGAGACCCCTTCCATAAAATGACCGGGTAACTGTCCTGGGTTTTCGCCTTCTCTCTCTCTGTAGCTCAGGTTTCTACCATACCGCGCAGCAAGATCTGACTTTTCATATTGATTTCCATCTTCAAGTCGACAGTTGTTCCACTTTTCTTTTCCAGTAGTATTCCTGCTGCCTTTATTTGCATCCATCGTGAAGACTCAAAAGAAAAAACCCGAAAAATCAGCACAGTCTTTCTCCTGAGGCAGGTCGACTCAAACTGAACTGACTCGGGTAGACTCCGCCTTCGTTCACGTGTCTTCGGTTCGCCTCGGCTCCACTCGTGTGTTGGAACTCCAAAAAAATGTTCAACTTCCGAGGCATTTTACACTCGAAAACCTAGTTGTTTGACTCCTGAGGTTCCACTGTACTATATGTCAGATAAAGCATCTAATATAATTAAATATTGGAATAAAATATTGCTGTTTTAGTTCCAAAACTCTCTGATAGATAATCTCATTCCAGAGGAAAAGCTTTTCAAGCAGTCTTGAATGAATACAAGCCATTGAAACAACCCAGTACATGAAAACATATTACAACATGCATGTGTATTTACTGTCCCTCCTACTGTATCTGCAGTATTAATCCCATTATCCCTCTCTATTGACAGGAGTTGCTGAGCCTTGAGAACAATTTGAAGGAGCTCAGGGATCTGTTTATGGACATTTTCGTGCTGGTCGAGGAACAAGGGGCCTTCATTGAAAACATCGAAACCAATGTGGAGAGGACACAGGATTATGTAGTTGCATCTAATGAGAAATTCAAGTTGGCCGCAAAGTACAAAAAGAAAAATCCCCTGCGACAGCTGTGCTGCTGCTGCTGCCCCCCCTGGAGATGCTGCTTATAATACAAGTTACACATCTTACCTCCATATCTCATTTCAAAGTCCCACTTACTCATTTGGAGGAAGCAACCCTGGATTCAAGTACCTTTAAAGCGAAGGTTATGTTACTCCTGTTTTTGCTGTTGAACAGATTGAGGGGGACGTCAGAGTCAGCGGAGCATAGAAAACAATTAGGGCAGGAGGCTCAAATAGCTATCAGTGGCACTTGTTTCTTTCAAAAGGATGGGAAGAGGCCTCTATTTGAAGAGACAGTTCAGCGAACGCTGCTCACCAACACTGCTGCTTATTGGAGACCTTCACTGCCACCTGACAGAGGTCACAAACAAGGGGCTTCTGCCACTACCAGCGCTAGGTCAGCAACACTGATATTTCCTCACTTTACTTTTTTTTTCTTTGATCATTTATATTTTTATACAGTATGTGCACTTCAAGAATTGAATATGTTTTCCAATCTTTTGTCACTTTCTTCTGAGCAGAAACAAAAGTTTAACATGGACCAGCAAGATCTGTGTTTCAAAATGAGACCTCAGTTTCATTTTCATTTCAAAGTGTGATTGTTGAAACCTGATTTTTTTGTTGTTGCCAATATTCGGTTTCACAGAGGCAGGAATTCAAGTAAAACTTGATCAAAACCTAACTGTCATGGTGAAAACAAATGTACAACAGTCAATGGTGCGAAGATGATTTATTTTATTTAGCTGTTAATTAATTGGACTGAAACCATAATTTATGATTCCATTGGAACTGCTCTATTTTTCAGATGAAGAGCATCCATTTGTATTAACATCATTAAAATTATGTTGCCTATGAAAGAAGCAGTCAAGTCTTAATCGAGTGGAACGATCTGGCCTGAGGGAGCTCTAGCAATGTGAATTAAAATAGTGGTGGAGTCCAGGGACCCCCAGGGGTCCTTCAGGGAGGTCAAGGGGTCTCCAGCAAAAAAGGGGATCATGTATTTTAATTTATTCACCCATAATTAACACAAGTATATGACCATTTTTGTCATGCATTTTTATACCCTTTCTGTTATAAAACACAAACGCAAAGTTCTTGGTAGCTGAGGGCCTGCGGCTAATGAGCCCTGTTGAGATAATGCATCAGTCGTTCATTTCATGAGAGAGCCACTGCATGCTTGATGTCACTTAGTGTGGAACAGCACTAAACTGGACTCTTATCAGCTGTCTGTGACCCGCATTGTTTGGACTCCAGAATAAAAATGCAGGTGAAACAAAGGTACCAGAGCAAGACAGGAAAATCTGGTCTGTCAGCTTTTCCTGGCGGGCGTTCAGAGAGCTACTGGATGTTTGTGTGAAGAGCAGTGTGTCAACAGAAATGTCATCCGCCTGCAGATTGTGAGATAATCTGTTTTGAGTAAATCATTGTTTTAATATAAAATGATTCCTTATTCTTAGAAAAAAAATAAAGGGATGGCAACTATTTTTCAAGATGAAGAAATTGCCAACAAAACATTCAATCATTCATGTCTAATAGAAGAAAACAATGTGCCATGCCTGGAGTTCTTCTATCAGACAGGAAAAGTCTTTCCCGGAATCATCTTCTATGTTGTATATCATTCTCACTCTGTGTGGAATTAGATTTCGAAACAAAATACATAAATACTTCAAATATGTAAATGTAACTATGTAAATCAAATAGCAATACATTGTATTTTTCTGCACAGCGTTGTTTCTGCATCCCTTCAGGCATTGTGAAGAAAAATGATGCACTGCTGCAAATTGAAGGGGTCTTGAACAGCAACAATGCCACCCAGTGTTCACTGGGATATTTACATGTGTTATAAAGTTATAACTTTGTTTTTACATTTTTAAGGCAACATTAGCACAAAAATAAGCAAATAACTAAGTTTCACAATCATGCAACTTTGGAAAACACAACTACACTGGAGCAATTTCACCACTTCTGACAGAATTTAAATATAGCTATGGTTGTGTTGTTGTTTTGAGGTAAATAATTCAGCTTCGAGTTGTGACACAATTATCAACAAAATCAGCTTAGATTCGATGTCACTTGAATGTCATACATCTATAGATACGTGTCTCACTGACAATGCAAACATTATTATTGTGGGCCAGAACGTGAAAAGTTAACCCTGCAGCATTAAAAAAATATCATGAAGGGCTAAACGGGAGAACCAACTGTACACAGACAAGCATCAACATAGAATATGTTCCCCTGGGAGCTGTCTCACCACCTGCTGCAGCTTTTCAGCCTGAAACATGCTTGGACAAATGTGCATGTAATGCAAACAATATTTGACAGGTCAGACTCCTTTCTCTCGGTCAGCGCTGACAGAGGTGGATATAACATTTTGAGCTGTCATAACACAGACATATGCAACATATCTGTAGTCACCTTTGCAAAGTAAAGTGGAAATAAAGGGAATTGGGAAGCTTATAGTGGCGTTTCTTCAAATATATGCACGAAGCTCACAGGAGTGGCGATCAGGGAAAGTCTGCAGACCCTATAGATTCCTAAGTTCATACCAGATGTCCTTGAGAAGCGGAGGCCATGGGAAACTGCACAGTGGTCAGCAAATCTCCGGAATCTGACTCCCAGGCAGGTCAGCCAGAGTCAGCCCAGACAGGTCGGCCAAAATCACCAGCATTTCCCCCCCAAAAAATCTGCTTGTGTGAATAAGCCGAGCGGCTTTTCCCAGAAACAACCTGCCTTGCGTTCAGGCTTGTTGGAGTCACCGTGTGAAATAACCAGCCAATTTTCAAATATTTATATGTTCAGCTGAGGATTGTTGTTTACTGCCAGCAATACCTCTGAGAAGACCTAACCCGGGGCCATCAAGAATTCCTGTCCCTCGTTGAGTCAACATATTTTTTTCTTAACACACTAGTCTCCCCACATCTTCTGACTCCCAAACTCACTCCAATACAAGGTACATTTATGAAGAATTTAATGTCATTCACAATTCCTAACATATAGTCACAGGATGTTGATCAACAGGATTTGAAACCCTGACCACATTCCAACTCAGAAATGACACTAGAGGTCAAACTATACTTCATTTAACAGGACACTGGCCAGGATTCCATATTTGATGTGACAGGAGTGAGTATAAGCTGAGTGACGTGTCATAACCGAAAGGCAGCAAGACGGCATTCATCTTTGTCAGACACTATGAATACACCAGCTGTTTAAATTGCTGTGGCCTGAAACTGAATTATGTGCATTTCACATAAATAATACTCACTTATTGATTACATAATGAGCAATTATTTTTTTTATGTATGTCATCTTAGATAAAAAGAATCATATAGTATTTCTTTTTTTAAATAATCAAATATAAATGATACTTTTAAGGAACACGTGAACATTTTATTTTAAATGTTTCTGACCTATTTCTAGTTGAAGTCCATGAATCACATCTGATCACCAATAATGTGAACAAGTTGGACACACATGCAGCCCTGATGATGGCTAACAGATACAGTGACATCTACATACGACTATGTGATGTAGGTACCTCTCCTATCTGGCCTGTCAGCATAGCCTCGAAAGACTCTTTCCAAAGCTGTGAACAGCATCAAAGCGGCCCTCCTGTGAGTAACACCAGCTGCAGTTACAGAGAGCTGATATTACTTTACTGTCTGGTTTTATCGCCTCCATCAAAATCTGACCAGAGACATATCAGGAGCCTCAGAAAGTGATAAATCAGGGAAACTGTACACTCTGACAATGGCAGCAGCATCTTGTTTACCAGGATTGCTGTAATCATCACTCTGATTTAGGGTCCTGAATATTTCCAAGTTGAGTGGAAGTTTTTAAAAAATAAAAATGTGACTTGCTGAGTAGGCCTATTGATTTTTTTATTTTGTTAGAAGTTATCAAATGAAAGTGTTCAATGGGGCATGAATTTACCTGGTTTTACCCCACTATCATATTACTATGGTTAAATCTGGTTAAAAACAAATCAAAGTGCCTCAGTACAAAACAAGGTGAATCTAAATACCCAACCTCTAAACCCAGCAGCGACACATTTCCTAGTGGAGCTGAAAAACATCCAGTAAATTAAAATATATATTTCCAAGACAACATTTTGCTGAATGTATCATTATATTAACATCATTATGTTGCATCTCTGAACTTTGCTCCGCTTCTTATTGAAATGATAAATTGATTTAATTCAGATTTTCCAACTGCGCTGTCTCCAGGTCTTCAGAATTGTAAGTGAATCCCCTCTATTGATGAAACAAATGTTTATGATGCTATTACTATAATTTTCAATCAATATCAATTCGTGCCATGCTGCATGTATTTGTTGACATGCCACAGAATTCTAGCTGGGCTAAATTCCTACATGATGATCTTTCCAAGGGTTAGATGTCTGATCTCGCACACAGTCCATACTGACTGAAGGAGAAGAAAAGGTACCTCCTACCGAGACTGAAACACGTCGCTGTACTGTACTACAATGTTAACGCGTCGTAAAGAACGATGGAAGGACGTCTAGGAATGATGAACAGCTTTGGCAAGTCTGATTTTTTCTTTTTCTTTACGGTCCAAATCCATGAGGGAGAAAGCTCAACATGTTTGTATTTAGTTGCATGTTTTATATCCTCTAGTTTTTTTATGGATCTAAATAAGAAGAAGAATCAGTGGGAAGAAGAACAGCTAAGTGTCTGGCTGGAAAGCATTCTTGTTTCTATTTAATGCAATATTCCTCATAATGATGTGGTGATGTTTTTCAAAGCAGCCCTGGAGTTCAAGTTGCAGCTCACCACCGGTTTAGTGTCTCTGCACTGTTACTGTGTAATGTCAAGGATAAAATGCTTCAAAAGTAACCTTAGGAAAATGAACTGGAAGATGTTAGATTCAAGAAAGAGCCTGTTTTCTTTTTTTTTTCTTTTTTTTGACATGCAACATTATTTATTCTTAGAAATATGAAGTGATGCTTGCATAATGGCTCATATAATAATTTTAAAGTACATAAATCAACTAGAGAAGGCAATATCTGATAAATTCATGGGGATGCATGCTGCCTTTAACTCTTTGAGTGCCATTCATGTCTAAAGATGTTTTTGAAACCCAAACATTCACTGCCACTGCCAAATCTGCATCTCTTCAATGGCCAATCACTCTGGAACAAAAAATGGTAGAAACACACTTTATTTTCCTGATGAAAGAAGAGACTTTAATCATTCATTTGGTACGTATGTTTCCATAGTCATAGTAAAGAATATTCTGTGGGGCTTGGAAAACCAAAACATTCCACAAAAACTGGGGCACTCAGTTTATAGCTGAGCTGAAAATGGCTGGCACTCAATGAGATAAAAGCAGGATAGTATAATTTGATATGATAGATGTGCAATATTCTTAGGTTTTGTTGACAAGCTGAAGTCATAGTGAATTGCTGATTTTATTTTACATGGTGAATAGTATGATATATTGAAAAGAAAAGAAAAACTAAATACAGTATGAGTCTGTTTGAAAACTTTTAGTTTAATATCTGGCAGAAAAGAATGACTTGTTGAATGCTGATGTATAAAAGAAACAGTCTTCATCTGAAAAAGGACAACTTAAGGTTCATGAACATTTGTGTTGCTTTAATATGAATTCTTTGCCAAGAAATAGATTACTTCTTAAATTCTGAAGTCTCAAACTGAGGTGCAAAGTTTAATGTTGGAGAATGAATCACGTGGAAGCTACAAAATAGTGACCAAAAACAATAAATACAATAATAATAATAATTTATGTATTTCCAGATTTTGTACATTAATTTCTGAGGCAAACACAGGTTGTGAATTTTTCCAGTATACACACCCATCTCTGTCCACTAGCTGCAATCGTGATTTTATCAGAATGACCTCATTGGAGAAGTATGTTTACACATACTATACAAAGAATTTGAATCTGGTCCAGATCTCGCTGTATTTACACTTAGAACCAACAGGAATGCTCAGATATGCCAGGACAATAATGTTGAGCAAAATTAAGCAAACAAACCTTTACGGAAGTGTATAATCAGGTAACTCTCTTGTCATGCATGAAATCAAATGGAAGAAGTACAAAGCCTACATGCATTCCATTCTGTGAACAGGAACACAAATAAAATATGATAAGGGTGTGTAAGAATGTTAGCCCCCGGGTAAGCGGTAGAAGATGGATGGAAGGAAATTAGCATGAATATTTATTGGGTTGCATTATTTTTGTTGCATTTACCGATAGTAGTTTATGTATATATTAACTGGTACAGTGATGCATATATATATATAGATGTCACTGTATTTTTGTTTATATATGCAAATTATACTGGATTTTATTTATGCTGCAAATTTATAGTATTTTGTTAACACTTAATCATTTGACTGTAAGCGTCATCCAGCCTTTTTATGACTTACACATTCTGCAGACTTGTTAGGAAATGAAAGTAATTACTGTAGATTAAGTGAAAGACACAAAACAGACTTTGAGTGAAGCACGATAAATATCTTGATATTTATGCTTCTTGTAACTCCTTACAACTTTTACACTCTCACGCATTTCAAAAAGCTGTGAATAAAACGGCCCTCTTGAGACGTAAAGGCAAACTATAGTAACCCTACTTTTTGTAAACCAGCTAATGACTAAAGCTGACTAATGTTTATTACCTCCTGAAAGACAAATGCTTAAACTTAAATAATGTGTCAGAGTGATATACGAGCTCCAGTAATAAGAGCTCTGGGAAGATTGGAGCACAATATCCGTGTGTTAGCCATCTGTGTAAATCCCATGCAGATCAAGTGAATGGTAATAGATGCATATGTGTGTAGTGGCTCCGCTGACATTAAATATATTTTCATCTTTCTTGACAGGTGGGTGGAAGAATGAAAAGTGGATTTAATGCTGAGCACATGTGAAACTGGTGTAAAACAAAGGAGAGCATTATTCGCATTGTGTGAATTTGCTCACTGTGGCACTTCATTCACTGTTATGACCACTGTTCATGATGCAAAGACAAGACATAGTATTTATGTAAAATACAGTTCCTACACTAGGACACTGGTTTTGCATCATACGTCTTTTTTGATTTGGGATTTTTAGCAGGACAATTTCCATACGAGGATTCGTACTCTGTCTATTCTCAACTATCTTAGGGTTGTACAAGATGTACTTAGACTTTCCCCTGGTTTACGTTCAAACAAGCTGCTCCCATCAGAATTTTCGATTTTCATGATATTGTGATCCTGACAGATGTAAAACACAATGTGAGAAGATTGTGCAAGCACTTTGAGTGGTGAGGATGCTTGCTGCCACAGCTGCAGCTGTGAATAGAGCCTGCAATCATCTTGTCAGTCGGAGCCAATAAATTCAGGGAAAACTTAAAATAAAAAATAAAAAGTCCTGTAGGACTCTGAAAAGATGAGTGCAAATGAAATGAAATTGTTGCCACATTTCTCTTCATTGTAACATCCTGTATGTAGATCAATAGGTTTAAATGGAAGATCTAGATTATAACAGAAACTGTCAATCGTTCAAATGAAGCAGTGATTTCTACCTTTATTTTTTTTTTATTGCATGTAAAGTGTTGGCTATTTAATTAATCCTGTACTCATATTTGCAATGCAATAACTATTAATTAGCACATTTTAAGAGCTGATTCCTTGGCTTAGAGAAACTAGAGAAAGTGTCCAGCAGAGGGAGCTGATTTCCCAGCATTATTATTAGACCTTAAATTCAGATTCACTTTGCTTTCTTGCCGATTGCTTTTCTCCAAAGTAATAAACCAGTTCTCCACAGGCTTTCATTCCAGTTCTGAATATTTAATTCAGTCAGTTTTACATGGGTCATACAGCACCTGTATCCGGTATCCTGACTCTCTCAATAGTTTTTATTTCTGATCTTCAGTGATCAGTTTTGAATACTGCACAAACGAAAACTTAATAAACCCCCCCACTGGGACACATCTGACACACACACACACACACACGCAGACACACATCAGGACAGAGGATGAGAGGTGAAAATTAACTGAGATGTGGGTGAACAAAAAATGTCTCTGAGGATGTTGCCTTGTTTGACCATTTCCTGGACTCAGAGAAACACTGACGCCTCCCATCTGCTTATCTCTGCAATAAAGGCCAAACACATCCAGCCTCACTGGCACAGATTAAGGTATGTTCGCACAAGAAAATGGATGGATGGATGAAAAACACAATGACATCATGAGCAAAGGCACATAACCATGGTGACAATATTATCGATCTGTGGTATTCAGTTTGGACAATCCCATTTTACCTGTGCTTGTAGTACATAAATGAAACAGCCTCCTCTGTTGATATGGGAATCATTTTTCTCAGTTGAGTTTTTTTACGCAATGTTCTTATGAGAATACGTTTTCTGGTTTAAACCACTTTGTTAACGCTACAAGCCCAAAGTATGAAAGAAAGCTTCAACGTAAACTGAATTTTAACAATCCTGAATGACATGTTTTTTTTTTTTTTAACAAGGCATTGTTTTGACCTTGTAAAGCACCATGCAAGCTATTACAGCCATTTGAGCTGATGTTGTCTCGACCCAGTCCAGGCTTTCCAACCAGTAATATGATCTTGACTCCATGCGCTACTCAACCTTTGTCATCAAACTCTGCTGAAATTGATTAGATGGCTCCCCGAGCTTTGTAATGCTATTTACTCTACTGGATAACTGCGCGGGGAAGCTGTTGTGTGGTGCAGGGCAGAAGCGTTAAGTGCATTCAGCACAATTTCAGCTATCATAATCAAAAGTGGAAAGTTGTGCCCACAAGTCTGCAAGTCAGGTTGGATGTTCTATACTGACAGTAACTGCTCTACTGACAGTAAAAATGCAGTCTCTACAGTATAGAGACTGCATTTAGAAGTTTTTTTCAGTTAATAAATGTTAATGGCTTTCCCGGTTTAATTAAGGTCAGAATTGATTTGTCCTGTGAGTTTCAAATGTTCATTCTATACAATTTAAGGTGATGATCATTTTGACCCGACATTGATTTCTCCATAAATTTATCAAATCAGTCAAATTGAACATTTAAAGATCACTTTTCAATCCAAATTAACTGGCCGATGTGTCCTTCTTAACAGCCCACGTTAGAGAGTAGCGTACAAAATAATTTGATGTGAACAACAGTACATGTCACTAAACACCCTTCTATCTTCATTCAGAGTCTTTTTTTTTTTAATCTCTGTTTAACTGGGAAAAACAAACATCTGTGTTTTCAGTGCCACATCTGTTGTGTCTGGTAATGCATCCGTTCCCCTGCAGAGACAGGATGCACCTACCATCTATCTAATCTTTAGAATTTAAAAAGAGGGCTCATTTCATGTTGTGTCACAGCATAAAATATGGCATTGATTTAAATAGATATGCAAAGCAATGCCAAATGCGAATTTCCACTGAGGGTAAAGTCACAAACTTTACCTCAGTGTAATTTCACTAAACAACAAATATTTGTCTTTCACTTTTACAACAAATTAAACACATTCAGAACACGTTTGTGAAGGAGAACTGGTAAAATAAAGGTGAAAAAAAGTCAACAAAAAAAGAACAGTATTATAATTTACATAAGCTGCAAGATCCATTTCATGAATGTCATTTCTCATGCCTGTGCATGCATAAAGGGACGGCCTTGATTTGTTCTGTCGCTCATCCTCCATCTGTCTTTTCATCCGTGTATCCAATATTTTCTCGGCCTCACTCGTATCATCCCAGTTCTCTGCCACATTAATCTGGCTCCATGTATGTATGCCTAAGGGAATGCAAAAAAGCCTTTGCAATGGCCAGTGAAAGATAATGACAGCAACACTTAAACGTTCCTGAAAAATTGTCCCTGAAATTAAATGAGATGAGTTGGCAGCAGTTTAAAGACAATCCAAAAAACACTCTGTGAGCAGAGATTGATTAATGTGATTATAATCCCGTCAGTGTTTTTCTTCTTTCTGATGAAATATTCACTGCTGCTCCTGTGAGCCAGCTGAACGGACAACAATCATAAGTGTCACAGGGTTATGGATTACGGTGGTTTCAGCTGAGTCCCGGACTAACCTCAGGGACTCCATAAAGCTCCTGACTCCAGTCCAGACCCTCATTAGGATCGCACATCCCTTTGCCTCTATCTGACAACCCTTGTCAAGTGTTATTTTAAAAGTACATGTGGGTGTTGAATGTGAAAACATGTACGGGGCCGCAGTGGCTCAGTGGGGTGGGAACCGCAGGGTCGCAAGCTCAAGTCAAAGCCCAGACAAAAATATGGAGTGTGGACTGTGGCTGGAGAGGATGCAGTCTACCTCCGCGGCACTGCCAAGGTGCACTTGAGCAAGGCACGGATCCCCCCCCACCCCACACACACACAACATACCCATAGTGGGGTGCAAATGACATTTAGCATGTGTACAAGTGTACTATATGAGAAATAAAGAGTTCATCTTTACTTTTACAGAAAGTAGTACAATATCAATTTTATATCTTTTTGAGATGCATCCTATCTCAATTGTTGCTCCTAAAGACCCCTCAGGAGAAAAAAATCAGAAAGCAAAATAATACACTTAAGAAAATAATTGGATAACAAGAGAATGAAAACCACAGTCAACACTGTAACTTAGGCACCATTTGTGGAGGTTTATCTATTTTTTTAATGGACATGTGCTTTGCAAAGGGTATAAACCAAAATGATGAAAACTTCCCTATCTCTCAATCTTAAAAAATTGCAATCCAAATCATCAACAATAATCACCTCTTTGGCTAAACTGGGATCCATCTTTGGTGAAGCTCTCATTCAACTCCGTCCACACATTTTTGCTTAATCCTGATAACAACCCAAAACAGATACATATCCACATTTATAAATGAAAATAGTAATAAAAAAAACTTTTTCAAGGGACAGAAATGTCACCTAATTGCGATCATTTTAGATATATCTTGTTTTGATCAGTTTAAGAGTTATGTTGTTGTTTCTACTGAGATGAAATCGTGGAGCAGAAGAAAAATCCGTAATAATTTTGTGTCTAGAAGAGTGGAAAGTAACATTCTTTTCTTTTTGAAAACGACTCATTTTGGATTTCAAATATTTTACTGACCTAAAACATGATTGGCAAACATACGGAATATATACTTTCTTTTTTAAATCCATATTTATGCACACAAGACCTTAAAACCAGCAGCCATGACGTAAGCCCAATAAACGTGTCGTTATCAGGTTTGATGCAATACCCCTTTCATTTTGCCCAATTTAGCAGAATTTCAACCAAAACAATTTCTCCTCCATACTTGTCAGAATGGATGTCAGTTGAGAAGTAATGCAATTCACTTTTCAGAATGTATTCAGTTTTCCTCTTGTGTCAGTTTAAATGGAGCGTATTTAGATGAGATTCTGGGCTTCACCATGAAAATGACTGCTGGCACTTTACTGATATTCACCAAACTAGACTCTGGGAATGAAAGCAGAGGGGAAAAAAAGACTAACCATGAATACATTTTCCATCATCGACGTGGCCAAGATATTCTATTTACACCACATTTCTTTGGGTCTTTATATCGAGTTAATGAGATTTCAAATACATGTGAAAGAGCAGCATTGAAATTGCTATTCAGTTGAAGCATGGCATGGGATGAGGGCGGGATTCCACCAGATGACAGAAGAGCTATTACCGGCCCGCTCCGTTTGGAGAACAGAGAACCTCTTGGAAATGCAATAAAAGGGAGGCAGTGGCAGAGATTGTTTGAGGGTTTCGGGTTTTTAATCTGTTGAAGGTGTGATGTGGAAAAGAAAAGCGGGGAGGTGTGAAAGGATGCCACTGTTAGAGGAGAGCTGTCTTCAGCAGTGGCTATTCTCATGTTTCTAATTACCGTCAGTTAGTTTTAATCCACTGAACTCTTCTTTCCCTTGCTAACGAGTCAACCTTTCTCATTTTCAGTACTGAGAGATTATTGATAGCTCACTAATATGAAGAAAATAATCAAAATGGGCCAATCAAAGTAAAAATACACAGGTGTGAACAACCCCAATCCTTGCCTGAATCCAGAGCGAGGTCATAATACAACATGCCCCTCAAAGGAAACAGAGAGGGGTCGACAAAAAATGCTGTTACCAAAAAGTAGCACAGTCATTCAACCAGAAATCCATTATATTTCATATAATTTTACAGGTAGGTAGGTAAACCACCGAGGGGAGAAGAAAGACGATTGCAGCGACAATTAGCAGCAGCGTAGAATAGAGGTTTGAGACATAAGCAGTTTTGGAGTTTTGAAGGATGCTGAGGATGGAACTGCCAGGGAACAGGACTAGAGGACGACCTAGGAGTTTGAAGCATTTTTTTAGCATCCTTTTCAGCAACGTGGATTTTTCCTCCTCTTCCAAGAGAATACATTCAGAGGACACGCACACACACACAGACACAATTCCATTTGACCTCTCTGTCAGCTGGGTGACAGAAACCACAAGAGGAATGAATAGTGATGAGCCCGAGAGGACACTGAGGTTTCATGAAGCTTTATGTACTCTGCAAGCCAGAGACCGGGGGTGGGGGAGGGAAGAGGTTAGTCAAAGATACAGCATGCAAAAGAGACAGAAACAGTGAAGGCTCAACTGTGTGAGACGTCCAGGGCTTTAAGAGTTCATCCACAGAGGACCTGCCCAGTGTTGACAGCACCCTCTATGACACCCCATTAGATTTCCACAGGAGACCTCAAGGAATGAGAAGTCAGAGCAGATTTCAGGGTCAGAAGTGAGAATGTCTCTCTTCTTTACACCACATAATTATTCCAACTAATTATTGCAAGCTTAACTTTAATTGTCATTTTAAATATGAAAAGGCATGGACAGTATGTTTTCTAATTGAAATTTTGAATTTCTAAAAGAGCAGTACCTGAATTGACAAAAAAAAGACCAAAAAAGAGAAAGGCAAAATTGTGGTAAAGGATGGCTTTCTAATATGTCATGAATGACCTGACCTAACTCTTCAATAGATAAATGAAAAGGGTGATTACTTAGCTGATACGCGCAATTAAAATGTTAATTTCAACCAAGATCTTTTATAAAATCAACAATGAGTAGGATGCACACGACAAAAGATTCAGATTGTATGACTGAAAATGGCTGATGCCAACCTAAGATCAGGTACCATATGAGGAAAAAAAACTACCGCACAGTAATATTAAAGAATGCGCTTTCATTCTCAGAACACATCCCACTTCTGATGTGGTTGACAAATCCTCTCACAAGTGGCTTCTGTGGGTTTTTTGAAGGCTGGCCCCCAAAGTTCATCTGGGTTGTGTGCACTGTGCAGAAAAAATAAAAAAAAGCCATCACAGCGTGGTGCGATCGATGTACTGGAAATAATGGATTTCAGTGTGCATCGGTGTCGTTTGTGTCAGCCATGTCTGCAAGGGCCTGGAGAGGCCACTGCAGCTCCGAATTACCACAGATAACTAAACCTTAAAATTGAACCCTACTGGAAGTTTTCTGTAAATATTGCAACTTGGAATTTTCAAGGAGATAAAACATTGCTGCTGATTTTATTTTTTTAACAAGTTTACCTCTGCCAACTAATGAATGCCTTGTTGAATTGTTATCACACTGAATTAGAAATTACAAAAAAATTCAAGTGAGGCCTGTTATTATCTTTATAAAGTCCCACAATTGTTCTGCCACCTTCAAACAAGGGATATTGCCTTAACCTCATAATGGAAATCACATATGTTACTATATCTGTTAGACCACACTCACTTACTACAAGAACACACCATAACCACATGAATAACTATTACCATAATATAATATAAGTAACACTATAATAACTCATCAAACCCTTTTTGTTCAGCTCAGACCTAGAACTCCAATATTATGCCTGCATGATTTAAAGTAAACACAATGTTTGTGGTTGACCAGGATAAAATCTAATAATAGCATGACTACCGATGCATTGCAGAATAATGTTTAACATCAAGACTATTATGTCATGTTCAGGTGAATTAAATAAAATTTACTAACATCAAGACTTTCACAAGGGAATGAAATATGTCTGAAAGGGTATTTTTTTATATTATATTAACAGACTCTTACTGTCTAATGAGAGCCAAGCCATTTTCAAGGCCATGGTGTATCTGACTTGTAATTTATAGCCCAGCCTATCTGGAATGGCAAACGTTGCTATTGTAATATATTTGATAATTTTTCAGAAGGTGAGTTACAGTGCATCTGGCCAGTTATCCCACGCTGCTCTGTACCTGTTGGTTCTGTCCTTCCTCTTCCTCTGGACGTCTCACCGCTACGTCCCTCCCCATCCAGGTTCCACCGATGCCAGATGAAACTAATACCGATGGATTCCATGCAAGAAAATGTATGTAGACATCAGCCCATGACAAAATTACGCAGCTGCCGCAGTTGTGCGTCTAAAATTTCTGACCTGAATAGCACTCATAAATACACATTGGACAGTTTGAATTTTTGGACAGATGGTTTTCAAATGAAGCTCAGATAATGATTTTAAGGGCTTTGGAGTCACTTTTCCTTCACAGTGGAAATCAGGAACCAGGTAAGAGGCTAATCCATCTTGTCAGGAATCCCATGGTGAAGAGATGAAATCTCTCAGGTCAGACATAGATCATATTATAGTTTATAAAATGTGACTGTGAGTCAACAGTCACTGGTGGACACTTTTCAAAAGGTTAGCCAGAGACGTTCAAGAACCAAGAGGAATAATGCCCATGTGAGTCCCTATAAAATAATATAAAACAAACATCCTAGATGTAACTTTAGTTAATTTAATTAATATATATGTAATGTTACACAAAAACCTGCATGGCATTTAAATTCGAATTCACAACACATTTTTACAAAATGTATCTAAATGTATATTTGCATTTTCTACCATTATGTGATTTTAAACAATTGGTTCATTGAGCTTTAGAGCAGGTAATATTCCTGTTATTTGTCCAATTTTAGAGATGAAGGGCACAAAACCATGATGTCTTCAAATGAGCACAGGTCAAGCCAGAAATGTGGCATATAAATCCGAAAAGAATTATATAATTTAAGTATCCTCAATGTATGGCTTTAAGAGCTGTGAAAGTATCCTCCCCAACTATCTGATGATTGATCCCCCATATACTGTATCTGTTTACTGGATGAAGTACGTGGGGAGTTAACCAGAGATTAGCCCATTTGGTGGGACAAACAATACAGAACATTTGGGTATTTCTGTAAGGCAAGCACTGCACAGCTTTAAATATAAACAGCAGCACAGCTTTTCTCATAACATTAATATTGTTGGGAACCATAATTATCTCCTAAAACCTTTTGTGCCTTTATTTCACTGATTAAGGCACAACATTAAAATGTTAACATTGAATTAATTACTTCTGAATTGATGTTTATTCATTGCTTTTCTCTCTTTTATATTTAGAAGAACTCATACTGTAGCCATGCAAGATAAAGTGTAAATATCACTTATGTTTCCTTTATATATATATATTTTTAAATTCACAGTACATATACTGTATGATAGCAGGATTATTAGCATTATTATAAGAGTTTTGGGGAGTTGTTTTCTGGTATTGGGATTCCTGCATGTGGTGATGGGGGGTAGGTAGATAAGGCATGATGCATCATCAGGTGATTGCGAATAGTTTTCATGTGATGATAGTGTTAAAATGCCCATTAAAAATTCTATTACCAGCTTCACAAGGATGCCTGTACTATGACCATGATGTCTTCATATACCCACTGGGTAATGGTGGTGACCTGGGACTGTGAAGTGGGATGTTGAAAAAAGTGAGAGGAGAAATGCTGGAATTGCTTGTGTCTCCTGTCGTTCTATTTCCTATCCGTCTCCTCCTGACCTTTCTGCCCTTCCCTCCTCCTCTCTTGAGTCTTCCTGCTGTGCTGGTTTCACTAACATGTGTTTGCCAACAACAGACCAGCCAACACTGATCATTCAATTCTCTCCTGTCCAAATATTTCAGACTGTTTCCATATCAGAGACGAAGCATGGGAAAGTCCACAACATCTCTTATTCATGGCAGCTATAAATTATTCTCCCTGATATGAGC
This sequence comes from Brachionichthys hirsutus, assembly GCF_040956055.1. NCBI lineage: Eukaryota > Metazoa > Chordata > Actinopteri > Lophiiformes > Brachionichthyidae > Brachionichthys > Brachionichthys hirsutus. The sequence goes on from NC_090908.1 coordinate 7,032,397, forward strand.
TCCAGTCACGTAAGGCAAAGCTGGAGACAGAAGCACAATTTGACAGAGAGAAACAGATGGGCGGAGACAGACAGAAAGAAAGAGAGCGAGAAATGAGTAGATGGACAGGCTATGGTAAAGGAAGGAGGTGAGGGTCTAAAGAAGTGAGAGGGGAGACATAAAACTACATCTAGAGAAATAAAGAGTTAAAAGGTGTGTGCATTCTCAGATCGTACGACAACATCGTGATGTCAAAGAAGAAGCAAGCAGGGTGTTGCCAAATGTCCACTTGTGGGACTTACTGTGTGTTTAATTACTCATGTTCAATGTTATTTGTTTGTGTCGCTTGTTCCCATCACCACTTTAAATCCCACATGAAATCATTAATTTGGATTTTTACTAGCCCTTTTAATTTTAATTTGGGTTTGCCTTCATTTGCCATGTGCATTGTTGAAATAATAATAACATGAAGATATGTTTTACTCTGTGTATCTCAAAGAGTACACTTTGACAAAAACAATGTATGTTTCTGCAAAAATGTAAAATATGCAGTACTTTTGAGGATAAGCGAGCAGTGTCAATTAAAATAAAGTGAAATTCTGAAAAGTTGATTGAAAGAAGAGGTTCCACCTTCAGGGAAATTAACCCTTTCAGTAACAAGTCCAAGTTACAGCCACAACTCTGCATATTCCTTTTCATCACAATCATTATTGTTTAAGGAGATGCATTAAATGTAACTGTTATTCAAATTGAATGATGCAAATAAACTCCAAACACATTCAAGGTTATGTTCTCACATCAGTGTGGGGGCAGATCGGCTCCATAATAAATCACTTCCCTGGTTGGGAGGGCATTGTGTACTATTGTTGAATCGGCACATAAAGCCTCTGATCCGTGAACAGTGTGGCGTGTGTACCAGTGATGGATACAGTCGTTATGATCCTCCTTGTCTTTGTTTCCGTCCTTCTTTTGTGAGGCTTTTTGTACTTTAAAGTCTTATATTCCTTCAAAACGTCCCCTGTGACACAAATACCCCCCGGTGTGGAGGCTGCTCACATGCTGCAGTATTGATTTCTGGGACATGTTAATAAAGGCAGACTCTGTTTTGTCTGTGCATTCATCATTTTAGCATGTTAACACTGTTAAAACAGTAAAATCCATTATTTAAGAGATCAATTGAATATAAAAAAACTATTTCAAATATAATAACTGGGTTTCCGGGGAGTTTAGGATGAAACATGGAAGCACCTGAATCTTTTTTGTATTACATTCACAGCTTCCAGCTAACTGCATTTTGCTTTCCTCTGAGCCTCAAACCCTACGACTGCTGTTTGAACTTTTGCACCACGGTGTATAGGATGACCCCATCTAAAGGTGCAAAAGCCACCTCAATTCACCCCTTGAAACCCTTGACATGATCTGACAGCTTCCTGTTGTGAGTTCAGAGTCTAATGCGTTTTGGAGCACTGTGAATTACTTTCTCCTCTTAAACAGACAAAGAAAGAGGCTCAGTGAACAGTGCATCAGTAGTATTGACTGTGAGGCGCTCCACTGTTAAAAAATATCCCTATAGGGAGACACACACACAAATTCAAAGTAAAGAACAGTTTTGCATTGTTCCATCATTTTCTTTTAACTCTGTATCATGTTTCTGTAAACATACAACATGCATTTACATAAAAAGGACCAAAAGTGTGTAAGATGCAAGAAAATATAAATCTTGGACTATTGTTTTACAGGATATTTGTTGTCAACTGAATTCAGAATTCATATATGATGTACACGAGGATAATTATTACAATTATATTTATAACTATAGCAAATAAACACTATTTTGCAATTAAAAGTGGTAATGTTTCAAAATTCTAAATACATGACAATAAGAATCAACTTGGCAGTAAGAATAATATGTCAACAAGAGGCTTCAAGTAAGACAAATAGAAAATAATGCCAGCATAATTACACTCAGCATAATTACACAGTATAGTTTTTACAAAGCATTGTTTGAAGACAAGACAACTGCTTATAAATAATACAGATTTGCATCAGTTGAACTGTTTTGGATTTGTCAATGCAGAATTCTAGAAACATTAAAGCATTAGGCTTCAAAGAGAGTAACAAAAATGATCTACAGCAAGATACACTTCCCCAAAGATAAGAACTGGCCTCAGTGTAATGCTTTGCAGTGAATCATATGATTCAATCAATGTTATTTGTTTTCTCATCATTAAAATACTCAAATGAATATGCAAGTGTTAGTGTGAACAATGTGCAGGTACAACCCAAAGGCGTAAATCACAGATCCAAACCAAGCCACGCATGCAACTCCAGCACTGCTATTTTTTTAAATCTTTATGATCATGCAGCAGGGAAGAAAATACGCAGAAGTGAGAAAGTGAATCTTTTCTTCCATTTCATAATACGATGGGCCTCATTTCCATGCATATAAGCTGAAGTTTTAATTGGAAATGGAAATTATTCTATTTAAGCCCTGCTTATCATAGCAGGTGGAGAGCAATTAAAATAAATGAATTGTGATGTACCTCTGTCCGTGTCTTACAAATTGCCGAGGGGCGTTTTGGCACACATTAATACACACCTACATCTTAGATTCCCTCATCACAGATTTCATTTAACACTTGGCCTATATTCACATGAAGGAGGCAATCATGCTGCGTGTGCTTTTTGTGCGGGCACATATGTGTGCGTGTTCTTCCAAGGTTAGAAAAGATGGTTTGCATACGGGTTGAAGTACTGAACAGCTGAGAATGCAGGGAACCCCGAGCAAGTGCCGTGCAGAACGTCTGTCATCTGCCGCACGGAAAACTGAAACACTCACATCATAGATCATCCTCATCATCCTCATAAGGCAGATGCGTTATCACACACTCATATGCACAGACTGGATGACAGTATGTAACAAAGTCCCCTCAGGGAGGGAAAAAAAACATCTGGGAGTTTTTTTTGAACTATTCAATTTGTGACCACAATTTCATTAAACATAAATAAATAATAATTTTAATTGACAGAGATGGAATTGGATAACTTAAACTTTAATATCATAATTTATATCAGTAATGTGAATATATGGGAATATATTTCAGTATAATTTACTGTGATTCAGTGAAACAGGTTGCATTTTTAATTAAAACTTTAATTTCAAAAGACCCATGTTGTTTTTCCATACAAACTTCATCACTAATAACTAAATGTAAATGTCAAAAGTGGGAATCTAAATAGGTTCAGGTTATTCATGACATTTTTAATTGCTGGTAGGTCCGCTGAAAATCCATCCGGGGTTTGCAGCAGATACGATACTTGTGGTGAAGTATCTCTCTGGCACAGAACCGACAGCATACGAGGACTCTGTGATACGCAGGAACGGTCAGTAACATAGAACTTTGTTGTATTCTGAATGGCCCATGTCTTACTGACATCATTATACCACTTTGAGTCAAAGCCAGCTGCTACAGTGAAACTTAAAAATGATTGCCTAAAAATAGCCAGAATCCATCAGGACTTCATTTCCTTACAAGAACAGAAATGTTGACATTGCAAATAAGTCAAACTGTGCTGCGCATTCGGAGAATAAATGATGTAGCTCGAGAACGGGATGACAAAAGAGAAGTTCCCAAAGAAGGACGAATCAAATAACAAAGAGTCTTTAGACAAGTAACAAATGTGGTGGAGTTCTCAGACATCTCAGAGGTGTGTTTGACAGGAAACACAGCCGTGGTGTCATGCTATGGCCCAGTTGGGTGTCTTCTTCTACTTCAACCCCCCGCTGATGGATGGTGGGACATCAGTGGGAACCCAACAGCAGGGCGGGGTTAGGAAGTTGGAACCAGTGTCTGCAGCAGTCTCCTTTGCCATAAATTAAAATGGGACGTCAATTGAAGATAACCTATCCCCCCCAAAAAACGATATAACAAATGGACCAGTATAATATATAACCCCATTTCCTTTGATGGGCTCAGAGCAGCCAACCTTTAGACTCACCTTGAAATCATTCCATGGAAAATGTTTTTGAAAGTTCAAAATGTCAAAAGCCATAATTAGTTGCATGATTATCAGTGTGTGTATAGAACAATGATTATAGACAAAGAGACAAATGGGCAAACAGAGTCACATGTCAGGTTTTATGTGACTCTGTGTATATTTTTATGATTCTGCTTTTTTTGCCTTCACTGGATATTGTGAAAGTTACTGCTACGTTTCTGTGTGCGGCAGCCCAACAGTTTCAATTGTTGTTTTAGGCACTGTTACAGGTTAAATGAGGAAATGAAGTGTGAATATGGTTGATAGAAGGTTCTCAAATAGGGACACATAAATAAGGCTGTGAGAAGTATAATGAAGCCGTGTGAATGATGTCAGCCCGTGTGTGCACTTGTGCGTGCTTGGCCATGCATGACTATCCAAGAGCATTGACTAGCATGTGTTTGGGATCTCATATTGCATCCAGATGTCATGGCAAATCAGTTCAAGTCATTGACGGTCATATGTGTTTTATAAGTCTTACAAACCAAAGGCAGGTGCAGTCACTTCCAGAATTAAATTTTCTTGGAGGATGGGTGGAAAAATGAATGGGCACAATCAACCATATGTATGGAATATCAGCTATATTCATAGGACAACTTAGGATAATTGTGTTACTTTTATGTAGTCTTATTCAAAAAGTAACTTATAACCAAGTTATAACGGGGTGTAATTGAGAGATTCCTTGTCCTGCCTTTTTACTAACTGTAAATTTACAAATAAGGACTATTATAAAATCACATTAAACTATTTGTTGTTTTGATGTCATCATGCTCATCAAATCTTCCTGCTTTTTCGGTAACATCACTATCAAAAGTGAGTAGATGACGAATACGTTTTTTTCTTGTCCTTCATAGAAGTTCATGGGAAAGTTATAAGGAGAAGTTTGATGTATTGGTAATTTATCTTCCATGTGAAATGCGATTTATCCGCCTCACAATCAAACTTGTCATGATCACACTCCCCGAGGTCCTCGTTACAGCATGAGCCTGTGACCCGCATCCTAACGAGAAGGATTTGAGCATACACACACACACACACTCGTGGAGGTCTGCTCGACAAACCATGTTTGACACATGATATGAAAAATACCTGCAAGTTTAATATCTTTGACAAGCCAACATGATGAACAGACTGTGTTGAAATGTCTATCATTTCGGCATAACGTGATCCAGCACCTTAAATTTATTTGACAAACATTCTTTAGCAAAGGGAGCAGAGTTAGAAGTGAGAGGATAGGAGAAAAAAGAAAACCTCTGCTGGAGAGAGAAAGAAGTAGGTTACTCTGTCATGTGTCTTGTTAGGATCAGAGTTCATAAAACAAACACGATAAATGACTTCCTACCTCCTCATCCACCACCCGAGATTATCATCTAATTCATAAGCAACATAGAGAGAATCATTTGTATTTTGAGCACGGCTGCACAGAAATAGGCAGAAACTATTGAAGTGTAGACACAGGAAGCCAAAAGCCTTTAATCCACTATGTGACTGGGAATCAGTCCAAATGGACTTGTGTTTTTACATGTCTAGGTGTCTAATGTTTTGATATAAATCATGCAGCAGTTGGTCTCCCATGTATACTGATGTGATTATTACTAAGTTATAAATGCACCTCTGAGGGCCGTAACTGTAAGCAAGAACTGACATTAAGGTAAGACATGCCTTTTAGACTATAAACATATTTGATTTTGCTCCCGCGCCCATAATTTTCTGGCTTTACACTAAATAAACACAGAGAACATTCTATTATATTACTATCCAGACTGACAACATAGTAATCCAATAGAAATCGACAAAAAAACAAAGAAGTAAACCCAGGTGAGGGATTCAATTATTGTATTAAAAATACATGTTTCAAGAACTGCTAATATTTTTAGATAAGATTTATACAAAAATTATTATTTTGGCTATACAGAAGCAACTTTAACTTGGGATTACTTAGAAGTTACACAGTTATACTGTTTTTGCATGTAGCTGAAGAAGTCAGAAGTCTTACCTTCATTAGTTATTTTATTTTTCTTTTACGATTTAAGTGATCGTGCCTATAATCCATAAAGTACATTAAACAGAGGTAATATTATCCTGAACTACAAGTGAAATCTTTTTTAACCCACACTGAAATTAATAGTGTTCATTATTATTTTTCCTACATGCGCTTAGTAATTACACCAAATTCACAGTACTTTAGTGTTTTAATGTAATTTATGACATAGACAACATGTTTTCAACTTGTTATGATTACAATCAAGTTTATCTCACTTACTCATACTGTATACATCTTGTAAGAGCCCTTAAATTGAAAAACGAATGTAGTCAGTATAAAATGATTTACTATAAACCTCTGTTCATGGGAAAACCCCTCACTACTTCCATGTATCTTCTACTCGGTCGTCCTCTAACCCCGTTCCCTGGAAGTTCCATCCTCACCATCCAATACCGATATAGTCCCTGTCTCTCCTCTGGACATGTCCAAACCATCGAAGTCTGGTCTCTGACCTTGTCTCCAAAATGTCTAACCTTCACCGTCCCTCTTATTGTCTAATTTCTAATCCTATCCAACCTGGTCACTCCCAAGGAGAACCCGTGTATTTAATACCGACTATAATTCTGTGCGAGTGAGTAGACATGGGTCATACGAAAAGTAAGACAATAGCATCAGTCCTCAACACTGGGATGCAGTGACGCTAGAAATAGAGGGTGTGAATGGCATCAGGAATATTTTGACCCCCTTCAGCAGCCTTCTACAGCAGGGGTTAAGTCTCCAGATCAGCCCCTTCAGAAGAACTGGCAGCTCCTCTTTGAAGCCCTGGTGTCTCCCTCCATCCGCCGAACAAGCAGCTGGTGCTTCTACACCATCAGTAATAGCCTTCTCTGCAGAGTCACGCAACCGCTGTTTATCTAGCCTAGCTCCCTCTTCGCATTCTTCACAACCAAGTAGGCCAATGTCATCATCATCATCTTCCTCTTCCTCCTTAGTACTGCTTCATCGAGTACGGCTCGTGTCCTGGACCAGAGCACAGTGAACAGAGTGAAAATGGGGATACACAGGGGCCGCATTAAAACAGGAGATGACTGATAAAAGCAATCTGCATAATCTCACATTTGAGTAGGGCACTGAAGGAGTCGGAGCCGGGGTCACGACCGGGATAAAATCCTCTGCCCCCCAGCTCTCCGGTGGAGACCGAGCGGCCCTCTGGTCAACTACCACTCAGGGTCTGACATGATGTACAAACACTTCAGCAGATTGTGATTTATCATTGCATATAAATAACACACAAAAAAGTTATAAATCTTCTCAAATTAAAGCAAAGACAGAAAAAAGAAACTGAAAAGGATAACAGACAGAACAGAAAGATTTGTATCAGTAAGATAAATCTAATCAAAACAAAATGTTTCAATAGTATTATGTATTTATTTTATTAATGCTAAATTGTATCTTAAAAACGGCATCACCAAACAACCTTCATATTCAACAGTGCATATGTTTGGGCTTGGGAGAACAACAACAATGGCTTCTCACAGAATGACAGAAAAAAGAGAACTGAAGTCATGTCTAATACATCTCAGTTCAAATCAGGCTAAACATCTTGTAGCTCCAATTCATGAACATGTAGAGAAACAGCAAGGCCAGATCAGTAGTCACTGGCAGGAACAACCCTGCTGCTAATCCCCTCAATTATCACGTTGTTGTTTTTTTTAAACTGCGATACCACTGCAAAGGAAAGCGTAATTCCCTTTTCACACACGCTCTTTCATGCTCCATCCAGCGGCACCTCTCACGAATGTGTCAGGAGAAAGACGGTGTCATATTGTTTCATGTGTATGATGATCACAATGACAGCAAATCATGCAGTCTCACACCTGTGTAGCACATCATTCTCAACTTGCCATCTGACCACCTGCTCCATTCCCTAATTCACTTTGCCCACACCCCGGGCAAACACCAGCATTTTCAAACACACAGGGAAGCCCATGTAGTCTTTTGTCATGTGGCTCGAGGCTGAAGCTGTGGCTGCTCTGGACGAGCAGTGTGTTCTCGTACACACCGGCTATTGTTTTGCAGAGGAAGTTGGGTTAGAAAGTGGGCAAGAAATGAAGTAAAATCATGACCGGATGGTGTGAAACACAAGACTTGATCAATACCAAGAAGAGAATTGGTCTTGGAGCACTTCAGGGGAAGAGTGCTTGGTCAGACTCATCCCGTACATTTGTAAGATGATGTCATTCCTTCTGCCCCCCTCTCGTGTCTTTCTGGGGGAGCCTCCATTCTGAGATTTGGACAGTCACAATGGAAGCAGCGCTTCTGATACGCCTTTTGCGTGTATTTGAGCATGCAAACATGTCTTGTCAGTAGAAATAACTCATGACATCTTTGTGTATCTCCATGACTTCACGTAAAGTTGACCTTTGATTCCTCTGCCTATTTTCTTCCTCCATCTCCCATGCCATAAATCTATCTATCTTTATGTCTTCATCTTTATTCTATGCTCTTTGCTAATATATAATACAGTTGTATTATATTGTTTCAATTGCCTTTCATTTACTAAAACATTATTTGTCATTGCAAGCTCCATTTTCCAATAGTAGTATACTAATAATAATAGTACTAATATACTACTATAATAGTGGGTATAGTACATTGTGTTGCTGAAAGTTAACATAAAGATATGGCTGATCAGTTAGCAAACCGGTATAACAGAGAAACACACCTTCAAGTCCTCATTCATGAAACTTGGAGTGAGCTGTATACGAGAATGATAAGCGCTGGCTGTATAGCAGATTGTATTTCTCACTTCAGATACACTTATTTTGACACTCCTGATGGACAACCTTAAAAGAGACATAAAATATGAATTGTACCGATTCAGTTACCGCGAGAACACTGCCAACAGACGTGGCTAAATTAGCATCATATTCGTCTGTAAGCCTCAGTGCATTGCTGCCACATGATTATGGCAATCAGCAGGAACAGCTATTTAGCTATAGCCCAGGCTTATTGAGCACAATTGCTGTTTTGATGATGACATCAAGGTGAAGTTTTGCAGGTATGCTTAATCATCAAGTTATTATTAGAACTTCCCGAAAGTTTAAATAACAAATCAGCACATTTGTATTTGAACTGAAATTTAACTTTAAAACATTTCAACAGTTATACTGTACTTCTAGGAATAATGCCAGCCTTTGTTCATTTGAATATTTGCAGCGCACTCAAGTATAGACAGTTAACTTACCAGAGTAGAGTAAGAGGTGTCCACTTCCTGGGTACAAATGTATGTAAGAAGGATGGCCAAACATGGACAGGTCTTCTTTGATGTTGAATGTTCATGCTACCAACTCCATGTGGAAGAGCATAAAGCAACCCCAATGCTTAGTTCCATCACTTATTGTTTTCACTTGGTCTCACACTATCGCGTTCCCTTCTCCTCTCTTCTTGTCTTTTCTTTATCAGAACATGTGATGAATGGTCTTGGGCAGCAATATAGATGGTGGCCTTGACCTGCGCCAGCTCTTCAGACTTGTTCTGAATCAATCTACTGTTCCATCGCGTTGACCGGGAGGTCCATCCTTCTTCCCCATCTATATCTCCGTGGCTATCTCTTGCCAATCTCTGTTCATCAATCTTTCCATCTCCATCCTCCGCTCCCATCTTTTTTCCAAAATGCTAACACATTTCTTAAATCATTGAATGAAGCAACCACTTAAATGTGTAGATTAATTTTATTTTAAACCGAGTAAAATAATAAAAGTTATTTTAATTATTGTTTGAGGTCCTGACTCATCAGGTACTGCGTCCCACAGTCTGTCCCCACTAACAGCAGTGACCTTTATGCTAACACTTATTTGCAATTATTCGAGCCATGATTGCAGTATTACGGTGTCTTGACATGTCATTGTGGTATTTTGTCAGGAGCAAAATGAGATCTGGGCAAATCCCTCCTTGTTTCTTTTGTAATCCTGTGCCTGCTTTCCGACAGGCTTTCAGCTCCTCGGTTGAGATGTGAATCAGTGATTGCATTTGCACAGTTCTTATCACACCACCTATCTGCTGTAACAGAAACCCAGGGATTACATTCACCCCTGGATTACCACTGACAGAATTTGAAGGAGGGGATAGATACTATGACTTTTTTAGTTTTTTCGTTCTGTCTTTTTCTCTTTCTTTCTTTCTTTCATCATAAATGCGATCATCAATGCAAAAAAAATATTTTAGAAATCTTTATTAAAAAGGAATGCAAGAGAAAATCCTTTTTTCCCGCCAAACTTTGATGAGTATGAACTTCTTTGTTGTCTTTAAAGAGAATACGGTTGGTAAGCAGTGCAGAACTAGAACAAAGAGATGCAACAGACATCTGTCCTCGCTCCTCTGCATGCAGGAGGCCACCTCCAGCTGTCTACATAATAAACACGCTTTCTCTCTCTCTCTATCCCCCCCCCCCCCCGCACATACACACACACAACCATGCCGAAAACAAGCACATTTGTGAGCCTACATGTGCACGCTCACACTTGCACACAACCTGGCGAACACTGCTGTGATCATGAACATTAAGATGTTGTAATTTTTGGGATAATTAGTTGGCCTGTCAGTTTTATGGCTGTACCTTGCGAGCTCTAAGATTAGGCCTCTGAGACCTCCTACTCTGCTGCACATGAAGCACTGTAGCATTGCGTGTGAGAGAGAAACAGAGAGCGAGAGAGAGAGATGAGGGAAGAGGAGACGCAGAGGCAGTGAATTACAATGCCACTATTTAATGAGGAAAACTTCATTCAACTTCATCTCTTTCATTAGTGACTCTGGATTGCTATCACCATTAAAGAGATAGAGATTTCAAATATCACAATATGGCTTTGCACATGCAATAATTGAAAATTATTAGTGGCCATTTATATTCAAATATCTGCTGTAATTACTGCAATCAAAAAAAAAGAAAAAGAAAATCAAGGTTCTTATTTTATGGTAAGAGAAAAAACTTTAAAGTTTAATTCAAAGGATGAAGAAGAAAATAAACATACGAGTGTAGGGTAATTTGGTTCAAGTGTCAAGGAGGATTATGGGAAGGCAGATTCAGCTGGCATGTTGAATTCCAAGAGGTGCATTTATTTACAGGGCAGCAAGGTGGCACAGTGGGTAACCCCGTTGCCTCACAGCAAGAAGGTCACAGGTTCAAATCCATCCAGTAATGAACAACCTGCAGCACCTCAGATTTTGGAAAACCAGTGCCAGCGGTTATTGGACAGATTTTCCTGGACGATGTCTTACATATTAAAAACATTTTGGACATCATCAAATTACTAACTAATATTGTCACAAAAATCCAAGGCTCAAACATCACCTTGAAGCTGAACGATCGCCTGGTCCAAAAGATTGTCATAGCTGTCCAGAAGGTGTTGCGCAAACAGATGGGCAACGAGACAAGAACACCTCATGTAAAAGAGGACATTCATTTATGAAATGGTTACCGAGCTTGTGATGAGACGTCTGGAGAAGAAGTCCAACTCATTTCTTTGGTTCTTCAGATCTTTATGCATGTGTCACGGATCAAAGAGTGATCAGTCATAGTGACTGTCTCCCAGATCTAGGAACGAACTGCAAGTAACTCCTCTCTTCTTTAAATCACCCGATGAGCTGAGGAATGGCTACTTCTTTTAACCGTTCCACAAGGAACTCATTCAATACCAAAACCTATTTATCAATATTAATCACATCAAGAACGTGTTTTTGCGGGCGGGGGGGGGCTCTCCAGCTACCAGTCAACAGTCTGTATTTTTGTCTGGGACTTGAAATGGTGACTCGCTCTGGTTCCCAAACCAAGTTCCCAAAACAGAGCTACGCCGCCCTGTTTAAACACTGTTTTTGATGATAAATGTAGTTCTTCTTTGATACATAAGAACTTGTATGTTCACGGGGCATTGTTTCCATATGACCATGTACCCACAAATTCATACTCAAATGTTGTATGTCATGAGTCAAAAAAAAACCCTCAACAAATAAAGCACGTGTAAAATGTTACGCATTGTTTGATTTGTTATTTAAAGTTAGCATTAACTCTCTCTCTCTCTCTCTCTCCAGGAGCAATGTCTCGCCATCTCTTTGTCTGTCTCTTCCGTTGTCACACACAGAAACACACGTACCGTACTTAAACCTAAATCACAAGATGGCAAGATGCTGATTTATAGAGTAGTTTATCTCTCTCTCTCTCTCTGTAACCCTGGGTCTCTCTCTCTGTATATATATAAATTCAAGTGGGATAAATAAGAATCGTAATACAAAAAGACAAAAAGACTATTCAGCTTTTTATTAACCCTGTGGTCGCAGCTTACGGACATCTTAAATGCTGTTTATTGGCTGTAGTCCATTTGCTTATGTTATTAATTCATTTCCTTTGGCAAGCACACGTATACACACACACATCCACACGCACATGCACACACATCCTGATATGTGCACAAAGCAATTATTCAAAAGTTGAAACAGGAGAAGGCAAGTAATTGAATTACATTCCTTATAAACTCAGCAGAAATAAACTTGCTGTTTCCATACGCCCTGCTTTATATCGTGCCACTTGGCAAGTTGCCTACATGTAACACCCCCCCACACACACACACACAGAGTGATGCCAGTTGACTTAAAACAGGAAACTTGCCAGTCATAGAAAGTAAATTTTCTTACAGGGAACATTAGAATACGTGTCCTTATCTATTGGTCTTTTATGGATGAAACACACTTTGCAGTAATGTCTTAAATTACATAATTGTAGTATGTCGTTTAATTTGATTTCTCTGTGTTAGAAAAGATCATATATTGTGTTTGCTACTCAGCTTTGGGTCTTTGTGTGCCTCTGATGATTTTGCTGCTCGAGCCGTAGAAAAGCTGTGAATCTCATCTACACGCTTCACTCTGACGTACAGATGTCATTTATCTGGTTTTCTCATCGAGAGAGAAGATTTGATAGATGCTGGCAGATTCAACTAGAGTTCAGTCTGAGAGCACATAAAAGAGCACAACGCAAATGTATGAATGCAAGCATGGCGATGCCATTACTGCCCCACTCTGCCTGTGATTGACCTGGCTTGGCAGTAGTGTTTCTCTCATTACCCAACACTCCAAGACCTTTGACGACATGAGAAAAATAATTTTCATAAAACGCCAGTCAGAGGCATAGAGACTTCATTTGGTTGCCAAAGTAGAAATTGTGTAAAAGCTGTTTCAGCTATCCTACTTACCACGTCCTACTTACTTATCTGTGGCTCCATAAAAACTAGAGCCAGCAGTGGGGTTTAATGATGTTGTCGCTGCACTAGTGACTCCTGCTGGTAGATTGAGTCGCATGAGGAGATGCCCTTCTTTTACTAATCATTGGGTATATATGTATATATATATTGTATATATCCACGACCCCCATCCTAATTCGTGTCTCCATGGCCAAGCCAGTGTTTGGATCATAACTTACATTTTCTTCGATCTGTTGGGCAAACATATGCCAGTGGCCGTAGAGACCGACTGAGCAACCCTGTCTTTTATTCAATATCAACAGTGCTTTGTAAGAGACAGGCTGCAAACACTTAACACTTCAGCAAAATGCAAAAGCAGAAATTGTAAACACTTCAGATAGCGGAGGCCGAGAGCCAGAATTCTCATCTTGGATGAATGACTTTTTGTCTGCATCCTGGTGCTCATATTTGTTACTGTGTTTTCTGTTAGTTGGCCGGTATTTTCTATAAATGATTGTTTGAGTGCTGTTTTATCCTCATTATAGAGACGCATTGTGAGTCCCAAGTGGAATATTTCTCAAAACATGACTCATGAATGAGCGTGATACTTTGTCACTTAAACTGGCACGGTCATTTGTGACACAGTTTATATGGTTAACACAGAGTTCAGGTAAAGTATCACACATCGTGACAAAAGTTAAAATGTAAAATATGGTGATAAGTGAGCACGGCCTATCAAACTGCACATTAAAGCCTTTCCTCAGTGACCTGGTGACCTCTGTGAAACAAAAAGGATCCAGCATATCATTCTGGTCTCAAAGCACTGTCTGAAAGTAGTAATCCCCATACCCACACATACTCGCACACACACACACACACACACACACATTTCCCCGGGCTATGTTCTGGGCAGCTTATGGCAGACCTTGAAGTCCAAGGACACCAGTGTTTCACAGATTCAGGAGATTCATCACTGACAACAGTGACAAACACACATTAATCTCAGTATTAGCCTGTAGATAACACACACAAACACACACACATGCACACACTCATGATAGCAGAGTCAGATAGATTCAGAGGCACCCAGCACACAGTGTTTTTCTTGATGAGTGGAGATGTGTGACAGTAATGTAACAAAAGGGTCCATAAAGAGGCGCAATACACACACACACACACACACACTGCCTCTTTTCCTGACCTTTTGTAGATCCTATAAAGCATGTATATAGAAAGCAGCATTGCAGAAGTATAAACTCTTTCTCTAAAATTTCACATGAAATCAAAATATCTGCAGCAATGTGAAATTTGCAACCTGCTTTTTCACTTTCTCTTATGTCACCGGGATTACATTTAATCCAGCCACAAAAATCTGCACATGATGCAGAGCATTTATACTGAGACACAAAACACAGCTTATGTCAACAAAGAATAAGCGTTGCCGGCTCATTTTCTGTTTGATTATTGTCAGCAGCCTTGCCTTGGTGTCTCATCTTGACATGTTTAGATAATCCGGGCCGTGCTTGAACGAGCACAGCTCCTATCAGCCTAGGACGGATCTCATGGATCAGGACTGTCGGCTCGAGCATTTGTCACAACAAAACGAGGAGACAGACACAAATGCTGCAGGACGTTTTGTTGTGTCGACTGCCTCATCTACCATCGTCATTCATCAGCAGGCGTTCCATACTTGCAAGAAGGAGTGTCTCTGTGTATCAAGTCCAGTGTCAGATCTCGAGCTACGACAATTTTTAGGGCCAGTTGCAAGCCTTGAGTCTTCTATGGTTGTAATGACCTCTCTAAAGTTCACGCACAACCTGATTTATCATCATCTCTTCATCACTTAGCAGAACTGCTTTAATACATGTAAATGCAATGGGAAATTATGCCACCTTCATCATTCCTCATTGTGTGTCACAGAACACCTCAGTTGCACAGCACAGCAAGATATTTAACACTATCCACGAAGGTTTGAAGGTACAAATAAAGCCTAATGCTGTGAGATGGCAGATACAAAGGTTACACGCACACACACACACACACACACACACACACATACACTGGTTTCCATGCAAATATAACATTGAGGATGTACTATGACACAGATCTGACGTGTGAAATAGTTGCGTTGTGTGAGTGTGTGTGTATCCGTCTACTAATTTAATTACCTTGTTTGTTGTACATGCTTCATGGGTCCTCATGGATGAGAGAAGATGGGCACATACACACTTTGCTCCCTAGTGGCCCATCTGTTAAAATGACACACACGCAGACACACACACACACATACACATCCACTGAAACCACGAGGAAACTGCTGAGACAATACATTTTGGATGGGTTTTATTATTTAACCTTTCTGTCTAGAAACGTTCCTACACCGTCTGCAGAACTAACAGGGATGAAGAGAAAATGTAGAAGAGAAGCAAAGGCAAAAATCTCCAGCTTTTATTTGAACTGTGAGATAAATAGCATTTGGTGTAAAGACTTAAAATAGTTTATCGGTATTGTATTTGGCATAGATATGTAATATGTATGACACCTTTTAATCCATCATTGAATGAATTATCAACTGTCTATTTGAGTAATTGCTGTATTTTTGTATAAATGTATGAGTATGTGTACACCTAACAAATTATCCAAGCTGCAAATTAAAATAGAACCTCTTTCTTACTAAATTAGGAAATAAATATATAATTTCATGCATGGCATCAATTTTATGAAGTTCAAATAACAAATAATTATATATTTCAATCTGTCCCAGAGGCTCATAATATTTTTTTTGCCTTGCTCCCAATTTTTGGTAAACAGAAAAATAGAAAGATGCCCCATCAATCATTGAGTTTCATTATTAATTGCAAGTATATTTACTTGACATGCACAATGTAAATTGTATTGTATTAATCAAAAGTGAAGGATGCAATGACATCTCAGAAAATCGAATTCTTAAATTGTGTTTGGACACACACACCTGGGAATGAGGAGATGCTGCTTTGAAAAAAATTGTGTGATTTTGAAAATTAGATTTCTGAAACACTGAAAGCGATCTCAAATATTAAACTACTGCTTGTCTTGAGGCTGTGCACATCCCCGTGGAATTTATTTAATTATCACAAGACCCCAGCGCAATGCTCACAAGCTGACTCCATAGTATGTCAAACAACAGGAGTAATGCTGTCAGAACCCCAAAGCAAAACAACAGCAGGTAGAGGAGTCAATAGTCCACCTTTCAGAGCGACACATAACTGTGGAGCTGAAATAAAACATATTGTGTGGTAAGCACTTTCCCACTTGGCTAACCCTGAATGAAGCATCAGATGAGAAGAAAATACTATTTTCACCTCGCTCCTCCAACAAGCTGTGCTGTTGTGTTTGTGTGTGTGTTCAATGTATTTTCAGTCAGATATTGCTTTAATGCAACCAAGTCCATATAATTGTGATCAGTATTTTGATTACAACTGCACCAAATCAAATGCATCCTTTACTAAAGTATACAGTAGGTATATTTAGGTGCCTTTAGTGTTTTTAAAGTATGAAATGGGAATGGACACTCATAAAGTAAACCAACAGCATCATTGAACAGCACTGTCAGAATTTACCAAAGAAATTAAGTGTAAACTCTCTTTCATAGTGTTCCTGATTTATTGTTACTGAGGGGCTGGTGGTCAGGAAAATGAATGAATGATTCTCCCAAATTTAAATAATAAAATAGTGAACTGACTGGAGGATGTGGGTCTGGAATCCATCCGTGTATCAGGGTTTCCCCTCTATAAATACCACACCATAGTAGGGAGTGATTTTTACAAGTTCATTCCTCTATCCATCAAACACTCAGCTCTTGTCTTTCTGGGGTTTTTTGCCTCTATATATCAGCTCCGGTCTTGCTCTCTCTTGTGTCTTCTCTATCCTACTCCCTCCCTGTCTGTCTCTCTCAGTGGGACTCAGAGTCCTAAACTACTTTCCTTATGGCCTCTATAACCTCTCTGGTCACATCCTCCCTGTCCCTGACCTTCAGAGTCACAGCAGCCTTGGGAAAGTACCGGTGGACTGATTTACCGATACACGAATGGTAGAACTCCAGGGAGGTCAGCAAGGCCCTGGATTGCTTCACTATCCCACAAGCCTAGCCTGTATTCTGGTTTAGTGGTGATTTAGTGATAGCGCATTCTAGATCTGAAGCACAATGTCAAAGGACATGTGGGAGAGGTATAGAAATGTTGCAGTGGAGTAGAGTCTCTTTTGCTGCTTCATCATCCTAGACAGATACTGAGGGGGGAGCAGCTTCATGTTCAGTTAGTAGATGATATCAATGGATTAAAAATATTTTACATAGTCAGGATTAGAGATGCTTTATGGTTGTTGTTTAATCCATCTCTAGAATGTATCTCTTTAAACACAGTATCTCTTTAAACCTTCAATCACTCATGTGGCTTTTCTTCGGTCCGCCAATAAAGGCTTAAAAGACACTTATCTTTTTCTAATCTAACGTTAGAGTGAAATATTAAGAAGGAAGGACGTCATAATTTAACATTTGTTACTGGTCCCAATGGAGACATTATTTCTCTTGACCCTTTTTACAGGTAAGTCAGAGGTCGGGGTCAGAGCAGCACTGCTGGAGGTGGAGAATGTTCATTTAAGTGCTGGTCAAGTTGTTGAGTTCTTGGAACCTTTTATTGCCTGTTGAGAAATGCAAAGATCATAAATTTGATTCATTATGATTTAAATATTGAGAGAACCGGTTTAAGACTTGGAAGTAGAGCAAATTTTGATGTGTAGTTTTCTGGAAAAAAAACATTATTTGTGAAACAATAATGGTACACTTTTCTTTTGTTCAGACAAAAATATTATTTTTTAGATGTTTTTCCTACCTGACAGTTCCGACTGACAACTGCAGTCTTCCTCATAGGCTGTATCTAAAGAATACTCTTTTTTTTCTGAACAAAAGAAATATTTACCGTTATTGTTAAAGAGAAGAAGACAAAATGATTGTTGTTAATAATAATACTAAATATATAGTTATTAGAATAAATCATGTTTCATTACACATTGTGGTATAAAGGTACAAGAAGGATATATTCCCTAGAGTTTTGTGTCAGTTTGGATTCAAACATGAAGACAATGTGAACAATAATATATGAGCGAACAGATAGAGGGAGTTGTGGATTTAGATCAAACTGGTCCTCATGGATTAGCTGAGATCTGCATTTATCCTGTACAATGTCAGAGTGCCGATTTAGCCATGTGCACGTGTGTTTGTCTGGCAGAGGAGACTGAGCACATCGTGTGCCAACAAAACCATGAGTCCTCTTTATCACGTTCTTTCTCTTCGATTTTCAAAGCGCTAATTATCGTCCTCCATCTGCCATTACACTTTTAGATGCAAAGCACAATACCTCATGAACCTGGAATCCCAGATCTCTCATTGCGCTCTGCTAAACTGGGCTGTGGAAATGGGAGTTTGAAAATAGTATGTGCTCATTTAAGATAGGGTTTGAGGTGATAAAGCGTTTTTGATATTATTACAATGGTAAATTCTATTTTTTCAAAAACATGGTTTCATTTCCATCCCACTTAGCTTCTTTTCAATGTCCCTTAAAAGACAAATGTTACAGAAAAAATATCAATTTTACTAATTTAGTTACATTATTGATCATTTACTTCAATTTAATTATGTATTTTTACGCATTATGTTGTAAACATAGTTAAGCTGATATTATTGCTATTATCTGCAGTGTATATACGTGTACAAAATTATGCAATTTTCTTGGAGAAAAAATAAAAATAAAATAATTGTGGATAAATGCTGTATGTTCACTTTAATGGAATATGTGAGAAACTAATTTTCACAGTCATTACTATTTAACAAAGATTATTATTCATTCATTCATTCATTTTCCAACCGCTTATTCCGTCATCGGGTCGCGGGCCAAGCTGGAGCCAATCTCAGCAGTCAATGGGCAAGAGGCGGGGTACACCCTGGACAAGCCGCCAGTCCATCGCAGGGCAACACAGAGACAGACAATCAGCCACACACACTCACACCTACGGACAATTTAGCGTCACAATCAGCGAAGCTGCATGTTTTTGGTGGTGGAAGATTATTATTACATGATTATTCCACAAAACTTCGACTCACATAGTTTGAAGTGAATTAAGAAAAAAAAATGGAATTTCTCAATAAACAAAATGAACTTGCAATCTTGTATAAATATGAATAACACTTTTAGCCAGTCTTCAACCTCTCCATCACGGTGGTCTTTCTTTTTCTCTCTCTATTAATCATATGGCAGTGATTAATTCAGCCAGGGTTATGAATTACTTGGATTTGTCCTGCAACAAACACGAGCAATTTTTGGTGCGTTGAGAAACAAAGTCAAATCACCTAATGACAGTTCACACTAAACATACGACGGAGCTCATGACATGTTTTCATTTTTGTCCCAGTTTAGGGCTTTACTCACACAAACATCATCAATTTTATTCCACTGAGGTTTATTTTCCCCCCAAAATTCCATACAAACAATCGTGCTTCGAGGTTTGTTTCAAAATGGGATCCAAATGTATTTCCATACAGCGACTGACATTTACTAAATTAAACATTACACAAAATGGAAGCAGAGTAATTACTCATTCACCTATACTTACTGCTGCCAAATCCTGTGTTGTCCTGTGTGATGATGTGCTGTTGGAATATCTTTTATTTTTTATTATTTTACTGAAAGCGTAAATGATGTACAGCAGTTCATCCAATGATTAAGAAAGTTACACAGGTCTTCTCTATAAGTTATTACTTTAAACCGGTCAATGCATTCTTACTAATATACTGAAAGTACTCTACAGCAGGAATGTCTTTTTTTTTCTGATTTGAGTGAAGATCTTTTTTTAGGGCACACAGCATCCAATAGTCAAACCAATCAATTTATCCTGAGAGACAAACCCAGGGAATAAAAAAAAGTACTGTTCCGCTGCACACTCCGGTCCTTGAGAGACACCCCCCACTCCCACTACCCCCTCAGTGGAAACTACACTCTTGCATACCAGTGGAACTGTTGGCAGCTTGAAGCAGATGTTTTCATTTTACTTTGTGAGACTGGATCATGAATTCAATACTGATGACAAGATTAAAGTCATATTACATTAGAACAAAACTTCCATGCTTCCCCACTGTGATGGGGTGGGGGGGGGGGGTTTGGAAAGTGAAAATCAATATATTGACTCATGGATGAAAATTAGTTCCTCTCCAGGCTTTGACACATTTTCTTACTTTACTTTCTTACTTCTTGTGTGGGTATATTTTATTCATCTATGTTTATCACAGTTTATATATATATATTGTGTTGTACTACAAAAACTGTCGTTTCTCAAGCTGGCCCAACAAGTGGATCTATTTCCCCACATACATGGCAGAACACGCACATTCCCACACACACATGCACATACTGCAAGCTTAGACATCAAAAAGAACCTCAGAAACTCCGGCGAGCCAGCCCCTCACACATTAGAGCAGCAGACATCATGCCATCAGCAACCGCAGTTTGTAACAGTTAGACAGCTTACATTAAGAAGCACAATATAAACAGCCCCATCCATAAACCAGACTCTTTGAAATGCAACAGTTGCGTTGACCAAACTGTAATAAGCATACTCAGCCCTGAGGCACGCATTAAACATTAACACTGTAACACTGGGCCTATGCAGGCCTGTAATCCAGCCCTGGATCCTTTCATGTGAGCCTAAAGGGCAGTTCATCGAGCCAAAACGCAGAGTTAAACATCACACATCTCCCATTCTTCTGAACAGAGTATATCAGCCAGAGAAAGCACCGCTTCATTGGAAACACAAGTGTATCCGGTCACTTCGAACAGCTTGCCAGCAAATGCAGCCGTGCAGTTTCTGTTGAGTGTCTGTTCATTTGGAATAGTGACATGACACAAGGATTTTAAAATACTACCCTATGGCTTGGTCATACAAGTTGAACTGGGCACCTCTGTAGCTGAGAAATATAACCAAGATGATGTCGTGGAAATATTGCCCAATATACAGATAAGGACGGATAAATGTAACCCGTCTGTGAAACATATGGACAAGCAGATCGTTATTCATGAGTTGACTTCTTAGAGGATGTTTTTTACCATTTTGAGCCATCATGATCCCTTTTGAAAAAATACAAATCTTAATATAATATGGAAACAAACATGTCCCTTGATCAGTAATTCTGTTTGAAGAAATATAATAATTTACAGTTTATGCTTTAGGACGTAATGTGATTTTAATAAACTGAATAATGTCCCTCTTAGATGCAGCGTCCTCCATTGATGAGTTAGAATGAGCTGGACAACTGAGGCTGCTGAGATCGTGGGATTCATCAGTTGACCACACTTGCCCTCTATTTTCAACAAATAGGTTTTGCATTATAACCTCTACAGCGGAAGGATCCTGGTGTCGGGTGACGATTTGAGTGTGTTCTTGAGTGTGGCGTTACCCTCAGCACTATTATTCTGGTGACTACATTCAAAGTTTTGCCAGACAAAATAGAAAAGTCGGAGGCCTTTCCCTGAACGTTTCCAGAAGACGCCACATATGCGTGGAAATCCAAAACCTGTTTCTGGTTAAGGCAAAGGAATTGGACTGTGCTGTTCAGCAGTTTGTAATTCAACTCTGGTATTAATTGAAAGCTGGATAATCTGCTTCATCAGGAGGAGTTTACAGAGTTCATGTGATGTAAACTTTCTTTTATGAGGTTCCAATTGGCTCTCGTGTGATTAGAAAGAACGACAGGATGTTGCAATCCTTCAGATTGGCACGCTATTCTGTTTCTCTTTCTATTTTGCTGACAATTAATTGAGGTGTTCTCTGACTGGTCTGCAATATATAACAAGCAGCTTTGTTTTACATGCTCATTATACAGTATCACTTCAGACAGTGGGTGGGTGATTGGCTGAAGCCTTTGAATTCATTTGCACCAAACATTGGTTTGTCTCAACCATGAAAAACTATCATAGTATATTCCCAAACCCCATAATCCAGGCCAGGATCTTTTAATTTCTGCTATACCTTTCTATAAGGAGCACTGCACTATAAGGAGCTCTGCTATAAGGAGCACTGCACTCGGTCTACCAGAATTCTACAACTATAGAATGACCATAGCAGTCATTTTGACTGTTCTGACATTATTTGTATATAATTTGGATTATTGTCATAATGATCTAAGAAAAAAAGGTGTATAAAAGGTGATGTAAAAAACATCAGGCCACTAAATGAAAAGTGTAATGATTGAGTGTTTTATTTATTTAATTCACACAACATAACGTCTCGTCTCTGCAATGCCAACTCGAACTGCAACAATTATCTCTGTGAAATAAATACAAATGTATCCTGCTTTCAAAACAGGTTGGTGTCATCATTAGACCTTAACAATGATAATTATTAACTATTATGAACATTCCAAAATGCTGTGAGGGCCGCCAGCCAGCTAAAGACACTCTGCTGTTGCGATCCCAATTTGTTTTGCTTATGGCTCACAATCACGCGTGAAGTGAAGTGAACACAGGTAACCTGCCCCCCCATGTGCAGCTCCCACGCACCACCTCATGACATTTGACACAAGTATCCTTTTTTCTTACAATTTCTTTGCGCTTGGCACTGACTTCTCTTCTCCATCTTCTGCCCCATCTTCTCCAGCCAGGGCTCTCGCACCACCATTTGTGTGGCTTTTGCTGTCATGTGTCCGGAGCGAAGTTCATTTGCGACTCGCATTATGAAGTTCCTCCATGACATCATCTCATTGGTGCATTTCTTGAACAGGATCGAATAATTTCTGGCAGCCAGGTCAAGAATATTATAAAACGCCGCCAATGGTCATCTTCGTGGTGCTTTCACTGAGTATTTCCTCGCCATTTGATTAAGCACATCTACTTCAAGGTTGGTTCCGTTGTAGTATGTAACAGCCTCCGGTTTAGCCTTGCTGTCACTAGTTGACAGCTGTGAGGACAGTGCTTAGTATGGAGATATTTGCCTTGGTTTGCATTGATAGACTGTTGCACACACATTTCGGCACCTCTGTAGTGCAGAAATGTCGACCAAAATGCTGTCTATCAGAAGATCATGCTGTTTTGTAAATTATTAGGAGGCCCCTGCAATACCAAAATAAAGACTAAGAAGCTCACAAGATCACATAAAACTAGCAGAGGCTTACATTACAGAAATATATCCTAATAATAATAATTAATAAGTCCTCATTTGGCCTCATACCTTGAAAATTAGCTGATGGGATGTTTCCAATCATCTTTTTTTGCTAGGGGACATCTCTAAAATTATTCCTGAGTCTGAGAGCTAACTGAAGCTTCTTCCAAACACCAAGAGACATCACTCTCTGAACCTGCTCTCAGAGTCTTCCTCACCAAGGCTCTGAAGCAAGGCTAAAGACTCCATAACTTTAATTTTCTCATAGCTATATGAACTTTTTCATCATATCAGCTGTTGCCGCTGCTGTAATGTCACCTGCTCACTCTTTACTTTTGTCTGCAACAACTGTCTTCACCACTAACATCTACCAGGCCATCGGGAGTCAGGTACAAGACAATGGAGTATGATCCAAAACGTTTTATCAAACATATTCCACATTCATTTGATGAAGTATTTTGTTCTCTGCTTCACAGGCATCGGATAAAGAGCTGAAGTGGGTGATTCATGATGTTCCTTTGAAACACGTGTCCTGGACGAAGGACGTGAAGAAACCAGGAAACCACAACGTTTAAATCGGTAACGTATTAATTTAGCACTGAAGTAACAACCTGGAATAAAAAGACATAAACTAGTCGCTGAGTTTAAGTGTTACCAAATGTTTGTTCTATGGTTAGTTAGACAGTCACCAGGGCTCCATGCAAAGACAAAGATTAAACTAGTGAGAAATAAAAATCTAAAAGACACAATTAGTGCACTTTATCCACAGAATATGGGTCTAATTTATGCAGAGAAATATATTGATTCTGTATCAGAATTTGCTTTTACACTTTAGACATTTCACATTCAATTTTAGGACACGAAATGTTGATTAATATTTACAAGAATATTGGAAATGCATTTAAATTGCAGTAATTGTTTGTAGTATTGATACATTCAGAATGTTCTGATGCACCTTCTGCACAACTTCTGACCAAAATGTTTTTCTTGTTATTCTTATTACACCAATTTGCATAAGTAGTTTAGCAAGTTTTATTTATTTTCTCACTCTGTTTGCTCTTAATTTTTCAGTTTGTTTGAATGTGTGAAAGGACTGTAAAATACATATAAACCCGAATGTATCATTCTATCCAGTATTGCATTTTTCTTTTATCAACATTCTATTAAAATGCCACATTAAGACCTCAATTCAGTGCCTTTGTTTTACAACAACACTGCAAGTACTTACACTGTTACTCCCTCAGGCCGTTGTCAAACTTGAAACGGCAGCTCTGATGGGAACCAGGCGAGCTACTGCATTTGAGAAGCAGTTCTTTGGGTTCAAGTTGAACAACATAAAGGAGAAAATGTTGTCTTCAGATTTCCTGTCAAATAGTAAAGCGTACACACAGTGCATGACAATTGCAAGGGGGATTAGAATTAATACCTTGACATAATAAAAATGTGGGAAAGAAGTCACCTGAGAGTTCAGTTGAGGGAGACTTAAAAACAATGAACCAACTCATGGTAAGGAAATGAGTTGAGTCAAAACATCTAGGGAGTCAAATAGTTGTATGAAACTTCAACTGAAGTTGTAGGTTAAATTAGAAAAATATATTACATGAAAAGTTAAAAAAAAAAGTGCTCTGTCAGTTCAGTCACTGAAGGACACCCCGTGTTGTATGAGATAAAGACACCAGTGGTGATCCTGGACTCTGGTGGCTCACAGGCGAACCATCTCATTATCGCCTCCACCCATCGTGCATAGCCCTCACCCACATGAAAATGAATGGCATCATTTTAGTTTCAAAAAAATGTAGCCTGACTACCAAAAAAAAAAGAAAATCCATATATCCATATATCCATATGATTGATGTAAATATAGTAAGGTACACCTGTTATTTGGTTTTATGTGGTGGTTCACTGTATACTTCATACATGAGAGGCTCATGGGGATTCATAGTTGTCATCGGTGGCGGCTTTCGCTTTTGAAGTACAGGTATGTTGCGTGAAAAATGACTGCTGTCCGGACAACTGGGACAACTGGGATTTTAATTCGTTAACTTTTCTTTTTCTCAGCTCGCTTTTCGGCGGAAAGTCGGTGTCGTATTTCCCATGAACAGTCCGAAAATGTCGCGACATCGTGAAAAAGAAATTCCACCTCCCATTCCGTCTGAAAGTTATATGTTTTTGTCTTCTTACTCGGTCCATCAACCGCACTCATTTTCGATGGTGATAAGCTTTCTTTAGTTTTAAAGAAAAAATTGACGGCTTAAAACTGGAGATAACTCGTGACTAGCTTGCTAGTTTCGCTGCACTTAAGGCCTTTTTGCGCATGTGCAGTGACCTAAAGGTCAGAACAATTCAGTTGTCATCTGACTGGCTGCACTGCATGTCAATCAAAAAATATGTCATGCGATCAACACACTTTACCTTCACGATCGACGTAATGGGCACCCCTGCGCTTGAGCACCGCATTAATAACAAGGCTAATAATATTAACTACAGTGTAGTTTGCATGACGT
Source organism: Brachionichthys hirsutus (assembly GCF_040956055.1). Classification (NCBI taxonomy): domain Eukaryota; kingdom Metazoa; phylum Chordata; class Actinopteri; order Lophiiformes; family Brachionichthyidae; genus Brachionichthys; species Brachionichthys hirsutus. The sequence continues at coordinate 7,058,313 of NC_090908.1, forward strand.
GGATTTCTCATTCCACCTGGTTGAGATAACATGACAGACTGTACCAACCTCCAGTCATCACCAGCTATGTGAACCGTGTCTCTCTCTACTCAATGACTGAATGCCGCACCGGCTTTTATTTGATATGATTTTTTTGGACCATATTGAGATTGAAAACCCTTCCTCCCCCTCATCTGCCACCACTACTCATTTTTTAAACTTTATTCTATTGCTGCTTGTTTCTCTTCTTCATTTGTATATCAATCGCCTGTGGGGTGCAACTTCCTGTAATTTGTCTGAAAGTACAAAAAAAGGCCCCAAAAATGTGTCTGCACACAACAAAATAACCAAAACATGTTTCAGTTTGATCCAGTCTGAGACCACGGAGACCAAAGTCAAACGGAAAAATCCGAACCAAACATGATCGGTATGATAACGGCATTACTTTGCCTTGACGAAATGTACATTTAATTAAAGGGGAGGAAAGCTAAAATATTGTGAATCATTCCAAAACCAAACGCCCATTTAAAGGTCATGGTCAGCATTCCAAGGGAACAATCTAAAAGAAGCCATCAGCCAATGCCTGCCTCCAACGCCCGGCAGTCCATTTGTCATGTCACATTAACCAGGAAGGCCATAATATCCATTTCCTCTCAACGTCCAAAAACTGAGCAAACTGTTTGGCCTTATGGTTCTTCTGTTGTGCCAAGAACATTTTTATTTCATTTCTAATGGTCAAAACGTGTGTTAACACCCGTTAACTGCTAAAGCTACACAAAGTCACTCTAAATAGCTGCGTCAACCTGTGACTTACCTTTTCCCTGGCCTTACCTGGGACTTTCTTCATCGTGTCAGGTTTTAACTTGAAATTGGCTTTTAATATTTCTCCAAACTGCTACGACTGAATCTGGTCAGATTTAGCACACTGGTCTTGCAGGGCCCTTAGCGGTAACAATACATGTGAACGTTTTTATTCAGTCATCTCTGAACATTCCGTTTTAAGGGTCGACATTTTTAGATTTGATTATGTCATTTTCCTCCATATTGTTTCATATGATTGCATATAACATATAATCAAGAGGTTTCACATTCAACATAATATGGATCTGATCTGTTGTCCATTTCGTGCTGACCCTTAATATATAAGGAGTGTGTTGTGCAGTCACAAGTATGTTGTATGCACATATGAAAGTATTGAGCATGCAAATGCCACAGCCCTGTGCACACTGAGCAGAAAGCAATCCTCACAAAGATGGTTTTCAACCTGCTGTTACTCGTCTGTTTGGCCACATTATGTTTAAGTTCCTGCTTTATATGTGCAAAGGTTTTGAGACTAATTGAATAAAAACATAAAACTTATATCTGGCAGCAGATTAGCGAGTGACAAAGCCCAAACGTGGCTGTGATTGTAATGCAAGTCCACATTATGTATTTGGATGCCAAATATGCTTGATGGCATGGTAATTATAAGCCATGTATTTCCCCAAATAGTGTGACAGCAGGATCATTACTCTCTACTGCAGTGATGAATTTCTAATGAGCCTTCGATTGTGTGTGTGAATATATTTGTTCACATTTTGCATGTTAATATTACAATTATGGAAACTTCAGTTGAGAAAATGTTGTTTGAGGAAATATGAATTGCTTTTGCTGTTCCGTCATTAATATCAGCTGCAGATTGGACGTTGCAAGAACAAACAAACAAGTAAACGCATTTAGAAATAGATCAATTCTGATATGATATATTGTCCAGTATATGATTTATGGGTACAATTAATGTTGTTATTGGCCATTTTTGGATTGTCAGGAATTACTTTCTATAGAAAACCCTGAATCCCTTGGTCATTTTCTAGTCTTGGCAGCGTCACCCTATTCCTTCTATTATTGAATTGGGCCTCGGAATATTAGTCAATATCAGGCTCTGGATCAGAAAATGCATCGTGGAAACAGAGATCTTAGGCCAAGTGTGAGAACATTTAAAGTGCCATAATCCTCATGCAACAGATGTAAACTGAGTATAAAGAAATATAAATACGGACCACTCAGTGTTTCCGAAAAAGTAATTTATCTCACACGCAGATGTGCCCACACACACTTAAAGAGTGACACATGCTTGCATGAGTGCGTCTCGCTCACATTTGCACACAAACACTGCTGCAGGTGCAGCTTTTTCGAACGATGAGTCTGTAAGTGCTCCATGACAGCTGTATCTACATCCACCGTTAACATGAAACTCTCTCGTTTCTTTCCTCCTTCTCTCCATTCCACCACAGCCACTTCTCTCTCCACTGTGGCAGAGGCATGCCAGAGTTGACCTTTCATCCTGAGGAGTGAAGTGCCAACACTCAAGGTGCGGTAATAAGAAGAGCATAACTCGGAGTCATCAACCCTGCTTCCGAGTGAACTGTAGGGCAGGATGAAAACCAATCTGTAGTGGTTTAGGGGCTCGGACCAAAGAAGGGAAGCAGCTGCAGCCATGCCAGGCCAGAATTGCATTTCTATCTCCACACATTGACTTAAAGTTCAACAATTACCCAAGAGCCCAGCCTCAAAATATGATTAGCTTGGACCCTGATAATGGTTTTTACATGCAATTATGCCTCAGGGAGAATTACCCACTATATGGGAATAATGTAGCTGGAAAAAATACTATTTCATTTTCTGTTTTCATTGGAAGACCCAATGGAAATGTGTTTACTGTCAGGCAGACAGTCTCAGTGGTGAGCTATATTACGTCAATTTATGGGAAACAAAAGTTAGTTTATGTGTATTTTATTCTTTCTTTTTTTTTACATTGTTCTTTTTTCTAATTCTGATTGGTAATTTAAACAAATTAGATTTTTACCGAGATTGCATAATTGTTGTGATGGGTTATTTGAATCTTTATTTATTTAAATCAGTAACACAAAACCACCATTCAGTGATAAGTCATACATCTAAAACAAATGATAAAAAAAAGGTTGCAAACTATTAATTAATGTTTTTGATTTCAATATTGTTCTAGATTGAAGAAAAAAAAGATGATAATTTCTCAAGTCGTCAGTGGGTGTATTTTCCTATAATATAATATAATACAATATAATATTGAAATGTGGCATATGCATGTATTGAACTTCATAAATTTAAAATGTATCTTGCATTTTTTAAATATAAAGTGCAGATGTTATATTTTGCAGTCTATCCTAATTATATATATTATAATGTAAAATTACTTGAACTTGTTTTGGACAGTACCTTCCCAAAATGTTCCTGTCTTCTTTGTATCTTTCTTTCTGAGTTAATTTAATGTGCACCTCTTGGTGACACCCAATAACAAAGAGGACACTTTCTACCAGAAATATTTTTTTTGCCTGTGACATTGTCCTGCCGAGTTGAAGTTGCTGTAGGAGTCTTCCCTGACGGTGTTCAACAACAGTACACAGATGAACACAGGCTCACACAACCAAACCCTAACCCCACAAAAACACAATATTAAAATACTGGCTGATACATCTTCGAACCCTTGTACTTCTGTAATCATGAAAAAAAAACTAGACATTCAGAATAAAAACTGATTAAACTACAAAAAAAAATGAGTGAAACTATTCAAATAATATATACTGTTTGAACAAACATGGCTGCTTAGTATTGGTTATGACTTAGCAGTTCAACATGCCACCTTGTTATTAATCATTACCTCCACAGTTCCCGTCTTCCTTCATACTTTTTAAATAATGTGATCGGACTGCTTTTACAAAGGCCGCAGCCTCCGCAGCGTCTGTTTTTTCACTGAGAGTCAGCTGCCTCGTCTGGTGGTGTTGAGTAACCCTGAATCAGAGCTCTGTGGCTTGCCTTGGTGTAAACAGATGGTCTCGCCACTGATGACTAGTTTCTGATCTCACCCAGATAGGGATTCATGCGATCAGATGAGATTTACAAGCCCGACAAAGGTGAGACCACAGAAACGGTTGGAAATATGTTGAGTGTAAACAAAGGCCCATGCACCATTTCCAGGAGACGTTCTAGTGTCAAGTTCTTAAGTAGGAATCCATGCATGTGTTGTCTCACTCGATTTATCATCTATCTTGACAATCAAGGTATCCGCCTTTAAAAAAGAAAAAGAAAAGAAGTCTGTAATGCTACATTTCAAAGAAATGTTCAAAACAGGTAAATCAAAAACGACATGAAACAATTCTTTCTACTAAGACTCCGAACTGAAATGATCTGTCTCTTAAATAAGAGGTTGTCACAAAAAATATCAATCTCACAATTCTACAAAAAACATACTATTTAAAAGTTCCTTTCCTTGCAGTCTGCAGTTTAGCATAGGTCGAAGAGGAATATTAAGGATCTTAGTTAATGTTGATCAAATGTTAAGTTTAGCCACACTAATTACCTATGTACAGCTATCCCTCATTTGTAAAAAATAATTAAGAGAAACACTTAAAAAAAAAGAAAAATCAAACAATTCAAGTTTGGTTGAAAGCAATCATTAATCATATTTCTCAATTTACCAATTAAGTGCTTTCTATCTTCATTTCTCAATTAGCATACTTAAATCCAGACACCAATGTATGGTTTTCAGAACTAACTACATTCTCAGTCTTAAATTATTTTAGACTGAAGCAGTTCATATCCCAGCTAATGATGCTTTATTTTTAAGATCTAGTCATAAACTGTGTAGGTAGTAAAGTATGCTTTTTACAGACTGCATGGCCCGGACTTAATAAGAACCAAATGTCCTTGACATTTACTCACACTGTCCACATTCCTTCTCGTTCCTCAAACACTGAATGTATTCTTCCATCTTATGATGTCACTTTAAAAACTGTGCCTATTCCCCGGATCAAAACGAGAGAGGAAGGACTTTCCACATGGGAGGAAGAGATCATCCCCCCCCCCCCCCAATTCTAGAGCTTATGAGCACCACGGTATCTGACGTTGTTTAATGCAATGAAAATAGTCCTGTTGATCTTTCGCCCTTGCTTTTAAGAAGGGAGACGGTGAGACGGATGGACGTGTTTAGATGGTTTGGATGCATTTTATTTGATCAGTCCGGACCTTTACTAGAATCTCGCCTCACTTTTTCCATCCAAAGAGGCCGAGGCGCTACCAGACCATCACATCATTACAAAGGTTTCGATAGCTTTACCTCAGTTATAAGGGAAAGTAGGCAAAGTGCCCTGTGTGAGAATGTGTGTCTGGTATCTGTATCTGTTTGTCTAATCAGCCTATTCACCCCATTTCAGTTTGTCAAGGTGTTTTCCAAGCTGAAATTTTTTTTTTTTGTTAGCATATATAACATTTGTCTTGAATTTAATATTTCATGGTTTGATTTTGGACTTTTAATGTAAGTCCAAGAGGACAAATAAAATACGATTTATCTTTATACACCTGTACCAAGAAAGGTTTTCATTCCGATGAACTAAGGCAGAAAATATGCTGCAGTCAGTGTGAATCCCAGAACTTGCACAATGATGTGCTAAAACTAAAATTAAACAATTCATTTTCCTTACAAATAAGAGTATAATGCTCATTGGTGCAAAACTGTGTTTTAAATAGTAGTTTCTGATCACATATCTGTGTCCTCAAAGTTTGTTCTATCATAATCGATGCTGTTTTTACTTTTACTCGTCACATGGTTCTTTTCTACCTTTTCCTCAAGGATCAATCAATTTTAGTGTGATTATCTAATAGTATAGTCACCGTCTGAATGTCACTGAGTACCATCTCATGGTATCTTTATAGCAGGGGTGGTAAAAGCATGTATAGTTTGATCACGGAGGGTTGCTAATTTAAATACTTGTCATTTCATGATCCTTGGGTGTTACTATTTAAAATCCTTTAATAAAAATATGTCTCCTCAAAAGAAAAAAACAGGGGGGCTGCTGCAGTTGTGGAGGTGTGATCATAGCAGTGTGTGATCTCTGAAAGGCATGGACACATCCAAATAATATTTCTTTATTCCAGTTGCACCTTTTTTTTATTGCTAAAATTATTTGTAAATCCTTTCTTTTGTAACTGTAACATATTTTAAAATCTCTCCACAACACATCTTACAGTACACCGTGGCTTTAGTGATTTCCATACATGCCCACATAACTATGCATGTGTTCAATAAAGCAAAAATGCTTTTATCCCTCAATGTAAGGGTTTGTTCATCCAGTAGTCTGCTTTAATGCTGTATTAACAACATAATGCATCCATTAGTATAACGTGTCATCTTACCAAATCAATACCGACATATCTGACAGTCCCCATGAGTCTGTGTGTCCATCTATCTGTCCCATGCTAACTGTTCATGTCATTAGTGCATTACGGCAGGCACTTCCCTGAACTGTTTGGATGGATGTACGGTAACTGGAGAGGAAGTCAAAATCAGAGCATGAAAACTCAGCACGGCTTGGCTTGTTAATGTCATTCTCTCTCTTCTGACAATAATCAGAAGGGGAGCAATTTGATAATTTCTCATTGCAGCAATCAGCTTTATCCGGTTGCTGAAGGCCCCCTGCCGGGACTGCAAAAGTCTGCCTGTACATAGGTGAGGATTTTAAATGATAATAATCCTGGAGAAATGACTCGTGCACGTTAATTTAACTTTGGCATTCCACTCCTCAGCACACACACATGCAATAAAGTCCCAGTGAAAAGGAGGACTGAGATCTGACCAACGATCTAACTAAGTTTGACAGTCAACAGCCCTATTAAAGCAGGCCCTGCTGCAACCAAACACAGCGGTAATTGTAAATGTCAGGCAGAATTAAAACATAGACAAATAGCTTCACTTTCCATGCATGAGCCGAGGAAGGGGGAAACTGAACGGCATCACCGTCAGGCGCAGCCTTACACCAGTCAGTCCCGGACCAGCTTCATAGCATATCTGCCATGTGATTTTAATCTTAAAGGAAATGTGATCCAAGCAGAAAAGAATCAATTACACACAAACCATGTAATTTTAAGTAAGGCTCAACTTTATTTTCATATTCATGCATTTTCAACGCAATATATTTAATACTATTATACTCCTATCTATGTTTCCAGATTCTCTCCTTCAGTGTGAGCACTCTGTAATGATGAAAAGGCTAACCCGTCACTGGACCCTTCTTCTAGAGTCCCGCTGGACCAGTGTTGTATGACTGACTGACTGGTTGGCTGGCTGGCTGGCTGGCTGGCTGGCTGACAGGCGGACTGTGGTAAAATCTGAACTGGCTTACTTTGGGGAAAGGCCGGAAAGAACTTGTCATGTCTCCTGCGCTGAAATGGAAACACAAGAGGAAAGAGGAATAAGGACAAGGGAGGAAAAAAAGGGAGAGACGGAGAATGTGAGAGGGATAGAAATCTTGCTTTATACGCTATGTGGAGGCATTCATGCATGCATATACTGTTTGGGCTCAGTAGGATGTGTGCTGGTGTCATTTGTTGTGTTCACTGTGGTGTTGCCCAGTGCTCTGTATACATTTGTATAAGCACACATCGGTGTTGAGTTCGTGGGTTAGGTCATGGTTCCTGGCCTGAGTCCCCGTAGACCCGGAATGGATTAACTTATGATTGTTCTGGGAAGAGCAACCCACACAGCAGCTCCATCTGCAACACTGACACAACTAGTGTTGTTGTTGTTGTTTTTTTGCATATTTTATTGCACACTGGCCTGACCCTATTTTGTCTTTGGGTTTTTAGATTTCAGAAAATAACTGGCAACTAAACAAAATAACCTTGAGCTCATGTAATATTGCAGTATTTTATTCACACAATATTTGCCAAATATGCAGAGACACAAAAAGGAGAAAATGTAGAGCTTACTGGAAAAAGGAATGGAACCAGTGTTGGAAGAGAGCCTCTTATTATTATTACATCCGCCGAGGCAAGGCGGAGGTTATGTAATCGCCAGCGTCTGTCTGTCTGTCCGTTCGTCCGTTAGCAAGATAACTCAAAATGTCTGGACAGATCTTGATCACATTTTCAGGAAATGTTGAGAATGTTACCAGGAACAGATTATTACATTTTGGTGATGATCCAGAAGAGATCCTGGTTTCTGCATCACTTTTAATTTTTCATTAACATTGTAGTCAATGGAGCTTCAAAATGTGTTCCTCAATATCTTGGTTAATTATTGACCAATGTTTATGGAATTTGGCACATTCATGTATCTCACCACCGCATTTCATCTGGATCAGATCCAGAATGATGTTAGGAAAAAATATTAAATTTTAATATTGACAACCTCATTTACGGATTAAAAAATCTGTTACAGATCGACATCAACTCCGATTCACTTTTACGTTTGATGATTTGTGTATGAAGATACCAAGAACAATTTAGAACCTTTCGATAATTATCAAAGATCACCATGTACATGGTGTAAATCCAATTAGGAGGAGAACGAGCTGCTCGGCGGAGGTCTGCGCTCTCTGAGTGCTGAGTAGTTAGATATAAAATGATAAGAATCAGAATAGATAGGATCAAAATCAATTAAACAGATTTGTACTCCCTTTTATACCAGGTACATCTTTCCATTTAAACAGTGCAGCACTTTTTATTTTCAAATTTGAGCTCCAACTGATGTTGACTCAAATACATAATAGAGCGAAATGGTAATTTGTTGTATTTCATTATGTCACTTCATGTCACTTTTTTGACCTACATAATCAGGGTTGCCTTTAATTTTAATGGTGAAGTTGACACTTGAAATTTTCTTCCAGCCAAGTGTACATGATATGATTTTATTACAGTATCACCTCTTCTGCTATGTTTATTTGTTTATTTGTTTTTTTTAGAAGGGTTACTTATTTGTATATTTTTTTATTTTACAGCTTGGTAACCTCCTGCTTCAGTATCGTTTGTTCTTCAGTTGGAAAGGGGTTCATTTATTTTTACTGAAACACATTTGTGGAACAAGATGTGAGACAAGATGGGGAACAATATGAACAAGTCTCACAGCAGCACAAGACAGAATCTCTAGAGAAATCACAGGTTTCAGACATGGTGAAGAGAACAACTTGGCAGAATTTTGTGGAATGCATTTATTTATTTTGTATGTTTGTTATATTTTAAAATAATAAAGCTTGTCTTGAAAAAAGAAAAGAAAATACCATCTCTTAAAAACCATCTCGAACCTTCATTTGACTCAAACCTTTGAACTTATATATTTTTCAGATAAATATAACATTAATTAAACCACCAATCATTAGTTGAGTCACAATATTTAACAGTGTATAAACATAAACAAACAAAGAAATAACTGATTTAAGCTTCACCAATAATCTAACTAGGACCTTTAATCTAAATGTACAAGTGAAACCATGGATTTGAAGCTCCAAAAATTGTAAAGAAAAAAAAAGATAACATTTGTATAACATTATACAAATAAAACAATGCAAGAAGTTGGCTATTACTGGCTGTGACATATTCTAGAACTCAGTCAAAAGTGCCATTATGGCCTCGCAAGTCATACTGAGCGAGGGGGTACAGAAAGGGCCAGAAACACCAGGATTAAAGAGGGGCTTCGACAGAAATGTAGCTCTCCGTCCCTGGGATCAAACTGGGAGTTTGATCCCACCGATCTATGTGGATGGGAAGATGGGACAACAAAGAAAATGCAAGATGGACAAAGTAAGACAGACATTTCAGAATAACTCACCCATCGATTCATGCACAGGTTTGGTCCAGGTCCACAAACAGTGTAGCAGAAACATTTAATAACTAGATTCAATAAGGTCCATTTCACTGAACTCAAGATGATGTGGACTATTTGTAATGTGAATATATTTTACTAAATATATTCCTAACAGGAAATGTGTGTCTCTGATACTGGCATACGATGACAACCCTCTTTTTGGATGATGAACAAGTGGAAGTCATGGCTCACATGAATTTACGCAAGTATGCTTAATCTGTTGGAGTATATTAAATGCTGTTTTTATATGAAATATATTAATACTGTATATTTTCTGCTCAGATGCATTGCAGCTTGTCATTTCAACCCTGTCTCCTGGAAATTACGTCTAAATGGAGCTGATTTGCAGCAGCAAATATGTTTAAAAGGGAAACATAATCACTCATTGGATTAAGTTCAGGGACAGCATTTATATCATTAAATGAAACATTGCACTCATGGTCTGCATTTCAATCACAGGACGGTGGTTGAGGTGGATGGCAGCCATGCATAGTGTAGGACTCTAACACCAGCGGCCGAGTCCAGACTCCAGTCTGTGGTTAAGTACAGAGAACCCCCCCCCCCCCTAGTCAAGGTTAAAAGATCGGCTTAGGTGATCTGAAACACAAATTAAATACTGTGTTCCTGAATGTTTTATGTTTTACCAATATGCTCTGTGTCAACATTGTTATAGTTTAACATGCATATATCATTGTGTGTAGGCGCTGGATGTGGAGTACTTAAAATACGAAAGGGCTGTGCAATTCAATGCATACATGTGAATGATGCAGAGTGTGACTGCAGTGGAAACCTGGCTCATATATAGCATTGTGATCTCATCGTGTAATCATCCTGCCTGCTGCTCCAGAGAAAGAGAGAGAGAGAGAATCAGAACAGCGCTAAACATGTAATGCCATTAAAATTAAAAATGACAGGAAGTGAGAGCAAAGAAAATATGCTGAACTGGGCTGATAGAAAGTGAGGAAAAAAAAGGAAGACAAACAAATTGGATTAAACTGAGAATGAAGGATGCCAGAGATGATAGAGAGAAAAGGCAGAGAGATAACAGAGTGCTGACATCAGAGGGCCAGCAGTCTCTCCACATCACTCAGCTTCCATGGAAAATCAATTCTCCTCGCTATGGACAATGGTGTCAACAGCAGGCGTGACCGGCGGGCGGCTCTATCGCCTTGCGTCAACCATTACCATGAACAGACAGAGTGGTAATAGCACTCTTCAGGTCCAGTTACAGTTACTTTGATCTTCATATGGGGTTCTGGGCTGTGCTCCAGAGTAGGGTTTGCAAAACTTGTAATTGAATTGTATAATCTTTTGTTGGTCATATTGTTGAAGTCATTTCAATGCAATCAACATTACTCAATATAACCGCCATCAGCAGCGATGTATATATATTATATATATATAAAATATGCATATGCAGTTTATACGATTCTGACTTCAACAAACTGAGCAAACATATTCAAATTGAGTGATCGTGCTGGCGGTGCAGTGGGTAGCGCTGTTGCCTCCCAGCAAGATGGTCCCGGCTTCGATTCCACCTGGGGTCTTTCTGTGAGGAGTTTGAATGTTCTCTATGTGTCTGCGTGAGTTCTCTCCGGGTTCTCCGGGATCTCCGGCTTTCTCCCGACATGCAACTTAGGTGAACTGATTACTCCAAATTGACTGTAGGTGTGAGTGAATGGGTTTCTGTCTGTCTATGTGTGGCCCTGCATAAACTGGTGACTTATATAGGGTGTACCCTGCCTCTTGCCCGATATCAGATAGGATAATGACCTGGATTCGGATAAGTGGCTGAAAACGAAGATGATTACTGATCTTTGATTTTGTGATTTTCAAGAAAATGAATGAATGGTTCTGCAATTTTTTATTTTTATTTTCCTCATCCAGAACACAACAGCATTTTTAAATGGGACTAGGTTTGATGAAAATAATCCTGTTCTTTCCACTTAGAAAGACAAATATGCTGTAGTCGTCTCCCCGTCACACCACCACCGCTGAGGAAGCTGTGATGATAGCTTCACTTCCCTTTGTGATGACACCATTTGTTATAATGACAGAAGCGGCTAGAGGACTGCAGTCCTGGGACCTGTGTGTGTGCTGTAACAATAACACTGTATGTTACTTTGGTAATAAAATGATTGAAGAGTCAGAGTAATCTCAAGTTCCATAGAGAGGACAGACATTATAAAAGCCAACAGCCAACATCCATCTATGTGTGCATGCGTGTGTGTGTGTGTGTGTGGCACAATATTGTGACAGCTTAGTGCTCCCTGCATCGCACATGTGTACGTATAAAGTTGTCTTTGTGGCAGCACTGCCTTGCCTTGCGTTTATTTAAGTGACAGGGGAGGAAAAGCATTATTTCCACAATCGACTGTTGCAGACAGAAAAAAAAAATGTTTTGCCACAAACATAATCAACACGGCATGCTGATCTTTCATCACGGACCTCGAACCCAGGAAGTGAGGATAGGAGGATGACATTCTCACATCAAGGGTGGCTGAACAGAGCAGTATGAGTTTGCAACATGACATCAGGCTCTGCAAAGCAGCTGCACACAGCTGGACAACACTTTTTCTTTTTTACAAGGAGTTGAGTGGGAGCCGAGAGGAGACGCAGGAGTTGGAGGGATGAGGCCACAGAAGAGGCTTCAAAGGGTGAAGACATAGCGATGATGGAATTTAGGCCACTGTCCTGCGCATTCTTCAAAATGAAAAATTGAGCGTGTGTCCATTAACTTTGTTTAAGTGAATAAACAAATTTTACTAAACAAGAGACAATCAAGGGCTGGCCATAATTATTATTATGGAATCTGATTATACAATATTGTCCACTGTAAATAAAATAATAATAATAATATAAAATATATATATATAATAATAATAATTCACATTAAGCCAGAATCAAAATGGACACATTTCTACAAATACATTTCTTCAATTCAGCGTAATGATGTTTGTTTGTTTGTTTTCTTTGTTATTTACACAGGAATAGCCTTGAGGTGATGGTTCGGCCTACGAAAAATATGTAACAAATACATTTCAGGTGAACCGTCAGTGATGGAGCTATATTTTGGATGATTGGATATTAGCCCTGCTCAAAATGGGAAATGGATTTTACACACCATGGCTTTGTTTTCTCATTATCATCACTCTCCAAATGGAACCGTGCTTTCTGTATCAATAGCAGCTCGGGGAGCCACTTCATCAGCATGTTGTCAAACAAGATGACAAATTGTGCTGGTTAATCTTCTGCCATGTTCCTATGCTGCTGCATGTAAAGTTGTTATCTCCTTGGCAGCATTCCTGCCTTCTGTCCTCCTCTGTATGGCTTCATCTTATCTAAACTATCCCTGGCTACAACTCCGCCACTTCCACCTTCACTTAGTCTTAGCCACCACCCTAGTGGTTTCAGTAAAAATACGATGCAATTGGTATCATTGTCAAAAAATACTGTGTTCATCATTTCCTCCATAGGGAAGGGCAGTGTCCTCTTTTCTCTGTGCACATCTGCCTTGGAATATGTGGATTGTGTCAGCTTTGTAACATTGAGCAGAGCGACAATAACTCTTTCCTATCTCTCCAAATAAAAATAAAATAAAAAAAAAAATAATAAAAAAAAAATAAAAAAAAAAAATGAAAAAGCATTTGTTCCACATTACAATTACAGAAGGAATAAACTTTAACTACGGATGACGGGGGAACTAAATGCATTTCTAGGAGTGGACAGGAAAGCAGAGTGGGGGTCGGAAATGGGTCAGCATAGGTATGGGAACATTTGGTGACAGAGTGTTCTAGGTCATACAGACAGATCAAGTGTAAAATAGTGATAACTGTTCAGCGCCACTATTACTTCTGCAAAACCCATCAGATGTTCAGTGGTGCACATTTGAGTATTTTTTTGAAAAACCTAAAATCACAAAAAAACATTCAAAGAAAGAAATGACTGGCCTTTTCCCTTACCATTTTCATTGATAGTGGATTCCGTGTATCATCGAATGAAATCAGTCAATGAAAGTCATCAAACTCACTATGCAAAGTCAACATATATGAATTAGCAAAAGTTAATTTTAAAATTAATGGGTAATGGGTTGCCCAAAAGAAACCAGATTTTCATATAACATTAAACTATTATTAGTATTAGTATGTAATTCGTATTAAAATTTGTTGTACGTGTGCCAAATACAGTACTTTTTCCTTGGCATAATGTTTATGTCATTCATTCTTTTTTCTTACAGCTCGGATTTAATTCAATTTTTTTTGTGAATCTTAGATCTTAGATGTTAAGTGTTGGCTTTAAATGTTCTAAAATGTTTATATTGGGTTTTCTTTATTCTTTTTAACTTGTAATCTTGATCGTATTTGAAGATTTTTCTTGTTAGCACATCAATGTTAAAGACATCTCTTGGCTCTATATGACCTTTCCATGGATTCTTTCCCTGTTCACGCTGATTGCCCTGTGAACTCAGTGATTTGAAACATCTGTTTGACGTACTATATATGTCAGTCAGATGATTGCCGGCTTTTATCCTGGAGAAAGCATGTTGTGCCAAAACACTGATTTATGGAATGCAAAATTTGACCAAAAAAAAAGAAGATATCTGAGTCAGGGTGTCAAACTTCCACTGATCTTTTAAACACATGGAACTATACTTCAGATATGCGCTAACATTACATGATAACATAAAAAAAACATAGACACAGGTTTATCATCATCCATTTTTTTGGAAAATATTTTGCGAATATTTATTATAAAAATATAAATGTTTCCACTACAAATCATTTTACATTAGTAGCCAAGGCCATCTACATTTGCACACGTAAACTCTCACACAAACACACGAGTCAGTTTGAGACAAGAAATTAGGGATCTGGATATAGGGTGCATAACAGTATTGCTCTCTCAAATTTCCCAGTTTTAAAGTCAAAAATCAAAATACAGATAGCACTGACACATAATTTACTGTATGCTACAAAAACAACAACATTGAGCTGTATAATGTTAACAAATAAATAATAATGCAATCATAATTGCCTTCTTTATTGTATAAAAGAAAAAAAAAGAGAGCAGACAAATATAATTCAAAATAACATAAAATATAATACGGATGATTTTTGTCCCTTTTTTAATGACAATGTTGCACAAATTGTATTTATTCTTTTATACATACAAACATTTGTACAAAGAAGGATGGCCATCTACATACAGCGGGATCTGGTGCCAGTTGCTATCGCTGCGATGGTTTACATTATGTACATGCTAATCTGAACACATAGCAGCAACAGCAGTATCCACAGGTCGAACAAGTAAACAGACAACCTACTGACACACTGAACAGGGCTGGGTTTCCCAAAAGCACCAAAGCAAATTCCACCCGTCCATAAGCAAAGCTTAGTCCAAACCCAAGGCAATAACAATTCCATTCAAAGTGCTCAAATATTCCGTACTATAGTAAGTGCTTGGAAGAGGCTTAAAGATAGCACCGTTGTGGTTAAATATTACCCATCAAACATCATAAAGTACCAGAGTGCCAGTTTGGAAATACTGGCAATATATTGCATTGAGGGATTGACCGGGTGACATCAAAACCAGTGATCACCACATCTTTAAGTCTGTACTTTATAGTACAAAGTTCTAAGGTGCCTTTAGGAAATCCCATCCTGGACACGATGTACTCGGATATTATCTCAGTAAGCAATCATTTATCGGAAGTGTTGCATCTTTTTTAAACCATTTTCCCCCCTTGCTATTTTAGGGGCAGGGATAAAAAACCAGTTGCCTCCATGAGACTTGCGTCAGAGTAAAAGTCCAATATTAAAAAAAACCATAATAGAACAGATCCTTTTAGAGGAGGCACTCTAGATTTTGCATTAAACATACTCAGACTTATTGGTTCTGTTATTTCTATGCTAGAAAAAAGTATGCTGTGTTTAAACCAAACACTCTCAGATCAGGGCTGTGGATCTGAACCTGATGGACTATGTAGAGAACAAATCCCTTTAAAAAGTCAGGAATACCTGATGCTGTTTGGGGTTGATGTTGCTTAAACTGTCTTACCTAAAGGAGAACCTCTTCTGCACCAGAGCATGACTGACTGACCTTAATGGCACCACTTAATCTTATCCAAGATCTCTAATTTCTTCCATCAGTTTCTTGCATCTCGTTTTCCGTTTCTCGCCACTGTCCCTGTGAACCTGCACTCTCAGTGCCATGGCATGCTCTGCTTGATTCTCTGTTTCCATTTCCACTCATCATAAAGAGTAGAATGAACAGCTTGTAAAACCTGAGAGTTCACACAAAGGGCATTGGATGGAAGAAAAAGGAATATAACTGAACAACATCTGTTAATGAGCATCAGGAATATAGACGCCACCATGAAGTAAAGTCTGTGTGGGAAACGTGTTATGACCCCTTTACCTTCGAAGCACAGTGCCCCATGCATTGTACACGTGACTTCCGGAAGAATGAGACAATTAAACTGATTATCATCATTATTGCTTGTTTGCGTCTACTGAAAAGCAAACGCTAAATGTTAGAGCGAAAGATTAAAATGGCTTGGTTATCGTCTGTGTGTGTCCGTAACAACTTTTCTCATGGATAGAGAAAGAAGATGTAGGTAGTTAAGTCAAAATCTCGGACCTTAGGAAGAGTCCACATCCTGCTGGCTTTCATGCTCGTCTACACAAGGCGTTTCAGCAGTTTCACCACTTCATTCCAGAGGCTGCCAGTCAGGCTTGGTGGGAGGAGATTGTGAGCATGCCTCTCTCCTTGCAACTGTAAAGGGATCGCTATGCAATCCGGCATAGCCTATATTGGAAAGCTCTGGCTGGATGGTGGTTCAGTTCTTTTCTCGAAATCTGCAGTCCCGGTTTGACTCCTTGGCCAGATCTCACTGACCCCCCCATCTCTGAGCTCGCTACCCTCCTATTTGTCTGTAAGGCATCTCAAGTTGGGCACAAAGCGATTGAGGGCTGACGAGTAAGCCAGCTAACTTTCTGGAAGGTCTGATCTCTTCCCGCGTCTCCATCAGGACTTTATATAATCGAAAGAAGAAACAATGGAAGCCCTCATTTGAATCATATAATTTCTTCCTCCATTTCCGGTTTTACAAGTCACTTTTACACCACACCAACAGAGGGGTCTCTGGTGATTGTATTTGTTGGTCTCATCTTTTTAAACAGGTACTGGGCCATTCTTGGTGTGTGAGTCTAAAGCTTTGAGGCTGCTCACGATCTTCTTTTGTGGTCCTACGATAGTCACTCCAACCTTTTTCAGATCTCTGGTTTGTGAGAGAGAGAGGGAAGAGAGGAGAAGAGAGAAGGGAGGAAGGGGGTGGAAGATGAAACAATCAGGGAAAGAGATGTGATGGAGGGAAGGATGGGGAGAAAAATATGTTTGTTAGTGTTGGAGGATCTGACACTCCTGAGACATTCAATGACATGCTCCCAGTGATGTTCCCTTCACTTTCCCATGCATCTGTCATTCACAAAGGAGTGCACATCCCAGGAGGACATGGTTGCCTTATCTGGAGGCGGTCTACGGAGGAGGGGTATTGCCTCTGCTCTCCATCACTAGTAAACAGTGAGGCAGGCCTATGGGGCTACACTGACAGCTGCTGTTATGATCCTGTCACTGGTGGAAACAGAGGCATGCAAAGGCCACAGTGGCATAAAAGACCTAGTTTCCTGCATTGCATTGAACTGGATTTCTTTGACAGGGTAGATAAGAGTGTGGAGAGGAACAGCACTGGTACATGTTTAGGGTATCACAAAAAATCTGTTAACTTGGTAAGACCTTTAGACACTGGATGCATGCATTCAAGCAAAGGAAGACCCATGTGTATAGGAAGATTAAAGCATATTAATTCATGTGTGTTATGCATAATGCATTTCGTAATGCATTGTGGTTAGTCAGCTATTTGAAACATTATCAAAGAAAAATATATATTGACAACATCCTTGAAATTGCACTGCTCAAAAAGTCAAAGCAAATGATCTGACTCTTTCCTTTCTTGTAGTCACAAATAAAACACTGTATTAGTAGATGCAGTGGCGTTACATTCAGAGTGGCATCATTATCATAAAGGAGATGCTGAGCCGTTGACATGTTCTAGTATGCTTCAAAAATGGTCACATGTATTATTCAGTTGCAAGTAACCCATTTAGTTCTACAGCGCAGATGCCTGAAAAACATCCTGACTAGCCAGAAACTACAGGTGCGAAAAGTTACAGCATTGCTTCAATTGGTCTACAAAGTAAAGGGATAGTTAGCTACAAGACAGGTAAGATACATTTTGCATATAAACACTAGAATTTGTAGTCCAAATGAGTTTTTGTCTTTTCTTGCCATAGCAAATAAAAGCTAAGTTTCCATCCATTCTCTAACAATGTAAATTATGTTTGCAAATAAATCAGACAAAAGCTAACTTGTATTTTGGCCAGCTTATTTCTTGCCAGATATCAAAGGGCTTGCAAATGACATACAGTAGAAGCCTTTACAACCAGTTACTGTTCACTGATAATACTGTCTATTTGCACATCAGCATTTTTCAAAATGCAACTTCATATTTTTGCAACATGTAATATTCATCATATATGTAATATTAATCGACAGTACCGGATGCAATAACAGTGATGGAAACAGAGCTGTTGAGTTATAACTGAGTATTAACTAACTATCCCTTTTGAAAGTGAGAGCTCAATCAGCAATTCTGGCGATATGTTAGTGCTTCGAGGAGTCTTGGTCCTCCACCCACCATCCAGAGCCTGAGGAGGCGGAGAGAAGCTGGACATTAGAGTGTAGTGATTCCCATGGATGGCTCCCATTCTGGGCAAGTGGCCGGCGTGACATGGACCTCCGTCAGAACCACTCTACTGAGACACAGCCAGGTCCGGTAACATTACAACTTTTAAAATGAATGTTAGCAATTTTCACTTTTCATAAACTGGTAACTAACCAAACTAAACCAAACCTTCTCAGATCAGGGGTGTGGCTCTGAACCTGAGGAACTCTGTAGAGAACAAATCCCTTTAAAACGTAGAGTAATATGTGAAAAGTATTTTCAGGAATGTAGCTCTATGGATAGTACTGTACTATACTTATAATATAAAAGTGGCAAAAATAATGGGAAGAATCCCAAGTGACTGAGACTCTGCTCATGCCCATTTCCTTATTTATTTAATATTTATTGCTTTCATAACCATATGATCATTCTTCATTCATCTTTTTTTTAATACATAATGGGGACAGTGAAGAAATGCGGCCTTGAACCTTTAACCATTCCAAAAGCTATGACATTTTGAAATCAAGCAATGATACACATCACAACACAGTCAGGGTCAAGTCGCAACACATTGTATTTTGAAATGGAGAAGAACTTGAAGTCATTTGCACTTGAGTTATCCAGCTGATTATTTATAATGCAAAAAGTACACAGTATGCAGTTCCTGTTTCCGATATGTTGTGAAAACAAGTTAAAGTTTTAAAAACTGTGGACATGAAAGCGTAACCATCACTTAAATTTAGAAACACGTAATCCCTGTCTTACTGTTGTTCTATTGAGAACTATTGAGTCAACCCAGATGTGTGACATCTCATTTTTACATGGCAGAGGTTAGATTTTGCATTTTTTAGCTAATTTGTTCTCCCAATAAATAACAGTGATGATTTTAAGATGTTTTCTTGATCTGAATCAGGAATCTTGTAAACAACAGACCGTGACAGAATAAGAATGCATAGAAATACTGAAATATAAAACATATGAGGAATGAGTGTAAATCTGACTGATGGAACACACACACACACCCACTATCATGAAATGATTAACAGATGAACTTTCTTTCTACAACCTAATTTTGAATATTTTCCGGTAATTTGGTGTTGTCATTTTTTGAGGGAGGAACAAAAACAGGAATAAAATGTCAGCATTTATCTTTTTCAACAACCTTTTTGTCTACAGGTTAAGTAGAGTTCATCACTTCCTTAAAATACCTGAAATGTACGCTACAGAGATATGATGCAGTATTTTCTAGTCAATCCATTCCGTCTCATCTTGAAACAAAGTTCAATTACTCCAGCAGATGAGTCAGCACTCGGCAGTCAAGTATGATTCCTGCTCCTCGGCGGTCAGAGCATTGCCAAGCCTTGTGTCGAATTTCAGGGATTGGATTAAGACAGTACAAAATCAATATAGCAATCTATACTGAGCAATATATACCGGTAGTCCCATCCAAGTCTGATAGCCTAGTAGCTGAGCTAGCCCTGCATGCCCAAGCTGCAGCATTCAGTGAATTAATGCTGGAGATATCCAATTTAACATCTATCTATAGCAAACACACCCTAAACCATTTTTTCTTTAGTACAAGGACACTCCAGTGGATTTTAAATACCTTTTTTTTTTTTTTTTTTTTTTTAATGGATATCCAGTGTTCATTTTCAGCTGGTTTGGTTTTTGAAGAAAGAGTTGCATTGTTCCTCTTGTCCCTTCGGTGTCTTTGTTCTTACACATCACAGCACACTTCTGAACATGATAATAAGTTTTATGTTTCAGTTACAAGCCATTGCCGTTTATAGGTGTATAGCTGTCAACACAGGAAGCTGTCTTTGGCACAAATATATATATAGATATAAAAACTCCTTTTCGCTCTGTGGTACATTTAGGGAGACAAAAAAAAACAAAAAACAAACACTGTCCATGATTCATGACTGTTAAAGACTGGCTTCGGTAAGTCACAGAAAGAGGATCCATTTGCAATGACCACCACGCTCAAGCTGCCCTAGGGTCAGCCATCAACAGGGAATGACTCCTTTGATCAAAACACTTATAAAAGTCCGATTATTTACCAGTCCCAATTCACATCAATTAAACTAGCAGCAGGCTAACAATATAAAAACGTAAAACCAATCTGCTTTTATTAACTTTTCCCAGCTTTGTTTCAGTAGGAGTTTAACTATCCATCCTGAGTTTATATTTTACTATCGCTGTGCTTGATATATACACCATTCATTTCAGTCTAAGTGCAGGACTGGGTCCATATTCTGATTCTCTATCTAAGAGCCTTTTGTCAAACTGAAGGTTACTGTCAGAGCAAAATGTATAATCTCTGACTCCCCTGTTAGCGCTGCACTATCTTGTAACATTGCAGCATATGCTGTAACAAATAGCATGACTTTCACATCATCTCCCCCCCAAAACCTTCTATTGCTACTGTCATGTTCACAGCAGGAAAAACATTTCACATAACCCATGGTATTGCCAAATATATTTGGAGGAGCCAGAATGGCTGGATTGCTATCAAAATGTACTGACTTAAAATTTATTTTCTGATCCTCTTTGCTTGGTCCGGCATTTTAATGCTAACCAGTACTGAGTGTGAACACATGCATTTGATAGCTATGCTTTTATTTTCCCCTGCAAAGGCCCTCCTCTCTTCTCTTTTATCTTGTTAAATTCCCCCCTGTCATTCTCAAATAGTTTGCCTCTTAATCCCGCTCCCTAACGGTGCTATCCTGCTCTCTTTCTCTCATTCTGTTCCTTTATTTACCTCTATTTAAATTGTTCACCTTTTCCTTATGTGGTCGACAGTGAGAGCATGCTAAAGGCTTGTCATTATGAATGACCATGACTCATCTGAGCAACTTTGGTAAACGCTCTATAGTTTTAATGTGTGTGTGTGTGTTGCTCACCGAGAAACTCTTCAAATTCAGGGGTACTGGTAGCTTTATGTGTATGTGTGTGTGTGGTTGTCTTACTCTGTCGAGGTCTTGGCCAGGGTGTCACAAGAGCTGTAGCTGACCCCAGAGAAAGCCTCCTTACAGGGTAAGGTCCTCATCCCATCCATCCAGTCACCCATCGTCCCCATCGAGGGGACCTCTGAACTGCTCCTGTCCAATAACAAGTTGGCCGGCCTGAGAGGGCACATGTGGAGCAAGACAGGATAAGCAAATAGATTATAAACAAAAAATAAATCCCCAAGGTTAATGAACTTTAATATATTCAGATTAACCAGAAGGCACTCTGGGAGCACATACGCCCATCAAGCAAATTCACAAAATCCCAGAATTTGTACAAATTTTCGTTATACTGGGGCGGCTGTGGCTCAGTTGGTAGAGTGGGTCGTCCAGTGATCAGAAGGTCAGTGGTTCGAATCCCAGCTCTGACTGTCTGCATGTCAAAGTGTTCTTGGGCAAGACGCTGAACCCCAATTTGCTCTGGCAGCACCTTGCATGGCAGCAGTCACCCACTGGAGTGTGAATGTGTGTGTGAATGGGTGAATGTGAGGCCTCATGTAAAGCGCTTTGAGCACTATACGAGTGCAGTCCATTCACCATTTACTGTATTAAACTTCATTCTGCTCCCTGCTTTGCCATCATCCACATATAAGGAATATATTACAAAATAATCTTACCAGGGTTAATACAAAATTTATAAATATTTGTTTTGGGTATATAAGCATTGAACCTCTCACTTCCTACTAAGTATATTCAGTACAGCCTGGAATTTAGAGCAATGAAGCCTTCAAGTGGCCGTGTGGGCTCATGAAATGCTATTTAAGTGACATAAATAGCTGCCTTGTTTGTAGTTTTTTTATTTGCTGGACAATTTACAGTGAGCCGTGCAGTAGGTGAGTTGGCCCCTCTTTCAGCCTTGCAGTGTTTTTTTGTCTTCTATAGATCTGTCATTTGAGTGCTGTTAACATCAAGAGGCAGTGTCAGGATGGGCACCAGGGTGTTCATAATCAGATCGAACAACAACACTACATCTGAGCGTACACACCAGAAAAACAGAACCAAGTGTTAATCAGGCCTCTTGTATTGAGTGCTCTTCATCAAGGACACACACACACACACACATAGATTTGTCTTGTGATTTTGTTGCATACAGTGAGTCAGTAAAACACCTTTGGACTTTGAATACAAAGGGGAAATCAAATGTCATACTTCCATAATGACCACATTAAAGAAATAAATTACTCTCAAAAACAGCATAATAATCTGTCCAATATCAGTTACAGATTTCTGCAGTACGAGAGCCATGGAGCGAAATGCAGCCTTAGAATTGATTAGACTTGATGTTTCAATTGGATCAAATCAAAATAAATTCCCTGTTTGGGCTTTAGAGAGCTCGGTCAGCAGTACAAGGTGAAGTAAAGGCTGCCGGATGTGTGCTGATTGATGATCGCAGTAGGCGTGGGAAGAGGATGGCGAAGGGAAGTACATATAGAAATAAAAATATGAGAATGGAGAAGAAGCTGCAGATGACAAAGAAACAGGTTTAATCTCTGCTTGTCATTCCCAATGCTCTGTTTCACGTAAAGCGGGTTGAATGTTGCTATTGCGAAACATGATCACAATAAGGCAAGTAATGGGAATCAAAGTCAAATCCAAATGAGTTTAAAGTAGGATTCAGAGTAACCAACACAACAGTGATTGGTCAAATCACTCCAGGTCTTAAATTTATGAGTGGCATTCTCAACTCGTGTTTTCGAGGGGACAGGCGGCACCTGCCTGGCAGCAGAGACAAAGGCTCCGACGTCAAGACGTGCACAAAGACTCCGACACATGCATGAACGCTTGGCCACATATGTGCACATAAGGAAACAGAAACTTTCAAACAAGACAGGACACGATAGGAAAAAAAACCCACATCCCTCTGGGAACACTATTTACAGCCTTGTAAATAAACTCATTAGAATTACAGAAAGTCCAGCACTGTCTGACTGGTATGGATTTGCATGGGGGTTAGATTTTGGGGCATAATACACTAGGCAAGGCTTCCCCAGGAAGGTGTCATTCCAAAAACCAGGCAGAGAATAAATCAACTGGATATTTGTCCTAAATATATTTGAAATAGTAGTAACTTTAGCAAATTCTTCATGGGAAATTAAATCCTGAGTCATGTACATGAAATACATTTTTAAAATGTACATACATCTCAAATGCATTCCAACCATCTCTGGGAGTCTTGTAGAAATTCATCATTTATTTTCTGTGTGAAATGATATATAACACTGCACCAAATAATACTATTGCCATTTGTCAATATTTACTTCATCATAATATTATGTCAGAAAAAAACATACACATTTTAAGATGGAGAACAAGCTTGACCTTAGTTAACATAAAATGTGTCTATACTTTCATGTTGAGGAATATCAAAGTAACAACTATTCAGTTTAGTGAAAGGTATTCTTACTGGAGTAGCCTTTTTTCTGTTGTTGGATATGAGACATAAGGTACTACATTTAAACTTTACTCTCTGTATTTTCCACTCTTGCAAAATATATTTGGATTCAAAGAAGCAAAATATTGGAAAAACAAAGCAAAACAAAAAAATCATGACGCCGCCGCCGTTTCACCTCATTTATTGAAGGGATAAAAACACCATCCTAATCCAATAAAGACAGAGCAAAAAAGCAATATGAGATCTCAAGCAGAGACAGGATGCATTGGAGGCAGTAGAGTGGGTGTTGTTACAATGATTGAGTCTTTTCCTGCCAGATCAGAGGCCTGTCCAAATTCTGGGGGCCTCCAGGAACCCCTAGAGGGACTGGTGAGTAGAAAAAAGCAGGAGGTGGGGTGGTTTGAATTAGGGGGTAGAAAAGGAAGTGTGTGAATGTCCCTCAGAGGACAGTAGAAATGCTTTAAAAATGCAAACGTAAAAGTTACCATTTTTAAAGTAGCACAAGGAATGATTCTGAATGTGAGAACTGACAAAAGAAGTTGTTAGAGGAACGTATTTATTTTTCTCTCCTGCATCCATCTCTGTTTTTTTTTAATCCCACTTCATTCACTACTTTCTTCTCCCGTCTCCTGACACACTGATAAGCAAATCTCAAATGACCTTGTTTTCCACTACCTTATCATTGTCTTTGTTTCTTTTGCGGTTACATTTCCAGCAACATCATTAGCAGCTTGAAGGAAAAGAACGCTGGAGAGTGAACAGGAAAACAGAGGGATGCGACAAAGAGGAAGAAAGGGAAAAGGAAGCATTTGTTTGACGGCAGAAGGGGGGATTCACAACTCCTCTTGAACTTCGTGCCACATAAGAATATTTAAATTGACAAGAGAATAATATTTATCCCATCATTTCATTTTCCATATTCTGCACATTTATTATTCTGACCTCCAAGTGACCAGGCCTGTGTATTCTCCTGTTTTTAGAGCTCTCCAGGGAGGAGTGAGGAAGATGAAGAGCGCCGCATGAACAGAAGTATGTGGGCATGGCAGGATGAGAGTAACACAAATCTCACTGTGTTACTGGGGCAAGTCCCAGAATGCCAGAGGAAGAGATTCAATCAATAGTATTTTGTCTTCACACAGATGTTGGCATTCCTGCAATAATGGATGGCTTTATCTGAATTATTACATGTGTATGTTTTTATCCTAATTATTTAGTACCCTTAACTGGAACTTTTTCTCGAATGGAAATATTTAATGTTACTCTACAGGCCAAGACTCAGACCTAACCCTGCCCCTTACGTTGCTCAGCTCCATCTGTAGCTGAGAGCCTGACCTCACATCCATTTACATCCTCTGAAGCTCCTCAACTCTATTTCTAGTCCAGCCTTGGCTATAATAAAGATCCTTTAATGTATCACAGGAAAGTATTATCTCATAGATCTGATATCTCATGCATTAAAGCGGCAGTGACTTACTCGCCACTACGACTTGTACAAGTTCATGTTTTCCCATATTTAAAAACAGTTGGTTAAGACCATCGCCATGTACCCAAACATAAAACTAACATATTAAATCTCAAAACCTGAAAAAAAAAAAAACGCCTGCAAAGACAGTACAACAGACAGTGTCCGCTGATCCTGACTGGGCTCCTGTTGGCCCATAATTAGTCTCTGAAAGCTAACCTTGTCCCACTGACCCCAGTTTCTTTCCATCCACATGTGAGGACAGTAAGATCTGACCAGGTCCCACCCCTGAAGCCACCAGATGATCTATGCCAGTCCCGGGCACTGATTTTTGCTTTGTGGAGGAAGGGTTGCTCCATTACCCAGCCAGGACAGCCCCGAGACAAACGAGGTGCGTGGAGCTGAGTGCAGCTGCTCCCGCTGTGCCACCACACACACACACACACACGCACACACGCACACACGCACACACGCACACACGCACACAGATCTCATAAATCACCACAGCCGCCTCGGTCGGCCAGCTTGTGCTCACCCGGTGTTAAAAGCCAATCAGGGAAATTACATGCAAACTCCAAGGGACCTATTTTCACTTTCTTAAGAAATCATTAGTCAATGTTATGAGCTCTGACGTCTCCATAATACCACAGCAGTCCGCCGTAGACCAAGCGTCTGTCACCCTCTCTACTTGAAATTGACAACTAAACATGGGGTGCTCTGGTTCCCCACGGCCCCCTGGGACGGAATGGTCCCAAAAAAGGAGCAAAGCATAAGGGCAAGTGAAAAGGAGGCTACAATGATACACAAGAACAAGAGAACACGCAGACCAAAGCGACATGAGATGGGATAAGAGAAAGATTACCCTAAATTAAAACAGTCTGATATAAATATGTTTTATAATAAGCTAACTTCCTTGTAATTCTCTGCAAACACAGAAAGCAGGACGTTAATCTTTATATCAAGTTCTTGTAGAGTTCCTGATTTTAATACCGAACACGGTAAGACGATGAGACATTTAGATCTGGGGGGAAAAAAACTCCCATTTTCTTCATATTTTTTATTGTCTGTTACATTACTAGTGCTTGATTATGGGACAATGAAACCAATGCGTTCTGATCAGTCAGAACAGAGTACGGTATACACTGACCTTCAGTAACCCATAATGTTGTACATGGAAATTAGAATGGGAAAACCTCTGTTGGCAAGTAACAGGAAACAGAGGCAGCTAGAGGAACAGAAGCTACATTCATGTGTCACCTGGTTTTGTATTATTAATTTGTGATATCCTGATTTATATATAACACATAACTGAGTCATTAATACTCGTTTCCTTTAATTCAAAGCACTTCCTTGAAAGTTGCTCACTCATTCACATCTAGCAGGCTTTAGAATTCCAAAAGGGTGAGCCGCAGGGTAATCGTTACTCAGGCTTTACACCTGTAAGCAGCTCATTTGCTCTGTTTAGTTTTATATGATCAGGCATCAAACTCCGCAACAGAAAGAGAATTGAAGATGTAAAATCCATCTGATACCTCGAAGTTGTGTTTGCTGTAATCTTGAGGCTGCCCGGGTTGCGGATGAGCTTATCCAGGATACTGACAATCTGTTCAAACTTGGGCCGGTTGTTCCTCTCCTTCTGCCAGCAGTCCAGCATTAACTGGTAGAGGGTAGCAGGGCAGTCCATTGGTGGGGGGAGGCGGTAACCCTCATCCACAGCCTTTATTACCTACATGTATGAAAAGGCAAGAGTTGAGAAAAGACACAACATTTGATGTATAGCATTTACAGTTTTGTTATTGGTCTTTAACATATACTGATGCAACCCTCTGAGGATATATCACCACAATCTACTGCAACAAATACATTACACTTATTTTTTTCTGTGTCTTAATAAGAACTTCAACTTCAGTCTTGCACAATATGAATAAGACATCTACCGGTAATCAAATCAGTGGTTGTTATTCCCTTCACTTATAATCACATGAATGCTGGAACAGTTCTGCAAAGGTGTCTGCATCAAACAGGTACCCCTTAAAAAGGAAGTGAGCTTTTCAACATGGCAGTACTCACATCCTGATTGGACATCTCCCAGTATGGCCGTTCCCCATATGACATCACTTCCCAGAGCACAATGCCATAACTCCATGCGTCACTGGCTGATGTAAACTTCCTATAGGCAATAGCCTCTGGCGCTGTCCATCGGATTGGAATCTTACCTCCCTGAGAGAAAGCGAGCGTGAGAAATACTTTTTTTAGCAACATTTGTCACAATTTGAAGCTTATATTTAACAGTAGCAAGGAAAAAAAATGTGACACTAAATTAGTCTTAATTGGTGTCATTGAACCTCATTGTCAAAAAGATACATTGTAATTAGTTTAAATCAAAAAGTGTGAGAATCAACCATAAACTATTGGGAAAAAACACATACACACAGTATTAAAGCATAATCCAATGTTTCCTGCTTAACTTCTCACTGCAGTCTGTTGTCACTTCAGCTGGGAAGTAGGACAAATTATCCAAATAGGACCAATGAACCAAAGTCGATGGCAGCCAAAGTAAATAGAGCCATCAGCCAAGTCTCTCAACTCAGGCTTGGTATTGTGCTCTCACACATGTACACACTACCCGCTAAAAAAACACACTTTTTCCTAATTGTAAGGAACCAGTCAAGAATGAAACTGCTCTTAGACTCATACTGTACCCACCTGCTCACTAAAAGGTCAGAGTGCAAGGACACAATACACACTGCACACAGAAACATACATAAACTCAGTTAAATAAAGATTTATTCTTAAAAGTGGAGACTAGAGAATAAAAAAAAAGATAATTCTGCTAGGGGGCATGTGTGGAAGGTTTTTGGTTACTATAATATTACAGAGTTTATTATTCTGAACTATTATTTTAGATTATGTATTTCTGGGAGAAAGGCAAACGGCACACTGACTGTTTATTTGACAAGCAATTCTCAGCCAGCAAATTACACTGTTTAAAGGGGCAGCACGCATGAATGACCACAGGTTCCTATGAGGAAAATTACCACACACACCCACACACAAGGAAAGGATAGGAGTTGAGTTAAAAGTGCTGTGTGACTGTTAAGGTTTAGAATGGTGAAAGTATTACAACAAAATGTATTGCATGTTTGCAATTTATAAAACATATCACCAGAAAGCACTAAAATGTCATACTTTATATGCACAGTTTGAACCCAACTCTTAAAAATTAAGTTAAGTTAAGGCCAAGCTGTCAAGTAAATGTGATCTGCAAGTGGTGAATTGGAAGAAGCATTAATTATATCCTTAGTAAAATGGAAAGACAATGTGGAGATGAAATAATTTTCATGTCTTGAGATTATTGGAATTTCAAAAATAGATATGAGATATGCCACTGATGAAATAGGTGTTGTGATGTGTTGTAGACATTTTGTCTTATTTGCTCATGTTAAAAACACATGTACCAAGATTGATGAACTTCATCTAATTCCTGCAGAGCTTTGAACTGTACGTTTTGTAGATGTTGTGCATTCAATCAAGGCTCATGGTTCTTCTCCACATCCCCAGGTTGAGAGAACATACATTTTGGTTTTAACAAAGCTCTGCATTCTAGTTGAGAAAATGCTCTTATTCAGATAAATAAAAAACGGAAAGAGAAGATTTAAACCTCTAATAAAATGCTGTACAGTAAGATACATATATACTACAATACATAAGGAGTGTTATGTAACATGGCTTATAGGCAATGTGTTTCTCCAAATAATGGTGTGCCCCAGGCCAGTGCCTGCAATATTTAGTTATGCTGTCATTCATATGCTTAATTGTGGATTTGTTCCAGCTCACCCTGGTGGTGTAAGCCGCCTCCGGGTCATCCTCCAGGACTCGGGACAAGCCGAAGTCTGACACTTTACACACCAGATTGCTGTTGACCAGGATGTTCCGGGCTGCCAGGTCTCTGTGAACGTAGCCCATGTCTGACAGATACTTCATGCCAGAGGCAATGCCACGCAGCATGCCGACCAA
Source organism: Brachionichthys hirsutus (assembly GCF_040956055.1). NCBI lineage: Eukaryota > Metazoa > Chordata > Actinopteri > Lophiiformes > Brachionichthyidae > Brachionichthys > Brachionichthys hirsutus. The sequence continues at coordinate 7,087,605 of NC_090908.1, forward strand.
CTGGATACCTGTAAACTGGGCATCGTGTTTCTAAAACAAGGACGAGAGGGAAGAAATAACACTGGGCTAAAACTGTTAATTATACACGTGCATAAAAGGTATGAATGTACTAACACACAAAGGGTGTCTGAACTTTCTGAGTACCTAAATAAAATTAAACCATTCGACAAAAGTATCCAATTTTTCATTAAACTTTTAAAACCACCTCTGAACTATGAAGCAGCAAATCATGGCTGTACTAATGTGTGGCGCCAAGCATTTAACTACATTGGTCTTGTCTTCAGTTTCTTGAGTTGAAAAATATATGCTATACAGTATATGCAAACTGTATAAGCTTTATATATTTTAATTAGAAAGCAAGTAAATCCAAATTGAGACATACAAATCTATTTATGTCAATTCTTAATTTCTCAACAGCATTTTAGCTTGATAAATGTTTGCAAAGTAGTTAGATACAAACATTTATATCTGTTGTATATACTGTATATGCATATGTACACATTGTTATGGTTTGTCTTGACTCCATTTTGCTTGATATTGAATTTGTATGTTGTACTTCCATCCAATTTTCTTCACAGGCACTTTGTTCTTTGGTCTGTGTTTGTCTAACATTGCATCATTTGCAAGAGTAGAGAAGATGAATTTCCTCTTCTCCCATTTCATCTGCAGCAAGTATGTACCCCTGGCCCACTCAGCAGAGTCGCCGAATAGGTTTGCATATGGTCCAGCAGGAGACTATAATGTATTGTATGCTGCAAGCATGTCTGTGTGACACATGTTCAATGATGAAGTGCAGGCCTCTTGGAAAACAACAGCTACTCCTCCTTGTATGTTTGTGGATGCTCTGCAAACACAGGTATGGAAAGCTAAAACAGGCATGAGAACATGTGCTTTCATGCCAGTGGTACGCCTTGGTTTTTGTTTTGTGGCTTTTTTCAGAGGCAGGTCAATTCCTCTTAAAATAGAAAGAGCAAGTGTTCCTTCACGCAAGTGTGCCCTGTGATGCATCATAAACCATTCTCTGTTCCAAATATGCATCTGTACATGTAATTACTTACCCTCAGGAAACTGTCCAGGGATCCATTCTCCATGTATTCTGTGACGATCATGACGGGTTTACCTGTGACACAAGTTCTTCCATTACAAACTGGGAATGACTTAATGAATGACAGAAACACACTCCAAAACAGTAGATGCCCACAGCCCAAACACATCGATGTCAGAGTTGCTCTTTATCGCTGGTCACAGGGAGTCAGCAGGCATGCTGTAACTTAAGGAAGACGTTCATGGAAGATGATAAGGACCAGGTTCAGCTCCACTTTTCTGTCTGTCGCCCACACGTATAAACACTCAGCAGAATGAAATGATCACAGCCACAGCTGAAGGGCCCCAGCAGGTCAGTTGTCGAAATGGGACATCTTTATTTCTGCGTGTTGATTTGACTTTAAATCCACACTATCATCTGTATTTAATCAGACTCGGGTGGGGCGTTCCTCTAAAGAAACTGTTAAATCAACCATGAACCACATGGGTGTAAGGACTTACTTGTGGCCTAGATGGCTTAATTCTGACTCCTTCACTCTCGACGTACCATCACCCATTTGTGTCTTCTCCATTTTATTCTGATTAATGCGCCCCTGCCCTCTTTAATTTCCATCCTGCTTTTTCTTTGTCCTTTTTTTCCCTTTTTCTCTGTTTCCCCATCTCCTCATACTTCCCTTTTCCTGTCCAATAATGATATGACCTAAGACGGTGATGGAATCGCCCTCGCAAAATAAACAAATTCACTACTCTCAATGGGGGGAAAACAAAACACTCCATTAATAATGACGGAGGTTGACTCACTCGTTATCTTAATGATATCAAATCAGATCTGTGTTAATCCTAATGTGCCGCAAATTATAAAGTCTCGATAGGACGATCATATTCAGACACATCCTCACTGAAACAACAAACAGCTTAAAATGAATGAACCCAGACAAAATCTTTTAGTCATGCTAAGATCATAAAAATGTCAAAAAGAAACAGTCATGATACAATGTATACAAGCATTTTGTGTTTCTCAATTTTCCTGTGAAGACTGTAATTTAAGGTTTTCACGATGACATGCGCTTACAATTACAGTAAGAAATACAGATACCATAAACACTCTCATCTCATCCGCCCCTCCCTAAAAGGCTGTGATGGACCGCTTCATTTACCAGCGGATGGCTTTTATAGTCACAGTCAGGAAGACACACTCCCGGCCGTCCCTCCTGTCCTCCACCCGCTCCCCTTCCCGTTTTCTTTCTATTCTCAATATTGGCAGCAAAGATAAAGGCCCCAAAGCCTCATTTGTTCTGTGAACACTACTGTCTGTATGTGTGTGTAAGTGAAAATGTAGACTTGTGTATAGGAGTGATATGCATATGTGTGTGTGTGTGTGTGTGTGTGTGTGGATGTGTGTGTGCGTGTGCATGTGCATGTGTGATTACACACGCCTGCAAATATGTGGCCTGTGGATCAGCCAAAAGCAGCAGCAAGGTAAATGGGCTGTGAAAGTCTCAGGATTATTAAGAATTAAGAGGAGCATCTTAATAAATCACCCTGGAGCAGTGTCGGCATGTGTGTGTGTGTGTGTATGTGTGTCAGTACAGCATAGGAAATGAACCTTCTAAAACTGTGCCCTGAATGTCCATATGCTGCTCAAACATGTTTAAGATATCCCTCCAAAAATACATGGACACACACTCTCTCTTTATCACACACACACACACATACATCCCGCCTGGTGCTAAATATTTGGGTTCCCCTTCATCTACAAGCAGTAAATGAAACCACACTTGTGTGTTATTACAGGGTTTCCCATTGGTTGGATGTTAATAGGAAGATTTGTGTAAGATTTGTTACACAAACAGTCTGAATGATGAGGAATAACACACATAAAATCTTTTTGGACTCGTTTTATCTCAGGGTGTCCTGTGTAAGGTTGAATAACACAGAGCGAGACAAAGAAGAGGACTTGTCTGTAAGTGACCTTATTTTCATTTTTTTCTTTATTTGGTCCCTTTTCTGAAGAAAACGTTTAGCTTCTGCATAAAAGAAATTACATTACGAATGTCTCTTTGTTTATTTTTTTTTAAACTTGCCACAGTGCAGTTCTGAAAAATCAAGTTTAGCAGTCCTCTGACTAGTCTGCCAAAAACTGCAGAAAGAAAAGAAGGGGAAAGAGGACGGTTATTTAATCAGCACAGTATGGTCCGAATGACTGGTCTGCTGCTCGCTGTGCTTTGCGCTTTGATTTCTTATTTGACAATGCTGTTTCTAATTAGAAGTCGTGCTTTGGAGTCATGCTTTGGAGTGAGTGGAATCGAATGAAGCAGGGAGCAGTTAAGCCATTGAGATTACACAAAATGTGGAGAAAAATATAAGATGAACAAATGAGACCAAATAAAAGAAACAGAAAATTGAGGACAATAAAGTAAGGGAAGTTCTCCATGTACTTTATTCTACTCTTTAGAAAAACTGTACTGGCAGAAATACTTAACAAGCCCAGTGCCGCAGGGAGAGCTAGAGCCCAGGCCTGCTTCTCAGCGACAAAGTTCAGACTCATTATATCCCTTTTTCTGCAGTCATTCTTTTTAAAAGAAGCCTCCCGTGTGCTAATGATAGTCTTATAAAGAGGCCCAGGGGGAAGCAAGTCAGAGATATGGATTTATGGATTTATGCCTGCTTTGGACACAGGCTTTGATCACAGCACATTGATCTGCAGAGATTTACACCACAGCAACTCAATAAAACTCCAGCACACGTTCACAGAGGTGTCGGCCACTTTAGAGCCATTTGTCAAAGACAATTGCAAATCCGTAATCGGTAAACACACTCAGACCGAATCTGTGATAAAATATGAATGCCAATTGTAACTCTGTTCTGTCATATTCTAACCACTCTTCAGTTATCTCTCATAGTATTATCTACATCTTTTATGTATTATGTTGTGGAAAAAAACACATAGTTGGCCATGTGTATTACTGAAGAATGAGTCACGTAAAAAATATGAAGAATGGATGTACTTACTGCGTGTTACCACCCCCTCCAACCGGATGATGTTAGGGTGGTCAAACTGTCCCATGATCGATGCCTCAGCAAGGAAGTCCCGCCTCTGCTTATCTGTATATCCTCCTTTGAGAGTTTTGATGGCAACGCAGATCTCTTTCTTGCTGGGGAGCTTCAGACGACCACTGCACACCTCGCCGAACTCACCTAAATATTACAAATAAAAAATGACGAACAAAGGGTTTAATTTTTGACATTTCAATCACACGCACACACACGCACACACACACATACATACACACATACACACTGTATAACTGACTATGCAAGGATCTAATTTGGGGAAAGGTTTTGGGTGATAAAATCCATTCTGTTCTATTTAGAACAATGGTAACAAGCTTTGAACGGCATGGGCAGGGCATGTAACTTCACCATGCTTTGGGATGAAGAACAGGCTGAATCTGAATGTGTGTTACGGTTCTTTAGGGCCAAAGAAAAAGCTGCAGTTCAAAGATGGTCCTGATTATCACTACTGTCATTATTTAACTCTAATTATTAAGGAAGTGAAGATATTGAATTTGGCGTTAACATGCTGCATAATTATCACGAGCATTCACTGCAGTAATGGGAAAAAAACTTTGAAATCGATCCACCTAAATCTTAGTTCCAAGAACTGACGGCCGAGGGGCCTTTCATTTTCAGCGTCGTATTAAAAATGAGCGTGACTCAACATTTACCCTGGAAGAGATCAATTAGCATTCCTTGCTGGTGAGGGGATGCATATGTGTGTGTCTGTGTGTGTGCCATTAGGCACTGTAAGCCTTATGGGCATACTTCAAAGAACAGCAGTATTACAGCTGGAGACAGCCATGTGGCTCAGAAGATGAGTGACACGCGAATATTTATGTATTTCTGCAGTGTGTTTTACGCCGTGATGCATTTGCATATCAGGGATGATGTCAGAGCTCAGGCGTGCAGATCTCATTCCCCATAGGAGCTCTGGATGAGAGAGCATGGGTTCAATCCTGGACTTGAAGCAGTTGGGTCTGGAAGAACTTAACCCAGAATAATTACAACCTGTCTAAATACCAAAAGCATGCCTGTTCTTTCCTGCTCTGCTCTGTTTTTCTGGCCCTCAGCAGTGGACAGGTCTACAAGCCAGGCTGAGGCACCTCTTTATGTGGTCACTCCGAGAAAGAAGATCTTGGGCTAATGAAGCTTGATTAGGGACACTCACTCTTTTTCCTGCCACCCCCCCCCCCCTTGCTTTGAAAGTCTGACCCGTGTGAGCAGGGTGGAGCCTGCGTTCTGTCTTTTAACACACAGTCGCCGATTGGCAAGATCATCAAAGTGTTGTTAACATGTTTAATGAAGACAGATGGAGATCAAGGAAGGGACGGAAAAACAAAATGGCAAAATGTATATCGCATTATATGGTTATGTGCTGTAATTGAGATTGCATAGATTGGTAATACACTGTATTCAAGATGTCGGAAATGTTTACACTGTAGCTTTATTTGATCTCTGGTGCAACATCTAACTTACATATTCACTTCTTTTCCTAGATAAACTCTCTTCCAATTGGATGTAACCCACTCACTTCAAGTGTTGTCTTGCTTTTCTGACTCTTACATTTGATTGCTTTGCTATTTAAATCACACCAAAATTATTATTCCAAAAGCACTCAACACGGTGTTTCCCATTAATTTGCAGCCGAGCTTCAAGATAATTAATTGATTAAAAAAAAAAAAAAGTTGTGCTTTTGCCAGCACTGTTTTGTTTTCGTGTTTGTCTGTTGATGTGTTTGCTCAATTTTTTCTTGGAGAGTTAGGGAACTACTGGAGGAACAATAAAGAGTTTGGTGTTTTTTTGGTTCAATTTGGAGTTGTAATATGAAAGCAAGACTTATTTCTACCAGAGAGGTATATCATTTACCTCCTTTTTCAATTGCTTTAGATATAGAAAATAGACTTCTTGTCAAAATCTATTGGTGGAAAAGAGACACTAAAATCAATATATTTTTGTGTGCATTCAAAATGTATCATGTTGTTCAGTGTAAGCTTAATCACTGTCGACTCAGGAGTGCATAGTTGTATCAGTCAACTGTATTGAATCCATTAAGCTTACACATGGAGTCTAAAGCTACCCAAGAGTTATTATACAGCTATATGGATTTCATTGCTTTATCTCAATTGTGAAAAACAAGATGTGGATTGTGCGTTGTCCAGTAGAGTCGGGCATTAAGCCCCTCAGCCCATTCAGTGTGGAGGGCTGGTGAAACCCTGGAGACGGGTCTGCTGCTCTGTGCTTACATAAGTCTCCATATAGTCAGTCTGCGATTCTCTAATCGGCACTCCTGCACAAGTTATCACAAAGTCCAGATGGAGAGGAGAGGAGAGGAGACTTATAAACTGTCTAGAAGTAAAGAAAAAGATGAAGATAGTAGGAAGACAATGAAGCAGCTGATGCTTGAGTGCAGCAGCTGATTCCACCATCTATTGCTCCATCATGGAGGAAAGCTGAAAGAAGGGCCCTTAAGCCCGAGTATTAAGTACTTCTCATTCCCAGCTGTGCCATTCAGAGTGTAGTACAACGTTACACTACTAGCTGCTGCAATGTAACTGTTGACATAGGAGTGCAAAAACAAATATGAATGTGTTTTTGTCAAAAAATTAAGGCACTTTCAAGAAGTAGGAAAGAAGAGGTTAAAGCCAGGAGGAAACCTGTTTTTTTTATTTGTCAACTTGGAATTTGATTTTTTTATTATTATTATTTCGAATGATTCTGCTTTACATTGGGGGTTTTATTTTATTTTTTCCTTTGACAACCTGAGCAAACTGATCTTGATCTGAAACCATGTTACGTCATCGAGTTCAGATAATTCAAGAGGGATTCTGAGATACTGAAATTCCTGTGCATGAAATACCTTGAATGTCATGCATTTTCATATTTTGCCTGCTCTCACCTGCTCCGACTACTTTATCGATGGCAATGCAGGAGGCATCCAGCTCCTTGGCAAACTCGTGCACAGCCTGGCTCGGGTCCTCATATGTGTGGGGGTCAACGTAGGTCCTGATACCCGGCAGACGCACTGCAACAGAGAGCAGATTCCATCATCCATGGGCCATTTCTAAAATCTACATCCTCTGACTCGGCACAAAGGCAATAAAGTTAAGTGGTCGTTTCATATTTTTTTCATCTCCGGATGGGATTTATACAAAACAAACAATGTTTAGCGATGATAATACTATGATTAAAAACCACATAGTTTTGCCCAAGTCAGATAAAGTTTGGCTAATGTCAACAATAATCAATAATAATGACATATTTAAATTCATGTTTCCATATCCAATGTTTGTATTCACTGCAACCACAAACTGTTGAATGTAAATGTGCGCATGGTAGTATTGTTTGAGATAGGCATGAAAAAAGGAACCTTTCCTCTCAGCAATAAATTTGTAGTTTATTAGTCCCTGGGGAGAAATGTATTCTCTGAGACTGACCAATCCTTACAATTCATGAAGTACTGGAAAACCACATGTTGGTGCCTGGGGAGTTTGGGGACGGCACCCAGGTCAATGTAAAATGTAGAAAGGAGAATTCCTAATAAAAAACACACTGCATATTTAACAAAAAATGGAATGTATAGATTTCATTTTGTAAAGAAATGGAAGTTAATTGTAAGACTTTGGCTACATTGTGCTGGTCCACATCAGTTCATAAGTGCTTTCTTTAGTATGCTATTAAATTTCCTGGTCAATTTCAATTTCTACTCTAATTTTTGTTGTGCTAATAGAAAAACACGCATCAATGGAGATAATGGCTCTTAAGAGTAAACCCTACCATGAGGTATTGTTTAAACCTTCTAAGTTTGCATTGTAGTTGGGTAGGAGAGAAGTCTGAACTTGTTCCCCGTCCAAATGATGCCTCCAGGATTATTTTGCAAATGGACCGAGACAACTCCGTCTCAACATGGTCTCGGTCCAGTTATCGTCTTCTCATATGACCAAATGAACCGAAGTAAGGAGGAAACCACTTCAAGCTTGGCATTAGCTGCTCTAAGCCTTCACTGCTGATAAAGATACATGCAGACGCTTTGAGAACAACGCTTAACTTATTTTAACTGCCAGAGGAACATGTGACGACCTACACTCGTTGAAGAATGAAGTGCCGAGAGGATAGATCAAACCATGCCTCAGGAAAACAGAATGCAGTGCTTACAGTGTCCGTTGCCAAAGTGAAGTCTTTTCTCAACAGGATGTTTGGATTTGCTGTGGCAACAAAACCTGAAAATCCAAAGAGAAAAATACCCAATCACCGAATAAGACTTCACCCATTGGCCCAGCCTAAAGGCTAGCAAATACTCTGTGTGTGTGCGTGTGTTTGCATGTATGTGTGGGTAATCCCAGCTCTTATAAGCCAAGAGAGGATCAGTAAGTCTTATAATGAGCCGTGGATTTATACTCTCTCTGAATACTACTGAGTGCCAACTTCAACCACACGCACACACACCCTTGAACACACACACACACACACACCTAATTGCAGCTGTTACAGCATATTTGACAGGAATTACAGAAATGGAGCTAAATTTATATGATGAAATGTAAATATGGTTGTTTTAGCAGGTGAAGGTTCACTCTGTAAGATACACCCACAATCAATTCTGAGACACCACGAAGGAGAGACAGTGAAAAGAGGAAACACTCGGCGAGACGCAAGACAAGTGGCTCGTGGACCGACCTGCCAATCAGGATGTAGAGCAGCACAGTGAGGAGGATGATGGCCACGGCGGAGGAAATGGCAATCAGAACAACCTGGCTGCTTTCACTGGAGATGGAGAAGGCTGCTGAAAGACAGACACCAACAGGGGATGAGTGGTTTAATCCCTTCTTCGATAACGTCATTGGAATGCGTGCATTCCTACAGTCCTACATCACCATCGTACATACAATACATTGATTCAGTCTAATATACGCAGTTACCATCCGGGGAAAAATATGTTGAGTCTAGTTATTTTAGTTTGCAGATGGCCTTAAAAACATTTAGTTAAAGCATGAACATCAGTCAATTGTTATGACAACCCCTTTAATGCAAACTATTGTGATAGGGTTCTTTTTTTTACTTACTTTACTTTTTACTTTTTTACAACAAATTAATTTCATTCATTCAAATTTGTTTAGTTTTAGTCAACTAGAAGTCTTGAAATGTTAATAATTTTACTACTGTCAAATGAAACATTTTCATTTTGCCAACAAAAAGGGTTTGTTTGTCTTTGAATTTTTACCCAATCACAAAGCATGTATGTGAGCATCAGATGATGACTGAATGATGAAGCTTTCAGTTTTGTAGAAAGTATTTGTTCTGATGCCCGATTTTGGTGGACGGATGAAGAAAACATATTATCATCAACAGAACTGCAAGCAGATCACGATGATAAAAGTATCTCAAGCTCATAGTATTGGTAAATATCCTAATATCCAAATGTGGCCAATTTTATAGGAAATATTATAATGCTGTTAGACCAAATTACCTGTTTGAAATTGATAAAAAAAAAAAAAAAAAAGAAAATATGTAATTAATAAACTCATACATCTCTTTCAACCTGTTCCTCACAGCATTTAAACAGTTTGTAGAGTTTCTCTTTGGTGTTAAACATACAGTCAGGGCTGGTCTCAAACTGGAAGCTGGGGCTGCTGGCTCCGTATCCGGCGGCAGTACGAGCTCTGATCTGCAGCAAGTACGCTGTGTTTGGCTTCAAACCATTCAGAGTCACGTTGCAGCCACGGGCACGAAGGATGGTATAACTGGTTTCCTGTTCCTCCTGGAAGAAGACGGCCAAGAAAGGAGGTAAATGACAAAGTGTTTGTGAGAGAGTTGCCAATTTACTGTTTGGCTCATAATAAAACTACCGTAAATACTATACTATAAATATCATTATGTTAGTAAATGTTATAATTTAGTCTGGAATGGAGCAATTAAGGAATTCAATCTTCACACACCATCTGCATTACTCAACAGAAACTGCATGGAAATGTTCACGAACACACACAGACAAAGCAGCTTTCTTCCTGAAGAGCTTCTTTCACATTTTCGGACTTCTGTTCTCCTAATTTCTACTGATAAAACAACAAGAAGATTTACACTTCAGCGAGGAACATGGTTTCCCAGATGTGGTGGGAGAAGAGCAGTGAAGAAAAGAATGGGACAGGAGCTGATGCAAAGGACAAAACATAAAGCAGCGCTTTTACTTTGGCTCTGGCCAGTTCTTTGAACGTAAGGAAAACAGGCCAGACAAATCTAGTATTCTAGTTTCAATATTGTAGTATTTAATTTTTTTTATGTGTGTATTATGGTTAGTAAAATGTGGATAAACAGAGCTGGGGAAATAGATACATTTGATAAATAATATATATTTCAAAATAATTAATGAAAAATGCCATTTGGCAATATATCCTTTAATAATGCGATTAAGATTACAATGCATACATTTCAACCAACTGTTGCATTGTTCTTTTCATTCCTAAGGGCATTTGTATCATCTGGATGGAAAACTGCTGAGCAAATTCCCCCCTTGACAGGCTTACAATCATTATTATGAGCCCATTCTATGTTAAATGGAGGGAAAATGGTACAAGGCAGATCTTAAATCTTAATGAAAACCTATTTTTGATGACTTCAGCAATGCTAATTATGAGCTATATGCTTAGCAATGTAGCACTGATCATAAAATTATTCAAGGCCAAATGTTGTTGAGCATCATCAAATCCTCATTTTATGGAGGCAGTAATAAGGAGGAACTCTCTGATGCAGGCAAACAGCCATAGATTTTTCCAACATAGGCAGGGAGCATCAAAAAGAAATTCACACTCTTTGAAGGAGCGGATCAGACTTTTATGGTGCACAAAGCTTTTTATACTGCTGTATGTGTGAGGGGGTAACTGATACCCCAGACCTGCACTGGGACAACTCTTCATCACAGCTATAAATCTACTCGCAGCTTGTCACCCTGCATTCAGGACAGCATGTGATCCCCTGAAAATCACACACAGGTGTGGCACAAGTAGCTTTGTGTGTGTGTGTGTGTGTGCGTGACAGAGAGAGAGAAATAGAGATAGAGAAGGACAGAGAAGGAAACTCTCAGACACCTCTCCTTTATGAACACACCAGCAGCAGTGTGATTGTGAGCTGTCCACCAGAACACTGGGTGAATTTAATATGGCCTCTGTGCTGCTTTCTGCTTTGACTATCTAAACAAAGCTGTGGCAAATTATAGCTTCAAGACAGACACACACATGCACGCACACACACACACTGCAAGATGCAAACTTGCACAGGCCAAAAACAGGGGATGCACGTCAGAAGTCTTGTAAATACAGAGGGCGGCATTCCTTCCTAGTAAGACTAAATAAACAACCCAAATTAAAGTTGGTTTGAAGATCTTGCCTTACTCTGTAGATCATTGTGATAAAACAGGCAAAAATAATCAGTAAAGTGTGTTCCCACAATTTCTATTTTCACAAAATGTACTTGGAAATGCCTTATCGATTGTGGAGTGGCCCTCAGCCGGGTGAAGCAGCAGGGAGATCATAGTTAGACTTAGATTTCCAGAGATGAAACACCTCAGCTCTTATGGAAAACTTTCTGCTTGGGAATTCCCAAGAATATCACCCAACAATCTCCAAAAATTGCTGCACATAGGTTAGTTAGAGAAAGGGCCTTTGGGGTTCAAGACTGAGCGACGTGTTGTAATACAATGGTAGAAAGAGTGCTGAGGCAAAGGTAAGAAGTTGAATAAATACAATCAATTAGAAATTAGGACGTATAAGGAATACTCACAGATATAGCCAAAATCACGGAAATAATGGAAACACAAAAAGGGAGACGCGCAGGAGATAAATACGGAAGGTGATGAATACCTAAACCGAACGAGTGAAGAGCGCCCGGAGCGATCGGCCATTTAGTGCCAGCATCTGGAAGTTACTCGTGTCTCAAATTAATGCTTGCTTCTCAAAGCTAAGTTTTGCTCGCAGGTTTGCTCATGTCTCGGAACACTTGTATGTCAAAGCACTCGTATGTCGAGGTATTACTGTAAATATATGCAGTATAATACAATATATTCACCTGAGAATTAAGAATATTGGATATTATCATTATGAACCAGCACAATACAATTGTTTGTTTAAAATGTATATTCTGTTAAAGCCATACCGGATTATAAACATTTTTTATTTCATGAAACTTAAGTTAGGGTCTTGCAGTAAATCATGTGGTGAACCAGCAGGTCGTGTATTTAGGAGCATTATTGGGATTTTGAAAACAACACCTGCTATATACATTAAAGGTTATTTATGCTACTGACCTCAGGTAGAGTTATCAAGCAGCCTCCAAAGGCTTAGTCTTATTTATGTGTTGGCATGCTAACATGAAGTGATCTACTGGGCGCACAAGGGAGATGATGACGTCCAAACTAAAATACACTCTTCAGTTGCATTATAAGCACAGAAGTCCAATCAGCCTTAAGACTGCAGATAGTACTGAAGGACTCACATTAACCATGAGCTTCACACAACATCTCCACTTTCAAAATGCCCCTTACACAATCCAGTCTTATTTTATATGCAAACTTTATCATTAAAACATAGCTGTAGTTGCATGACTTTTCTTATTGGCCTTTGTTTTGTCTCAAAAAATGTGGTCCATTGACTAATTAAGCAATTACACAGAAGTACTTTGCTTTAGTGTGCCGGCATGTGGTTGTTGGTGAACTGTCCGTTCGTGCAGAAGCCAGCCATGGTCTTGAAATTACTGTGGAATTACATGACAAAGAACAATGTGTAATTCTGTTTCCAACTTTACAGACAGAGAAACCCACAAACACACAGAAGCAGAATGTCTGGCTGATGCTGCACATCTTCTTCTGGCTAAATCCCAGTCTGTCTGTTTCTGTGTTTTGTTTCACCATCCTGTTTACGTGCATGTGTAATTATGTCTGTGTGTGTATGTGTTTCTAATGGTCTCTTTCAGTCTCATAAGTGAGTCATGGTGTGGTCTTTGAGTGGGGAATTTGTGCTTCAACCCTTGTCCTCCTGAGGCCTCAGTGGCCCCTGGCTTTCTCCTAGCTGCCACACGAAGGGGCCTCTATCCTGGATGCCACTCCTACGGATGTCCCTGTTTATTCTTCTGCTTGTCTGTTGTTTGAGATCTGTGGGTAAGTGTGGGCATGGTGGATAATTTGTTTTATTTATGTAGGTGTGAGCGTTTGTTTGTCTGTCTCTGAGATTATCCGTGGTATTCCTGAGGGAGGATGCATTTATGGATCAGTGCAAATCACAAAGAATTGCTCATAAAAGTCAATCACCTAGACCTTTGCTTAACCTCCACCCTTCGCCCTTTGTGTTGTGTGAACTTGTGTATATGTAACTGAATTGGAATTAGAGATGAGAATTAGCCCTGCAGTGAGCTTCAACCCATCTAGCCAGCCATCTCAGCGAAGTGTGGCTGAGATGGGAATGGAATTTAGACAGTCTGCCTACCAACCAAGACATTAGGGACCACTGTTGGTACCGATGCAAACTGTGATCACTCACACACACACATACTGCATACAAACAAACACACACACATAGGAACAAAACAAGATGCATTTACTGGCTATAAAACATAATTTAATTAAGGTGAAGAAGGGTAGAGGACAACATGTGAAAATAGAGAGAGATGTGAAAATAATAGAGGCTGAAGTAAGGTAAGGATAGAATATGTAAAAAGAAGGAGAACAATCTCACTATATTCCCTGAGGCCTTTGAGACATTGAGAACATGAATGAGATATTTAGATGAAACTCATTTAATCTTGCTTCATCTGTTTCTAAGACAGAATATAATATGTACAGCCAAAAACATGAAACTAATTTCAACTAAAGGGAGACTGATAGAGTTCAAATCTCACTCAAGGTCAACCAGTGAACTTTAGTTTACTCAGATGACTCTGCTTTGAATACATTGGATCCACAACTTTATTTGGATCCATGCCTAAATAAACACAACCACCTACCTCCAACATGTCAATATTTTTTTTTCATCCTTCCAAGATCGAACCACACGTAAATAAATGTGCCATTAAATACTGCCAGTACTCTTATTTTGATGGATGACTATGACGATAAAAATGTGAAATCTCTACAAGAACACAAACATTTAAATGATCAAACTATTGAATGATACCTTCAGGGAGGACAGTTTATCATGCTGCACTACTCAGAAGCACCAACCTTTTCGTAGTATTTGATTTCATAGTCGAGGATAATGCCATTGGGTCTTTCCGGCTGCTGCCATGACAGGGAGACGCTGTTTCGGGATGTCTTCTCCTTTTTGATCACTGTTACCGGTGAAGGAGCTGGTGAGAAACACAGACAGACACAGAGTGAGTTCCTTTATGGAGAGGTTCAGTGGAAGTTCAGTCTCCTGTGTTGCATCCTGGCGATTGTCTATGGTTTCTGTTAGCCTAATTCATTTTGCTGCCCAGCGGGGCAGCACTAATGGCTGTGGCCCAGGGTTAGTGGATGGAACGAGATGATTGCAAACACTGGCTGGTTCATAATCACCTGGAAACACAGAATCACTAATAGACACTGCATATCTATGTGGGAGTGATGCAGTGGATACAGTATCAGTCAGTACGTTTTACAGAAATACAGTACATTTTTTTTTACTAATAATTAAAATAGTCTACTACTAACAGATGAAAAAAATGAGCCAACATCCTTGTCTGCTGAGAAATCATAATGATGAAACCGTATTGTGAGGCAACGGAAATCATTTTAAATGCAAGTTAGAATTTGACAAAAAAAAAGCATTTCCAAAGGGAACATTTCAGAGAGAATTTAAAGATGGCAATGCAAACGGAGTAATAACGAGTAGCAGCCGGCATGGAGAAGACTGCCAACTCAAAAGGAAGCGCTGGCTAATTTCGTCCCAATAAAGAAAAACAAGGCTATGCTTGGATACAATTTCAACGGTCTCTGGAGCTGGTGAGAATATTAAAATACTCCTGAGCCTTTTATTGAGTTGCACAAAAGGGACGACATGTTTTTCGCCTCAAATAACTTAGGAAACAGTTGTTCAACCGGGTACAGTGGTTTGTCATTTGGTGATGTCTATTTTGCTTGTTGTTTCCTTCATTTCTCATGAATAACCTGTATTTTTTTAAAACCCTATGAAAACAGTCTCTTCCTCATTCTCCCGCTTCTCTCTCCGCCCCTTTTGGTCTGGTGAGTTCTCCTTCGCCAGTCTTCCTTCATCCTTCGCCCATATGGGCCTTAGGGAGTTCACATGGTCCCAATCTAGCAATTCTGAACATCCCTCCCTCGTTGAAGTCCTGCGCCCCTCCCTCATTTTATCTCTCTCTCTTCACTCCCTTTCTCATTTCCTTTTTTACTGCTCTCTAATTGCCAGGACGCTCCAGGGCCGGCCGACATCTGAGGCATCGACTTTTAATTTTATTAAACCACAGGAAAAAACATGTTTGTCTTTGAAATGTTCGAACCTTCCTTGATTATGTATCTGCTTAGTGTGCCTCTGTGTGTTTGTGCGTGAGTGTTTATGATTTCGAGTGTATATATACTCGAGTGTATTTCTGCAGAAAGTTATTTTTTCCCCTGTAATGAATCCAGATGGGGAGAATCTGTTACTCTACTGCCTGCTCCTCTCCTCCTCCTCTCCCTCTGGTTCTGATAGCGGGGTGAGGCTGTGCTTTTTATTGGCTCTGTGGTTTATGGTGGTAATGATTTACTGTGTCTGGGCCGCTTAGAGGCAGCTTCAAGTTCCTCTCCTCCTCCTTTTCCTTCGTCTTGCTTCTCTCGCTCTGCCGCTGTATTTATATTGCCAAGCACTTAATTTGCTGTCACTCTCTGTTCCTGTCTGTGGTATAACTGTAAAACTGATACAGCATACCAGGCCCATAGCAGCCTTTAAAACGGCCTTCAGCGCCACTCACCTGTGATTCGAGAGGCATAATCCATCTGATGAAACATAAATGTTTCCCCCCCCCCAACATTGTTCAACCATTGGGAGTCGAGGTAGTTCTTTCACAGTAGTGTTGCAGAGGACCCATTAAGACCTAGATTTTCTGAAAAAAAGCAGCATTTTTCGAGGCCTTTCTTTCAGACTTTCCTCCAATCTAAGCTGTCTTTTGTGCAAATTTGAGAAATTTAATTTTTTTTTCACGTTAAGATGAGAAATGCTCATTATATCTTATCAGCAGTCAGTGGCCTGCTAATATCAAACAGTGTATTTAATTGTGTTTGAACGTAAAATATTAATCACCAAAGTAATTTGTATCTAAAGCTGCGAAATAAAAAAAACAAGCGGAGTGGAGGGATAGAAGAGTAGTAATGTAAACTCAAAGTACTGTAAAAAGTTAAATTAATGCAAAGTCCATCCCATTTTATTTGTTGTACTATGAAACATAATGATGGAATATAATACTGAAAAAATCTGCTTTTCTAAATTCTCCTATACTTATTGTCACCACATTTAGACTTAAAATGATATCCTTGATATGTGAATACATCCTCAGATGAACTACAGTTGCGATAAGATTGATGGTTTCGACCGATCTTTTCACCTCAGAAACACTTCACACCGTTGATGTTAGATGACTCTAAATGTGGACAGCAGCCTTTCTGTTAGCATAGTTATGGCAAGAGTGTCGGGCAAAGGAGGTGCGAGGAGGAGAGCCATCTGATGGGACCTTGACAGCAGAGCCAGGATACACTTCTCCTTCTCAGGGAAACACTTAATCCAACTTTTAACAGCTTTGGCATCTGTATGGATGTGTGTTTGTGTGAGTGAAATTGTATAGATGGGCAAGGCCGGTCCACTGACATACCTAATCCGTGTAAACTATCAGGGCTGATGGAGTGTGCAGCTGCAGGGTGAGATATTTGTTCGAATGAGAAAGAGGGGACTGCATTCTTGGGTGTTTGAGAGGAAATGTGTGTTTTTGCACTGCTGTGTGTGTATGCGCGGGCTTGATCTTTGATGCTCATTCCGACATCTAAGACGATGTTCAATATGCAGAGCATAACCACTCATCCGGGTGTCGAAATGGCCTCATCAAATCTGATAACTATCCTAATCACAAAATACCCCCAACTAATCATGCACAGATTATAATGATTGTATTGTGCAATAACGGAATAATATTAGTCAAGTCATGTTATCTTTCTCTTCTGAATTGCCTTTACATAAAATGTGTTGCTTTTCATACCCACTGATTTATCGTTGGCCTAGACACATGTCTAGACACACAAATACAAAATCTATGTTTATTTCCTGTCCCTGTCTTGTCACTTTTAGGAGGTCAAGTCCGGATGCTGTCAATTATAACGGCCAAGCTGTGACAACACAGGGCAGACATAGCAATCTCTCTGTATATGTAGTGTGTACTGGAAAAAAATATATAATTTGTATATTTATCACTGGGCGGCACGGTGGTGCAGTAGGTCGCGCTGTTGCTTCACAGCGAGAATGTTCCAGGTTTGTTTACAATCTGTGCAGAGTTTTTATTTTCTCTCCGTGTCTGTTCTGTCTGGGTTCTCCGGGTTCCTTCCACCTCCTAAAACATGCAATTTAGATGAACTGGTCACACAAAATGGTTCAAAGGTGTGAGTGTGCGCATGAATGGCTGTTTGTCTTTCATGTGGCCCTGTGATGCGCTGGCGACACATCCGAGGTATACCCCGCCTCTCGCCCATAGCAAGCCGGGATAGGCTCCAGCAACAGCCATGATCAGCTTTATTGCAACATATAGCAGAAACACCCATCAGTTCACTCTGCTCAAAAACCACACAACAAGTGGGTAAAACATCTTCTCAGGCCTATAGCAAAATAAAAAAAAAGCCCTACCCAAAAAATGGGAATACAATGAGAAAATGGCTCATTGTGAATTGAGTTTGGGAAGTGAAATAAATAAATAATGGATCGTGTGTTCAGTTGAAATGGAAAAAATAAATCAAGTAAAAGATTGAGAAGAAAACAGAAAGAAGAACTGAAGTGCAAACACAGAAACATGAACATGTACAAAAGCAAATTGTGTGAGTTACAGCAAAGGGAGCAGGGGAAGGGTAAGGAAAAATGGATGTACTATAGCAAGACCTTTGCGCATTCCTTTCTAGTCAGGGATATCTGTGGTTTGGCACTTTCTACTGCAGCAGGATTTATTTTACTCAAAGCACCACTTTCCTTTGCCTTCTAAATCTTCAATGAACAGGATATGTAGGGAGATATTTGTACAAAAGATTGATGGGAATTTTAGGAGCCCATCTTCACGTTTAGAGTGTCTGTTAAAAGGTTGAGATTTGTATTTATTTATTTATTGTTTCTGTTAAGGAGGAAGACATATGATACTGGTCATTACACACAAGGATATTGGCCTGAGATCATCTTGTAAATGCAGAGACCAGCACATACTCTTGTGTATAATAGTATTCTATGATAAGGATATATAGACAGAGGGAAGGGAGACAGGGGGAGTGGTTTAAAGAAAGGTAATTGCACATTTCCCATGTGTGTACTATATCAACTAAGCATTTCTTTTTGCATATGATTTTCCTCCTTCCTGAGTTCCATATACTCAGAGTGCAACGTCCTGAGGGCTGAGGTCTTGTAATTCACAGTCTTAGGACATCTCCAAAAATGAAGATATTTTTCTACGTTTTGGCCTAACTGCATATTTCTGTCACTAAAAAAGATGCTTTTTGGAAACTCCGTTTATGAGTTTGTGGAGTTTTAAGTTTCGAAACGTCCCTGCCGTGATGAAAACTGCTGTGACATCATATGTGTGCGACCTGCGTTTACATTCAGAAACAGCATGGATGCCTTCAAAACGCATTGCTTATTCCCATCAATATTTTGGGCAAATATCTCTCTACATATCCTATTCATTGAAGATTTAGAAAAAATACAAAAATCTGTGTACATGGCCTTAGAAACAACTAAAATCTGAACCAGTTTAATGAAGCTTTATGAAAATTCCTCACAGAAAAAAAAAGAGGGAGGAGTGGATGTGATGATGATGTGACTTGTCATGTCTAAATAATCATATGGAGGTTGAAAAGTGTCTGGAGCAGTAGTAAGTTACAAAGTAAGTAACTTACTTTATAACTTGGCCATTATAAATTACCTTTGACGTAGAGACAATAAAATGCCCAAACTCTTTACCACATGGCATAATGATTGAATTAATTTGTATTTCATTTTGCATTGGTATTCCTCTGTTAATTTAATTAGTAAGTAATCTCATATTTATTTTCTTCATTTGTGAACTAGCCCTTCAGACCAAGAGAAATGCTCCAGCTCTAGATGTTTGTTGTCCATTATTCACTGAACCAGCAAAGTGCTCTGGTTAAAATAAATATATTTTTTTACTACGACATTAATCAGAGAAAAGTTCTCTCATGGGAGAGGATAAACCAACAAACATTTGCCACTGAGATTATTGATACATTAACACAATAGCTCTCTATTTTTGTGGCTAAGGACTGGCTAATTGATTATTGATTCAGCTTTACAGGAGATGAAGTGTTTTGCTTCCATATAGAAGAGAAGAGAAAGAAGGATTTCGGTCTAAACACAAGACCGTCAATAACATGTTGTTTTCTGAGGGCATGCCTTTGTCTGTCATGACATCTCACCGGCTTGGTTTGTGGTGATGGTGACGGCGGCGTACTGCCTCATCTTGGGGGCCAGTGGCGACACGCCGTTCTGCGCTTCGATCTCAAATGTGTAGTTTGTATGGGCCAGCAGATCAGCCACCATCACCGTGGTGTTGTGGAGACCCGTGGCTCTAGGTAGAAATCGAACATTGCTCCGGCAAGGCTCACAACGCTGTCCACCATTGACACTGCGGCAGCGTTTGCAGAGGACAGTGAATGTGACGTCCCGGCGCCCGCCGCTGTCCTCCGGCCAGCTCCAGTCTAGTATGACTGAAGTCTCATTGATGGAGGAGATCACATTTCGAGGAGCTGAAGGAGGATCTGGTGAATGGAGGAAGGGAGTGAGTTGTAGTGTAAAAGAAAATGGAGAAGGCAGGCAGTAGAGGAAAATAGAAGGTTTTGGGGTTGGAGGACAGAAGTCAGAGGGGACATCAAGTTGTCGGAGTCACATAAAAGAAAGGAAAATACGAGTAGAAAGGCAGCATCAGTACATTTTAGAGCACAGAGATCTATAGGTTGTGTACAAATAAAGAAGAATGGATTAGATTTTCACATCAGAACATTCAATGTTATGTTTTAGACCTTGTTACAGCCAAACTAATGAAAACACTTAATTTAATTTCTCCTTGAAATTTGTTCAAATTCAGATCCTATACCTGCAGCAATAACAAAAGTTACGGTAAGGTAAAAAAAAAAATTCTGCTCAGTTGTCCACAGATATTTGTATAAATTTCAAGCAGCCCTACTTGGTATTTTTGGATAATATTTGTTTATAGTATGGTCTGTACAATGTCTGCACAAATATCTCTTTCCTTTTTTAATCATCAAAGACATCAGGGTTGTG
The DNA here is from genome assembly GCF_040956055.1 of Brachionichthys hirsutus. Classification (NCBI taxonomy): domain Eukaryota; kingdom Metazoa; phylum Chordata; class Actinopteri; order Lophiiformes; family Brachionichthyidae; genus Brachionichthys; species Brachionichthys hirsutus. The sequence goes on from NC_090908.1 coordinate 7,108,199, forward strand.
TCTTTATACCAGCCACATCCCGATTTCAGGTCATGTTATTAAACCACAAATGCCATTTCTGGAAACATCCTTCTAATATACAATTATCATGTGCAAGATAAATCCGAGTTGAGGGTTGGTGTGGATCACTCGATGGCTCGATAACAGGAGTGTTCCACAGGAGGACTGGGATTTACGTGTACAGTGTGTGTGATGAAATGTGAACGTTGGCTTTTATGTGAGTGAATTGAACTTCCATAAGTATGTTTGTATCATTTTTAAAAACTTTTATTAGGTCATAACATCTGGACTTTCTGTCAGAAAGCTTTATTTTCAAAGTCTGACTGGATTTATTATTGCTTACTCACTGACCAAGCAGCTCCATTTTGACAAGTTTGATCAATCCGAGTATTTCAAGATGGCTCTATCAATGGTATGACGAAGATTAAAGGAAGAATGGAACAAAGCTCTGCAAAAACTATGGAAAACCTGAGCAGAGGGAGGAAGGACAATAATTAAACTGGCTAGGTTTATCTCATTGGGTCAAATTATTTGATTTGATTTGCGTGACAAAACATTTACTGACTGCCACACTGTGCAAAACTCCTGTCGTAGTAATCAAAACACTCAAAAGATAGAACAAAACAAAATTACACCAAGAAATGAACGGCAACTCTACATATTACATATATTTAGGGGAATGTAATATGGCTGAAGTTTAAAAGACAATTTGCTGCTTGGCATTGAAAGGATAAAATAAAACAGCTGTGATGAGCTGGCGACTTATACAGAGTATACCCTGCCTCCGTATGCAGCTGGGATAAGCGCGAGCGTAACCCGTGACCCAGATTCAGATAAGCATCTTCATCAACAAGATGAATGAAAGAATGTAAACAAAATAGTCAGTTAACTGATTCTGTAGCAAGATGGTTGTTTGTTGAAATCAGTCTTACATCAGTCTTCTTACATTGATACTATTCATCATATTTAACACACAATGTAAATGGTCTTTATAGTATTACAAGTATTACAAGTTTTTTCAGAATTTTTTGCCCCCGAGTCGGAGTACTTTAATTTTGAACCGATACCGAGTCCCAATCCAATGCTTCTATAATAATTCTTTTTAAATTAAATTAGAGTGAAGAAACAGGTCCAGGATGTTATTTTTTATTTTAATTATCTTTTTTCAACAGTTTACTCTTAAACAGAGCATAGCTCGAGCATTCAAGTAATAAATAAAATACTATCTTCACTTAGGACTAGTACAAGGTCTCAATCTGTGCCACCGTGTAACTCCAGATCTGATAAAAAGTAATGAAAATATCTATCCATATATGTCCGATTCCGATCGAGTCTGCAAGCATGTGATCGGGCCCGATTTCCGATCACGTGATCAGATCGGAACATCTCTAATTAAAAGTATAGAATATTTCAAATACAATTTATGTCAGAATCAGAATCAGAATCAGAAGTAGTTTATTGCCATTGTCAATGAGGGTTCACAGACTAGGATTTTTTTCTCGGTGAAGTCGTGCTACATGTAACAATGTTTTAAAAAGATGTCAAATAAAATATCTCCATGTAAACTCCTCAAGAAATCATCAATCGTTGTCCAAACCATTATATGGGTCCCATCTAAATCAATGTGGCAGACAACACTTCGCGTTAACAAATGTAGAATATTTCTCAGCACAAACATGCAAAGGCCTAATTCTGGCTAAGCAGTAAACAATGAATTATTGATAACAAATTTTTTCAATCATTTTATTTATTCTTAAAAATTAATATTTTTTTACAAGTCTGTGCATTATTATTCAACTTGGAGATTGCCTTTTCTATTATTCTCATCTGACAATGGCAGTATTCTGGCTCATCTACACCACTATCCAAATCCAAACCCTTAGATCATTAATCCGGTGATCCAATTCCACCTGCACAAACATACACATGGACACATGCAGTCAATTATACATTGATTCCAAATGTCAAAATAATACGCTGAAGTCCAGATTAACATGTGACATGAATTACGTTGTGAAAGAATGGAGGATATGCGAGTAATCTACAGTCTCTTATAAAAGGATATTTACTTTTCTAGAGTTTAGCATTCTTATTTTAATCCTCTCTGAGTCCTTTTCCGCAAACATGAAATATTTCTAGTTAATTCTAAACAACCTCTATCACACTGTTAACAGCACAATTGCCCTTCTGAGATAATCATCATCATTATCTTTTAACAAGATGTCTATTCATTTGGAGCCCTTGCATCCCTCAAACTATCCCAAAGATGTACAATTTGCCTATTTGACAAGATGTTGTTGAGATAATCACAACAGGGACCTGCCATGACTGTCTTTCTAATTAGGATTCTTTTTCTGGCTGTGGGCGTCCAATTTGTATTTTCTGCTGTTCTCCACATGGAGATTTTTTTTCTTTCCTGAAACCCATTTAGGAACGGATGTATCTATAATCTTACATGTGGGAATGGAGTGATTTATAGGTTTATGGGAAGTACATTTTGGAAGGCCCACAGGAGGCATCTGCATTTGCATCTGTGATCCATTTGCATCAGAGGAATACGAAGGGGATTCCTATAGGGAGTAGATCAAGTGATCAAGAGTTCCTGAACACCCTTCGTTTTAGTCACATTTAAATGAATTTCATTTTCTTTTTCTATTAACTATCTTGATTATTAATTCTGACAACTTCTGGTTTTATAAATTTTTCCATTAAATAGCTAATTATCCATGCAACAATATATTTGAAATAGTTTGTGTGGATGTAGTATTCTGAAAAATGACTGTTTAAAAGGCTGAAAGCATTTATCCATCCATGTATTCAATTTCTGGAAGTGCTTATCCTAAGCATATCCCAGCTGACACTGGGGAAGAGTGAAAGTTGCCAGTTCATCACAGGGCCACAGAGAGAAAGACAAACAGCGAGTATCACTCTCATTTACACCTTTGAGAGTCAACCAATTTACTATATGTTGCATGTTTTTGGTGGAGAGAAGAGGGTTGGGAATCCAAAGGATCTCTAGTCAGACATGCATCACTTATCAAAGGTAAATGAGAAATACAACCACACTTACGAGTGCAGGCCATGGAGGCAGGGTCTCCCTCAGCACGGAAGTAGTTTTTCTCACAAGCACAGTGCAGCGACCCCTCATGGTATGAGAAACTGTGAGGAGGACACTTTGAACATTCCAGATTTCCAAGCGTGGACTTGTAGAAGCCTGCTCTGCACACTGGAGACAAAAGAACACAGACAGATGCATGAGCATCATGCTGAGCCAGCACATCGATAGCTTCCTAGCAGCACTGTGGAGCAGCACCTATAACAGGAATGCAGAGATGGGATTTATTTCTCTCTCTCTCTCACACACACACATGCACAGACAAACACACACAGGAGATGAGAACAGGAACAAAATGTAAGTATCCTGTTAATTAAAAAAAAATCCATTGACTGTTATAAACAATAAACAATAATGCTGTGAATGTCTCCATCTCTAAATGTCTAATTCTTCCTCTTTTCATCTCTCAGAAGCCAGAACATGAATAATGCAAATAGTCCCCTCAGATAAAAGGGCTGTTCTTTTTACATATCTGTGGCATTAAATCTGCACTCAGCAGCTCTTTTAACTCCTACTCACCACAAAGCTGTTGCAATGTGTGCCAGGAGGGTGACACCCCACCTGTGTGTGTGTGTGTCTGTGTGTGTGTAGAATGGGAGATCAAGGGTAATGTTTTCCCTGTTCTATTTAGTCCCACATTACTCCTTTATTGTCTCTCCTCTTCCCTTAGGCGACACCCTTTTCACCGTCTCTAGACTTAATGAAGGGACACAAAGCATTTAAGGAAACAGAAAGTCTCTTTATGGCGAAGACGTTAGTTTCACTGCCCACAGACCGGTAGAGCTTGTCAGCAGTGCTGTACTTCTACAGGTTGCACAAGAGCAGGACTAACAGAGTCAGGGACAGTTTTTTTCCCCCCGAGAGCCATCAGCGCTCTGAACAACAACCAGCACTAAACAATATAACGACTCATCATGTGCAATTTGTAATGTGAAGGTAAACAATGTGTTACAAATTAAGTGCAATACCGCCACCTCCCCGACCTCATGTGCAATACCTAATGTGCAATTACTAAATGCAAAGTACTGGACAATCTATCTGCATGCACTGTTTATCACTTTAAATTTGTGTTGTTTTTTTCTACTACCATCTGTATTTTATATTGTACCTAAGCACCATATGGAGCAGCACTCCTAATCTCATTATATATCCACTATGCAATGACAATAAAGGCTTTCTATTCTATTCTATTCTATTCTATTCTATTCTATTCTATTCTAAGGACTTCACAATTTACAGGACTAAAGTAACAGCCGGTCATTTGTTACTGTTTAAAACAGCATTCACATCAACTTGATACAATTATTCTAAAGTGCAAGAAAACAGTCAAACGGTAATTAGACAAAGTTGTATGTATAAAAATTCCAACATGGAACTTATTTGTATACACATGCACACAGAAAAAAAAGCATGATGTCTTTCTCTATCAACTCCCATCACCCCCTTTCTCCATGTGTCTCTCTCTCACACACGTATGCACAAAATGAAAAAAATAAATAAAAAGGATTGCAGCAATAGCGGCAAGTCAGCAGAATGTGTGGAGTCAGCAGAACAGGGCTGACAGATCCCAGCGATGGACACCACCCTCCTGCAAAAGCCAACACTGCTGATGCTACTGCAATATCCATCACTGACACACTGACATCGGCAATCCAAGGTTCTGATGCTGCACGAAATGCTCCTCTACCTCCACTTTAGACTGTCTGTGTGTGTGTGCACGTCTTTACATGCATGTGTGTGTGAGAGTAATACAATGTGAAGTGCCTTTAAACAGCCTGTTATGATCCGTCTGATGGAATGTCAACCACAACACTTGCTGACCACACAAAAGTGATTGGAGGACACACCAGGCAATTAGACCTACACTGTGAGCACCCCCAGCCAATCCAGTGGCCAAAGCCCTGGGGCTCTGACCAGGGCAGCAGACATGCACATAAAATACAAGGGTGGATAAAGAGAAAAATGTCTGAAGGAATGAATGCTACAGCAGTAGCAGCTAAGCAATCATCTGATCCAACTACCCATTAATAATCCTCGACAGAGCACACATGTTTACCCTTCAATTACAGCAAACGTAACAATAGATGTCTTCAACACACACACACACACAACGTTTGACCACTGGGATTGAATCCAAAGAGACCTGGTTTCATTTATCTACTCTAATGCACTCCCTCCTGGCACCGCTCACTGTGGATTACCACTTCCACTGATGTTTTTGTTTCCCTATTGGGATATTCCATATTTTCTGTATTGACTCTATATTGCACATTGGTGTAAATGCTGCTTGTCTCTCTATATGTCATTTCCAGGATGTACTCCGCCTCTCACCTGGTGACAGCTGGGACAAGCTCCAGCCCACCCACGACTGGAAACAATAAGTTGTTTGGGAATTTGGATGCATCAAGGTCATATTGGTATTTAAGCTGCATGCATTTGGTATAATTCTTTTCTGAGGGGATTGGCTCCGGACTTTACACAAGCGCCTGCAGCTCTCTAAAAAAAATCAAAATATATTTTTTTAACAGTAATCTGTGATCAATGCAGAGGAAATGCTGCATTAATTATGGAGAGTTTTCAGGTGCCGATTATTTGCATGTTTATGGTACCACAGACTGAAAAAAATGACACCACATTGTGCATGTTTACTGTAATGAAGAAACCTATGTGACTCTGTTATATGCATTTAATAGTTTATTCACAACAACAGATGTCTATAATAGCTCAGAGGACTGCACCGCATTTTCTGGTATATGGCACAGAAATTATGTGATCAATGTTCATCCATTCATTTCCCATAATATGCGTATCCTGTGTTAGTTAGTTGGGGAGCTGGAGCTCATCTCATCTTACAATGAGCAAGAGTCAGACTAGAGACAAGTCTCCAGTTCAACACACAGAAAGACAAATATTTTATGTTTTTAGGACCGTGAGAAGGAGCCTGATTTTTCAAGCAGACATGGGGAGCGTACAAATTCCACACAGAAAAGTCACAGCTAGGTCCTCAGGTGGAATGGAACCTTGCTGTGAAGCAACAGTGCTATCCGCTCTGATCAATGCCTGACTTAAAAATCCAAGAATATCACCAGGTGCTTTAAACATGATCCTGTGTGACTGCTGGAAGAAGTTAACATCTTGCTAAACTTGGACAAATGACTCTGGCAAGTCAGCACTCCACTAAAGTCAGGAGAAAAGCCTAAGTTCCAGTTGAGCTAAAAATATATGGGGATTTTTTTCAGTGCGTAACACAGACGAGAAACTTATTACGTCCTCAGAGGATCTCATAAACTTTCGATGTAAAAATTAATAAGCAAAGCTGCATTTACAGTATGAGCTTTTCATATGACAGTATAGCGATATGTTGTATTTTCTTGACCGCAACACTAAAAATATTTTTATAACAGTTGGAAAAGGATTATAAGGTCCCATTTCTTCCCATGTGTCAGCCAGAATCAAAGGCAGCTCTGGCAGAGGCTGATGGTAAAATCAGATTCAGCCCACAGGAGGTTAACTACTCATCTGGAGGCAAACCCGAGATCTATGTGTTACATTAACGCTCACTGGCAGTATGAGCAGTGAAATGAGAAGACAGTGTGATCCCCTCTGCGACAATGTGTGTGTATAAGAGCAGGCTTTAATAATAATAAGAGAAAATATATTATTTGAAGACAATAATAATGAAAATCAACAGCAGGAACAGAATGTGAGGACAATATTACTGTTCCTCCAATTCTTTACAACGTGCACACACGCACACACACACTCACATACATGCATCCAAGTTCTTTCAAATACTCAGCACACACAAGAGAATGTCCTAATGTATTGCTACTTTCACTGCTTATGACAGGTGAAATAAAATCGCCTCCATTCACTTTTAAAAAAGACACACACAGTTACATTAACACATACACATGCACGAAGATTCATACGCACGCACACACACATACACACACGTGTACATGTGGCCACAGTGGTTATACGATATGGTGCTTGTAAAATAACCAGGGCTGCGATTTGCTCAATCAATAGTCTAGGTCACAGGACACCCTTATCAATAATTAACATGCTGCTGGAAGGTCTTGTGGTCACATGCAGTCCCTGCTATAATGCATGCAAGTTGCAAACCTTACCTGGCCTTGATGAGGCAAGATTTATTTATTTTTTGGTTTTGGTTTTACTCCAGCTTTCAGAAATTGGAGAAAAATCTAAACAGAATATTTAAATAAACCCAGGATATTTCAGTAATGCCAGCTAAAGCTCTTTTTTTTAATTGTCAAAATCTTGCCATACGTCCAAGAAATAAAAATAACTTTTCTAATCCACTCCACTCTAATCCATTGTCTCAGTGAAATTACGCACAGATGAGCACAAAATGTAATATTTTGTAATCATCAGAAAAATAATGGTGTATCCAACATATGGTATGTCACATGACATCTTTCCTCACAAATTAATTGAAAATGAATTGATGTCACGAGGGTCCCAGTGACCCTTATTCTCGCCTCAGCCTGACCCAAAATGTTCATTTTGGTCTCTATCGCTTGCTCTTTCGCCATCTTCCTCTCCAACACAAGGTTGAGTTTCGCTACAAACAGAGCAGGAAAAAAAACACGACCCAATGATTGATTTCCTGTTTCCATGCCACCTCTCCCTCTTTCCTCTTTCAATATGATCTTAATGACTTTCACTGCCTCTCTCCTCCCCTCCCATCTTTCTCTGTCTCCCCTTCATCCTGCCCAAACTCCTCCAGTTCCTTTCTGTGGCTTTTCCCTCACTTTCTTTTGCCTGTTCCTTTTTCTCTAATTGGAATAGCTCTCTTTGAAATGGAAACGTTATTTACTGTGACAGCTTAGGCATTTGGGCTGGTGGTCTTATCCGGAGCCACTTGTAATGTTACTGGAAACAATGCAACAGTAAACATCTTGCTCCCCTGCCATGCAATTCCCCTTTGGACAAACCAGTAACAAAGTAAAGAAATCTGGAGAAGTATTTTATGAAACCATTGTGCACTTTGGTGGGACATTACCAGAGCAAAATAGTGCATCATGGTGTGACAGGATGCTGACTGATGACAAAACACAAGCTAGACAACAAAAGGCTGCACATTTTCCCCATTATGCCATTAAACCCAAAAGCAGGAGACCGTAATGAAATTAATGCTTAAAAATGAAAACATATTCCTAGAAGAGCAAAAAACTAGAATCAACTGGACTTGTTCAAGTTTGTTTGAGGATGCTTCACCTCTCATCTAATGGGCTTCTTCAGTTCTACATGACCGGTGAGATTCCAGATACTTATAGTCCTGAGTCCAGAAAACAAAGAAAGGACTGAAACCACCAAGGCAAGCAGACTCATTAAAACCTGACGAATGCATTCTCAGGAGTCATCAGCATCCATAAGGTGAAGGGTTGCTCTTCCATCCTCTCGAGATAAATAACATTTTCCAGTTGACTTCTGATTTCTTTGTCAGACCATTTCATGATAATAAACCTCTTCTATTTCTCTACTCCTGTGTTATCATGGCTCATTTTTAACGCCTTCCATTTGTTTTTCTACATCTCTTGTGTATTGGCCTGTTGTAACTTTCTGTAATTGTTCTGAAAGTCTGAACCGTCTGAAAAGGGATCTCGCCATCATCCGTCCAGGTGTTTAATATTGTTTTAAAGGATTTCTTTTTATTTATTTATTTATTTTATTTATTTATTTGAAAGGATAAAACCCCTTGAGATGAAACCATCTCGTTTTCAAGGGGGTCCTAAACATGGTTTTAGCAGCTGCAACACAAAGATAACAATTCTTAAACTACATACTATCAATCATTATTGCCTTTCAGAGGACTGAGCTTGTCATAAATGCCTGGATAGAAGACTCCAGGTCATGAATACATCACTTCGGCTACCATATAATGATTGATATCCATTATATGGGATAGCAATCAATTTGTTAAAACTAAAAGATCGTTAACCTTATGAAAAAAATAGCTAATTTTGTTTGGAAATAGAAATTAAGGTAATTGTAGAAATGGAAAGGTTGTGTCTTGGAGCAAATTGCAATGACTTCCATCTCTCTTATTGTATCAAGCAAAAAATGCTTTAACACCGATCAAAAACTGTACCGTGGTTCAGATTCTACCAGGCAGAGAGCAAGTCTTTTTGTTGGAAAAAAAAGATTGGATATCTGACTGGATCTCGGGCCGGTGGTGGTTTCACACCAATAATTTGGTTTTGATCGAACTTAAAATGTAAATAATTGTTTTCAGCTCAATTCTGATGCTGAAAACCTCGTCCTTTTTATCACCAGACATGGTTAAAATACATCCACAGAGGACCCAAAACTGAATCTGATGTTCTTTTGTATCCTTCTATGACCTTATGAACTACAATTCCATCAGCCAATGAGAAATGAGTTGGCTTTGTCAGCTGAGGACCAGGCTGGAGTTTGTGATGCTAACTGCAGGCCAACGGCCTGGAGGTACACGGCTTTTCAAGTCTGTTTATCTATACTCAGAGACTTCTGCTGCCTGGATGCAGTGTGTGTGTGTGTGTGTGTGTGTGTGTGTGTGATTCCAGAATACTAATGATTACACCACACAACCACCACCAGTTACTTTGTGTCTGTGTGTATGAGCACAAGCTGGCACAGTGAAGCTTAATTAAGTGATCTGATCCAACATTGATTTACATAATAAAACATCCTGGTGAGGAGGATCAGAGGAGGGTAGAATGAAGAAGAGGAAGATGAAGGGAAAGAGGAGTGGGGAGGAATGAGGAAAAGGAGATGGAAGAAGTCCAAGGCTAGGAAGGTCTACATCACTTCCATTGTCACAGAGGAAAAAAAAACAGGAAGGAAACACATGGTTGTGTGTGAAAACACTCCAAGGCATGCATCCACATTAATGAAACACTAACAGACCTCTTACTGTGTGTTTGCCTGTGCTCCTTCTTTGCTGTATTTTAAAAACACACAATGATGAACTAAACTTATTATTTGGCCAGAAACACAATTAATTCCTGCATGTCTACATTATCTAAAATATTAATATTATATAAGCAGCACAGCCAAAGTGTCCTATTGATATATATTATATTAAGGTAGCTTCCATGATGAAATACAAACAGAGAAATAAAGTAAGCTCTTCTTGTTTCTCTTTTGGCTCAGTTGAAAATGAAACTTGCTGAGTGATCACATCAGATCAGTCTATTCGCACACTTGTTTACTGAGCTGCTGCTCTGTGTTATCAGCTTGGACGCCTCACTTTTAATAAAAACATGCACAACAAACCAGTAGAAAGGAAAGCTTTCAATGGCTCGTATGCACATCGATGGGTAGTTTACAGTCATCATCTTTGTTCTGCTGGAGGAAACACCTAAGAGGAACCCCCATAGACGCAGGAGGCCATACAAAGGTATTCCTCTCCAAAGGAATGCCTCAGGTGATGATTTATACCCAGGCCCTTCTTAATGTGAGGCAACAGAGCTGACCTGTACAACACAGTAACTCCCTCTTATTAAAACAATTTTGAAATGTGTTTTCTTTGATTTTCGTTACATACTATGAAAAAGCATTAGGTAAGGGATTTTGTTTTTATATTTCTTAGAAGCAGGGACCACTGTAGGTGTCAGGACACAGCTTTGAGGGACTACCGCGTTTGTACTCTCTGACCACAAGGGGACAGTTAAGTGACGTAAGTGCGAAGTGATGGGTCCAGACTGAAGTGCACATTTATTAGTGGAACATTTGAGTATATGGCACCATCATTCACCGGCTTCAAAAACTCAGAAACGTTAACCATATTAAAAACCGGCTATATTGGTAGCCTTAAAATTGAAACTTAACACAGTGAAATAACAGTGTGACTACTGTTACTGTTGTGCAAAAGTGACGTTGCTATATCAACCAGTGGCCAGCTTACATTACTTCAGTGTTACTATTGGCAGTGTTCAAGCAGAGAAAAAAAGTACATTTTAAATGGTTTAACTTCTTGCAGGAAACCGAGGGCAGTCTGTCCTACCTCTGCCATGTTTCTCAGACTGTCTGTTGATACGTCAAAGCTTCCATCTGTTTGGAATGATGTCAAAAAAGACATTTTGCACATTCACATCTAACAACTGTCAATCGGAAGTGTGTGACGATACAGCATGTGGTGCCTTACCTTAATAGAAAATAACTGGAGCAGAAAAGTGAAAGCTACTTTATTTGTGTGTTTGTGTGTGCGCGCGTATGTTTGTGTGTAAAACTGCTTCTCTGTGAAGGACAATAAACTGGGACAAAATAGGGCAAATACTGTACAAGCCCCACACAGGCAGCAGGGGCATGGATCAACTCCCTGCTGCATCCATCAAGGATGCAATAACGGCTCTCTTCACTAGACACCCCAGAGGTTAGCCAGGTCAGCCAGAATATCCAGGACAACCAGCAAATATTCTACACACACACACACACACACACACGGTTGATGTTAATTTTACTGCTCTAGATGTGTGAAGTCGGGACGTGTAAATATTTGTAAGAAGAGCCTTTTTCATATAAGTCCAGGTTTCACATTGGGATGCTTGTTGCCCAAACTGTGCAACAGATGGGGAGCTGGAGATGTAGGAGGGAGAGAGGAGAGAGGAGAAGGCTGAACGACGGGAAACAAAGAGTGAAATCACAGCCAAAAAGATGAGACCATATAGCACATTCCCACACATAAACACACACCCACAATCAACCTATTTGTCCTAATTCTTTAAACACAGTGCTACTGCCAGTGTTTTCCACAACACATGATTGTGTGTGTGTCTGTGCATCCTGGTGTGAAGTGTCTGCGTATGGAGCTGACCTCTTAATACCCTCCCATTTGAGCCCAAACATTGACACATTATACACAAAAATGCATGTAAACACCACTGTTACCCTGGAAACACATACTGCACAACCTGAACAACCTTAAAGCTGTTTGCCTCCCCCCATGATTTACACAACCATTGTGCTGCTTTGAATACTACTGATAAACAGCCATTTATACAACACACACACACACTCGCAGAAACACACGAGTTGTCGTCATCTTCGTGATTTAGAGTAGGGCAGACCATTGTCGTGTAATCCCATGTGTGACAATGGTAGCCAATGGCAACCGTGTCACCATTTCCATGCCGATATGAGAAAATCAATGGCCTACTCAAATGGGATTTCTCACTTGTTATTGACTTTGATCTGTGATTTATTTGGCTCTACAATGATAATATAATATAATAATATGTAGATAGAAATAGAGAGAACTTTATGAATCTGTTCAAACACAATTACATCCTGTCACAAGTTCCATGTCACCATAAAATCAGTGTTTGCATGCGGCTTTGCAAAAAAAGATTTTCATCATCTGACAGATTCATTTTTTATTGATGATGTCATTAGTTTTGAACATCGATGACAAAACAGTTATAGAAGGAATTGATAGATCGATGGAACAAAAAACATGTGTCTACATATATAAGGTGCAATGGGGAGAGTGAGTCTGTGTATAGGTGTGTGTATGTGTGTGTGACTGCAGCACTGGGACCGTTTTATTAAGCAGAGAGGACATGCTCTTAAGGGAAAATAGGCCATGCAAAATGCTCCTGGACACACAGAGTCACGGTGACCCACTTTAATCACCATGCTCGGTTTGTAAGACACTAACGACAAACTAATATATTTTCACATCTGACATAACTGATAATCATGTTTTAATTACATACCGTACATAATTTAAAATCAAACCCATATAATAAAGCAGAGATCAAATGGAAATGTATAATAGAAACAAAGCATAAACAAACTATTTGATGAAATGCAAATTGTTTTCGGTATTTTCAATGCCTCATCATGCTGGGTTCTGCAGCTTTTGAGACAAGAGCCACACGCCTGCAGAAGGATTTCTACAATTATATCGATATATCATTGCATTTTGTCCATTTTTATGTTGTCAATCTGTATTCCCATCCATTTGCTTATAAAGCCACCGATTTAATCAGTCATGCATCTATTCTAATTCAGATGTACAGAGGTCCACACAGTTGCTGATATTGATCTGCAGTTAGGGAATGACTGCGCCTGTCGGTATTGCTGGAAGTAGGGTTGTTGTAAATGCGCTAAGGGAGACCGCCTTTACTGCTGAGGACCTGAGGACGGCTGAAGGACATGCACAGTGCAGGTATATGTATATACGCTGGCAGACACCGACACGTCTGCTACCATATGCTAAAGAGCCACCAGGCTCCTCTCACTTCAGACAACATGATGTTCTGGCTGTTACTGGGATCTTAATGACCCACAGTGGAGTGCTGATAATGGAAGTACTTGAGATGTGAAAGGAAATAGGAACATTGCACCGAAATAATAACTCCTGGCTGTTGTTTTCTAGACCTTTCCAAACATCACTGAATGATTTTAGCAGGATATTAGTTACAATAGAATAGTTTACAAGCAGCATTATTTAACATGCATTGTATATAAGGTTCAATGCCAGAAATATATAATGTATCAACTCTATATAACATTTAAACATCTCTGTAGAATGCATTTTATTTTTTTTTCAACTCTATCCCAGAGTGAAGGACAGGCCCTAATTGAAATCTGATCAACACAATGTTAATTTTATTAGTGAATATTGTAATATTATGCAGCGTCAGAGGTAGCACGGGTAGTGTCTCCATTGAGCCGGCCCCAAGCCCGGATAAATGCAGAGGGCTGCGGCAGGAATGGCATCCGGAGTAAAACTGTGCCAGAATTAAGCATGCAATCGACCAGAAGGTTGATTTGCTGTATCGACCCCTGACGGGACAAGCCGAAAGACGAGGAAGGAGATTGTTGAGGACAATAGATTGTTTGATTCTAATGAAAAAAACAGTAACACTGGTGTCCTTAAAGTCTGAAACATCAACATCTGGTTAAACGTAAAGTCATTTATAAAAAAGGAAAAAAAATGTTTTATCCACTTTGAGTTTCCATCTTCTTCCACTGAAGCTGTTTCTTCTCTTTAAAAGACACTTCACATTAAAAGAGAGTGAAACCATGATTTTCTTTCAGTTAAGGTGTATTTTGCCTTTCCTTACATTTAAAAAGCAGCCAGCTAGGGATGCATGTAAACGTCAAGCTGCCAAAGAAAACAGTGTTATGGAGATTAAATGCAATTCAGATTCATCCAGAATACTTTATTAATCCCAAAGGGAAAGACAACTTAATTGCACAATTTTACTTTCCATCGAATCTTAACATAAACCCCTATATTTCATACGCATCACGTTTGGTCTCACCTTGAAAGTAAGCATCTTTTATGAATATCTGAAGGGAGCAGGAAGGTCATACTCTATTTGAATTCCTCTGCAGAGCCCATGCCTGAGGTTGCTAATGGGATTCTCCTGCATGTCATGGGGATAAATTGAGAGGCAATCTGATGAAGGTCTCATATAACAAAATAATAATCACAATCACAGCTTCGTGCCAATGTTGCAACCTCTTCCATTCGTGCTGGTGTGCAGCCAAATTAGTCCTGTTGTGTTCCCCAGTGATGCGCCTAACCTGTGACATTTGTTTGTGAGAACAAACAAAAGAAAAAGACACAGAAAGGTCATACGTGTGACTTGTAGTTCAACTTGGTTGTAGTTTGTTGTAAATTTATGTTGAAAAGGAAATTAAATACCGAATAAATGCCAACAAGCCTGGAGGCTACACCTGAGACAAAAGAGAGCACATCTTTCGGAAGCTTTAGGAATAATGAATGAAGGAACAAACAACAACAGCAGTTGCATCCTCAGAGGTCTGGGTGCTCTGATTCTGTACTGGCCAGTTCAATGGTTCACGTTCTATTGATTATTGTTGAATTCTAGTGAGAACGCGATCACTTGTCTTGTGTTGGTGTTGGTGTTGAGCCCTCAGAGATGTTTCACTCCAGCAAATTCAAAAGAATGATTTAGACTCTCTGGAAAGAAAACAGGAATTCATAGCTGCACCTCTTCATCCCCGATCCACTGAGAGCTGGTTCGCAATGCTTTGTGGAAATAGCTAAATAAGTCTTCCTCAGGCCATAGGGACTACCATTGTGTGAGGATGGTTTGTCCATATGTCAGCCATGTGTGTGTGTGTGTCCAGCAGGATTCCTAGGGCAGGTGTCTCAGCAGTAGTTGGGACAGAGCGGTGCTAAATCACTTCTCAACTGACACGCCTCACCACAGGATGCCCCACCATGTGCTGAGAGAGAGAGCGAGAGAGAGAGAGATAAACTACTCTATAAATCAGCATCTTGCCATCTCGTGATTTAGGTTCAAGTTCGGTATGTGTGTTTGTGTGTGCGTGTGTGACAACGAAAGAGACAGACAAAGAGCTGGAGAGACACTGCTCTTGACAGTGTGTGTGTGTGTCTCTGCATGTGTGTGTGATGGAACAGCACAGGTGAACTAAAGACAAGGCCAGACATCCTGGCACGATCCAAGCACACATCAAGACTCTCACCTTACCCTGAACTCTGTCCTGTCTCCTCCAATCTTATCTTCCTCTCACACACACAAACACACACAACAATGCAGGGTGAGTGGTAATGAGCATCGCACACTTTTCTTAACATATTATTGTGAGGGTGTCAACAACATGTGTGCATGTTGTGCGTGACAATAAATGCATGGATGAATTTTGTATCTCAGATTGAGGAGGAACCATAAAGGAAGGAACCTATGCCTCAACTTATTGTGGTTGTGCAGACCGCAAGTTTAAATACCGTAATAATAGAATGAAACAACACAAATACTTTGGGAAGTGGCAGTTAAAATGCAATATTTTAAAAAGGATCATGACTTTCTAAATGTGAATTTCTCTGCCCTTGTGTCCTTACAGTGGATGTTTGTTGGTGGTTGGGTAGAGATGCTTGGAGAAGAGGCTTTTCTACTGTGAGCTAATGTTGGTGGAAGTCACGCTGGTCGGAAACAAAAATCAAAAACCAGACAAGGTGCTGCTTTTGGCAAATACAAGATGCGCTGCCCATACTTGCTGACAAACAAGCGCTTGTGGTTTCATCCAAAATGATGCTTGAACACAAATACGGAGAAACATTTGCCTCACTTTAGTTTTGATTTATTATTATCATCCATTCAGCCTTTGAAAAAGGGGTGTGCGGACTGTGGCACGACTGAGCTCTTCTTTTATAAGGCCTGAGACAATGACCGTAAGTTAATACAAAGGGCTCAGTGGCCTCTGTGTCAGGTCAGTCAGGACACACACACACACACACACAAACTGACCATCAAATAAGCACTGGACAGCACAAAAGAAGCTGAATCACATTGCCCTGAATATATTGGCCTTTTAATGGAAATCAGATCCGATTGGTTTGTGTCATTGTTCGCTTCCTCTCTGACTGCAGATAGTGAGACTTAACTCAACACTGTAAAACAAGTCATGAATCCTGTCTTGCTCGGTCCTTTTCCAGCTGGGGAGTTATAATGTAATATAATGTATTAAGAGTCACAGAGTATACAGAACCTCTGGATCCCCATTTTTCATTCTTCATAATAACAAAACACGATCAAATTGTGAGCAATTAATGGTTATTAAAACAAAGAAATCCTTCTCCTCGTCCCACATATGGTTGAAAGGCTGCTATCTGTGAGGACAGTGCTCTAAGTGTCAATAAGAATGGGACATGAGCCAAACCAAATCTATTAAGTCATGCTCAGGAAAATTAGCTCCTCATTTTAGCATCATTTGTTTGTGTTAACGTCCAACAATATTATGAGAAATGGCAAGAGCAAGAAGGGTCTCATTGCCATCCATCACCACAGCCAATTAGAGATGAAATCATCATTTGTAACATTTTGAGTATTATTTTAGGATTAGAGAACCTCCGTTTATTGTTTCTTTCCATTTCAGAAATTACTAGTAATTACTGTAATAGCAAATATTTGGTAAAACACAAGTTTGGAGGGTCACTTTTTCCTTTCTCACACAGACACAGGCACTTACAGACATGCACCACTGTCCCCCCCCCTTAATGCTGGGGCCACTGACAGCCTGAAAGGTGATAGTGATGGATGAGAATGGCTTAATCACCTTTAATCAGCTCCATCCCTGAATAATGATGCACAGCTCCTCTTACAAAGAGAATGCAGTGAGAAAGTGTAAAGGGAGCGAGGGAAGCTTTGAGCTGCATATTCTTTGTTTAATTTGCGGCGTGGCAGATGGCATCCCTCCTGCCTTCATCTCGTACATTCTTACTCTCACTCAATGCAAGGGACTCACTTTTTACAAGTCTGCTAGCAAACTGCCGCCCTCTGATTGCCAAACACAGTGCAATCTGTGTATTTTTGCAGCTTGACCCCCCAAAAAATGTGACGACAGAGCTCTATCTCATCAAACACGAAAGGAAGTGTTGTTTTGTTGTGCGGCTGCCACTTTGGAAAATCCACACAATGCTGAGATAGAACTATACTGAGGTTCCCAGTGCCAGGCGCAGTGAACACTGAAAGATGTTCACAGTTATCCAAGTGTGAAAAGCAGGCAGACAAAAAAGAAAAAGTCCTGCTGAACACAACAGGTAGCAATTTCCAACAAGTGCATGGCTGAATGTGGCTGACTTCATCTTCTCTCCCCCCATTAAATTGTTGAAAACATTTCATCTTCAACATCTTTTGCACGTTTTGAAGCACCGGAGAAGAGACAGCTTCATGTTAGATTCAGTTTAAATAAGGCATTTTTTTTATCGTTTTGAAGTGGCCTGAATGGAGCATTCACCTCAGTCCCAGGCCTCCTCGTTTTTGACCTCTCCCGTTTTCCCATCAACCACCACAGGCATGGGACGGATGACAGGCAGGCAGCTGAAGGGTATAGCGCTGTCAGGGAGGCCAAAGACTGAAGCGTGGGGGGCCTCACAGAGTGACTGAGCCCCAGGACAATGCCATTACAGTGGAGATGAGGACTGCATGAATGACCTTAGGAAATCATGGGGCCAACAGGAATGTTCACCCGCTGGGTGCACACATGGTATTTCACTCTGCAGCAGGGTGATAATTCCCACTCTCACCAATAACCGTCACCAGGAGCAGCACATCATTTAAAATAAAAAATCCTGGTTTCCTCTCTTTGTCATGATGATGCTCTTGGGTTTCCTTTCAAATTAACCCCCAGAAATTGTAAATTCTAACAGCTGAACATACAACTGCAACCATCTCATCATATCTTCTCCTCCACCTCTCAGATTATGAGTAGTCATTATTCCATTGCCTTTGACAACGCCATGTGTGATTGGCCTGTCATTGAAGTGGACCCTAAGCTCCGTGCACTCCCATGTGGGCCCATGTTTCAAGCCACAATGGAACCGGGGGTCATATGTTACGGCCCCATACAGGCTAGTCTGCAGTGTGTGCTCCATTGACAGCAGCCACAGGTTGTAATAACTCACCGGCTGACAAGAGTCACGCTGTCTAAAACTCCTTGAAGACTCAACACAGTGTGTGTGTGTGTGTGTGTGTGTGTGTGTGTGTGTGAGTGGAGGGGGGGGGGGGGGGGTGTCAGTCTAGTAGGCAAACGGTTATGCAGACCCATAGCTGCAGAGCTGTTTTAGATGATCAAAATATTTTATAGATACTAATTGTTGTATTTTTTGATGTTGAGCAACACCCTACCTGCCATGCATTCCGCATAAAGGCTGCATTGACAGTAGATGCCAACACAAGGGATATTAAGTATGTTGTGTTTCAATGAAGGTCATATTGGCATTATACAGTATAGGAAAAGAAAAAGGGTAATCAGCTGGCAATTATTTATCCCTGCAAGTTAAACATATCTATAGCAGCTATGTTAAAGCAATAAAAGAACACATGGATTCAAAGTGTTCAATTTACATTTCTTAACTCACATTTATGTTGTAATTTCTGTCTTTCAGTAAGTATTATGTTGTTATTGACAGTTCTTCTGGATAGACCAACAGGTTAAAATTCTTGAGGTAGGGTTTTAAAACATGAGAAATGATATTTATATTTTATATCCACAGAGTGGCTTTAGTTTAAAGCGCTCTGTAGCGTCCTCTCACATGAACAAAGGGTTTGATTCACATGCCCCCCCCTCTTCCTGCCTCTTGTCTCTTCAGCTACCCTATACCATCCATCCATCCAACCATCTTCTGTAACTGTTAATCCCTGTGTGAGGGAGTGGGGAAGTCGGCAAGACAAGACAAGCTGAAAATGCCTCCAAGGTCCACACAGAAAGACAAACAACAATTCACACCAACAATCTCAACTATAAAGATTGAAACGTCCACAGGCCAAAAACAGGGGATGTACGACATACCTAAACTATTTGGCCAGAAACGAGGACAATGAGAAAAGGATCTAGTCTATACTTATCTCATTCCAAACACACAGCCACAGCTTATTTATGTTTTATTTACTTTATATATGTTTAATACACTGCATATGTGAAAACATCTTTCAATGTTAAACATATGTTACAAATCTAGCACAATTAAGTGAGTGATTCGATGCGCTCCATCTAACTCAATGGGCTTTGTCATCTTTCCCATGCACTGGAAGCGTCTGTCGTGCCAGTAAGGCCCTTCTTCTTATTCCTTATTGTTTTTATAGGCCCATAAATAGTCCAGGATAAATTAATGAGGCCACAGAGGCCATGATGGAGAGTTATGGGACAAAGAAATGGAAAGATGAAGGGAGTGATAGATGGCATCATTATAATGCTGCACATCTCACTTAACGGAACTGTGTGCTTTGGAAGTTGCATGTTTTCACATGCGCCGATTCTAGTCTGATGTTGCATTAACACACACACACACACACACACAGAGAAATGCAAAGCAGACAAAGCTCTTTGAAGCACCATATTCACATGCACGATGCCATCTAAACAGGACACATGCACAAAAATACACATACCAACTGAATGGGTGAACTCATAAAAACCATCATGCAGAAACAGTACACACACACACACACACACATCATTTTAATTAGTTTAATAACTGTAGCTATGAGAAATGAAGATAGCGTAGTGTTTGCCCACCTGGGGACAATTTAGCTGGTATTTCAGTCAAACTGAACACACTGGTAATTAAGGCTGAACCGCAGTCAGTTAGCAGGCTGAAAGCATAAATCTACATTATCTCATTGTTTTAGTTGAAAGACTATCCAGGACTCATTTTTCTGCAATTGGTGCCATTTTTCACTGCACCATCCTCACAGTAGGAGTCGGACTTTCAAGTGGAGTAAAAGAAGAGTTACCGTAAAACTACAATGAACTGTAAAACGTTCCAGCTCTTTGACTGAAAAAAAATTAATCACTCCTGCGCTTTTGGAAGCTGATTTCATAAGGTATATTTTTTCCAGCTATATGTTATGTGTAATACGTGTGAAAACTGACACACACAAAAAGAAAAACTATAATCACTTCTTCCTTACCTTCATATTTCACCAGCATTTTTAGCATCATATAATTTGATTCAAATATACAAATCAATTGAAATTGGTAAAACTCTTTACCTTTGCAGTCGCCTAGGATTTGCTGTACCGGTACATGTCTAAGTCAAGTCTGTTTCTCCATATCAGAGCCAAAAGACACAGAAATGAAAGATTGTCAAGCTAAAGCATATAAGCGTACAGAGGAAAAAAAAGATGCTGACATAGACTGAAAGGTGGCAGGAGATTGACACACTAGATGGAAGATGCTTTCTTAATAATTAAAAGGCTTGTGCACCTGCGGGAAATATACGGCTAGCGCCGTATTTTGCTGATAATGGGATGCAGCGCAATCTATCAGCGATCAAGCAGCCACGTCTGCCAGTCGCTCCGTCTCTCAAACTCTAAATTTCTCCATGTTGAGAGAGTATGTGTCACTCACCACGACATTAGCATGGTAAGTGCATGCAGATGGCAGGCACAGCCAGTAACCTTTCAGGAATCATTTCCATGTAAATAGATGGATTAATTGGCTAAAGCTCATTAGAGTCGGGGTCTCATCAACACCACACACCTCAATTACCCCTGGCATTGAGCTGTCATCATCAAGCCTACCTCCAAATCCGCCACCTTCACACACACACACATGCACACACAGCTGCATGTTCATATTGATCAGACTATTCATTACCACGATCACACATGACCAAAAAAAAATTGCGTTTCTGCAGTAGCTTTGAGGTTTCAGGAATCTAAATTCTGAATGCAGAAAGCAATGACACAACCGTCAATATTAGTTAGAGATCAATATATGTTCAACCTCAATGCAAGCCAGATAACCAAATGACCCGGGAAGGAGTCTTTGCAGAGGCACATGCATTAATCAGTGACATTTCTCTGACTTTCCTTCAGGTTTTGCACGTTGGCATTGCCTTCAGATGCCGAATATGAAAAGTTAATAGCAAAAGACTAGCAGAGCGGAGGAAAGGGAAAAACTGGTCAGTTGTATCGCTAGGTGTGGGCTGAGCTGCTCCCACCTTGACAAATGCCTGGTGTCATCAATTTGAACAGGGGAAAGATGAAGGCAAATGAATCCGAGGAGGTGGGAAATCTGTGGATGATGAGTACAGTAATCTTGTCGGACACTGCTGTCTGCCATTTTTCTCTGCTCATCTTCAAAATGCTTCCAGCTGTCCATGCATATTTTTCTCTCTGTATGTGTGTGTGTGTGTGTGTGTGAGAGAGAGCGAGAGAAAGAGAGAGAGAGAGAGAGAGATGTGTTTAATTTGTAAGAAAGGTCAATGCTCATCTCCACAGTTTCTCTCAACCTTTAAAGGTCGGGTCCTTTGTCCTTGTAAGCGACACGTTATGCTTGCCTTTTGAAGAGGAAAGATTTAGTCAAAGAAATGCAGAAAGAAAGAAATATTTGGGAAGTGAAATACTTGTTTACAAATTGAAGAAATGTTGTTACATGCTAATGGTTGTATGTGATGTAGTGCCTACTTGAAATACTACAGTGGGGTACTTTTACTTAACTTTATTTTTTACCAATTACTGCTTTTCCTTGTGTTAAGTAATTGGTATGAAAACCCATCATTGTGGCATGACACAACAAACATAAAGACACAGACTCCAAGGGCCAGATTGAATATTTACTTGAGCATTGTTTTGGGATGGATATCTGTGGAGAACCACAGCATCAATTACAAAAGGTTGCTAAGTTTGATGTGAACAAACACACACACCTACACACAACCCCCCCCCCCCCCCCACACACACACACACACACACACACACACACAGACAGAGCTGTAGACATTTAAGGTTGTCCAGTGTGGTCTAGCTTTGTTTCCATGCTTGGCTGCTCTGGGCATGCTCTGTTGTGTTTGGCATTCACAGTGCAGGGATAGCTAAAGGCGAGATCACTGAGGCCTGACCACTATTAATCAACACACACAAACTGGCACACACTCATATGCATACACAAAACAGTAGGACGCATCTCACACACAAAACGGTGCCTTCATCTCTCACATATAAGCACGCGCTTACAACCACACACTCCAGAGGGCACGCCATTTCATCTGACACCATTTCTAAGTCAACTGCCCCGACTGAAAGTAAATGTCACCACTCTGCTTCTGCAAGATGGATGGGGATGGCTAGTGTGCGTAGTAAATGAGTGCAAGGACCGTTTCCTTTATCTCTATCAGTTGTGGGCGTAGGCAGAGTCAAGGATGCATGACCTCTGAGTCTATGGGCCATTTCAGAGACAGAGCTCTCTGAATCATCAGCAGCTCTTCCACTATGACATGAGCAAAGAAGAAAATTAAGAAGGGTCAGTTTGTTTCGTCTTTAATGCATCAACGATATATGCAGTAATATATAACACAATAGCTGATTGGAATCCATTTACTTTTGATTGATTGATTTCTCTTAGCCGAAGTAGAGGCATTTTTCCATTGAAACTCATGAACTCAGAGGTGGATTTCAACCTTTATTAAACACTTGGTTAAACTTCAAAGTCAATATTTTTGCCTATGATATCATGTTTAATGAATACCACAATCAATTCCAAATTACAGCTTTTTACGATACACAGTTCAAATGATTCAGAACAGCAAAGCATTTCCAACAGGATCTCAGAAACTTCAGTTCATAGTGTGTGCATGACAAGAACGCAATAACATTTTGACAACCTTAGGACCTGTAACTGTAAGTGAAAACTCAAGGGTAGCATTTACACAGCCTTTCATTCCTATGCTGGACTAAAAAAGAAAAGGAAAACTGGCCTCTGATCATGTTCCTTTGATCCACTTCAGCCTGCTCCAAGTTAAAAAGCGGAACATGGTTGACAGGCAGCCAATCCATCCCAGCGTTGTAGCAGCAAAATGTAGGCACATTTCAAAAACGCTGAATATTGTCTTAATGTCTGAATGAAGACGGGAGTGGTTTAGAGCAAAGGTTGATGAAGGATGGGTTTAATGTAATGAATACACAGAAGGAATTAAAGCATTGTTAACCTAAGCATATTGCATGTGTGTGTGTGTTTGTGCGTGAGACTCCTGCTGCGATACGCACTTTGTCATCCTTTCCTCATGTCTGCTCACTTCTGGTTTACTAATGACCTGCATATATTGACAGACGTGTCTCTCACACTTATGTCACACACTTATTCTCTCTTTCTCTCTCTCGCACACACAAAGATCTCAAGGGAGCTCTTAAGCCTCACATACTGCAGACCTGATAGATAGAAAAAGACCAAGGTTGCCATAGCAAGGTCAGAAACATACATGTAGAGGGGTATGAAAAATAGTAACACATTAAAAAGTATTGGCATCAGTCAATGGTTCAGAAGCTTGCCTGTGGTATCACAAATAAATACAGTGATTTATTTTATATATATGTGTTTTGTAAACTCATAAACTCATACTCATAAACATAAAGTTACATCTACAAATATCAATCAAGATGTGGATTAAATGCAGGCACAGTAGTAATAGAGCGTAAAGCCACTGCTACTGCTCTTATAAATGTTTATGAAGGGTTTATAATTTGTTAATTAAGTTGTCCATACTTTATAAATAATTAATAAGCAGCTATAACTCATTCAATTTAAAAGGACAGCAGTGAGCACAATGTGCCTGAACTGCCAATATTGGGTTATTTAGCTTCTTCTGTCTTGTATGTATGCATAGATTTATATTTAATATGTATCATCATTCATCATCATACAATTGGCAGGGAACAAAATTACATAGCACTGCAGCACTCCTGTTAAAATGATGACTTTTCTGTTCAGTCACTGTTACAAGAAGTCTGATAAACAACAACTGAGGTTTAGACTGACAATTAGAATGCCGGGTTACTTGCCCAGCATCCGTTACTGTAGTATCTGAATCTAAAATACACACTGGATGTCAAACGTGTAGTATAGAACAGAATAAACTGAAAACTCGGATAGGCGCTCGGGCCTAATAAACTAGACTAATTATGATAATCCTGTTTTATTTGATAAAATTCCTTTATAGAATAAGCCATAATTTGTATTAGCTGCTGTAGCTGGAACGAGGCTGTAATATAGCATTAGAAAAGAGCAGCGGTATCAATACAGGAAGTAAAAAGATGAAAAACAGTGCAATTCTAGATAGATGAGTGAAGCAGATTGAACATCAAGGCTCACTGATTACTTGCTAACTGGCAGCCTGGGCCTCGGTGTTGCATGCCCAATAGCTCCATGCTGTGGCCCTTACGCTCAAAAGTGTGAAAACAGACATTTCTGCTTCTGCTTGGCTGTCATTAAACGGCTGTGTCTGTGGAAACGGAAAGGTTGTTATGCAGACATCTGGTGCAGCAGCACGGCGAGATCAGACAGTCGCTGGAAGACAGACATTAATGTGGGGACGCTTTGGGTTTTCAAAACTGAAATGACACTCAGATGCTTCCCTCCGCTGAACGCATCACGGGTGTACAGCAAGATGATGCCTCTGACAACAACTATACACACTGTCAAGACAGAGAAGTGAGACACTTGACAGCTGAGGCCCCCGGATGTGTGAGAGGTGGAAGTTAGGGGGGGAAACACCAGCAGCAGGGACTGCAGACGTCACACTACATGGATAGATCATTATTTTATTCATGACTTAGAAGCACAATGTATAACATAAGGTTACAGGGAAAATCCACTGCTTATAGTGGCAGATGTGATATGAGAAAGAGGAGTCGTGTTACGTTCTGCTCAATGTTATATGTCCGTCTAATTTTCAATGTGTGCATTTATTATCATTCCATCCTCTGCTGACCGTGACATTCAAACCAAACCCTAAATTAAGACTTGTGAAGTAAAGCACTGGGCATTTTATTCAAGCAAGTGAATGAATGATCTGCTTATCACACTGTAGATCAAATTCAATCTGTGAAATACAAAAGAGAATAACAGTTAAAAAATAAATAATGAAGCTAGATAATGTTTGTCCTACAAATAGAGCCATGTAAACAATTATTCCATAATGAGTTTGCAAATGTTCATTTCAGGTTTTTATTCATGTTCTAAATAACTGCTGCATTTTATTGTGGCAATCATTTGACATGTGGGTCAGTCATTCTATCAGTAAGGAGCAATGGACAAGGGAAAGCGTTATTGGAGCAATGTAAAAAAACACTACGGAAGAAAAAAAAAGCTAAGAAACAGACATATCAGAGTCTCCAGATGTTGAATTCATAGCGGTAATTCCAGAAATCACAAAGAAAGCATTCTGCACAAAGGGTTTTCAGAGCGGCACTATACAGGTGACATTACTTTCTTTCTCTCTTGCCTTACCTGCTCCCCCCACCTCCCTGTCCAGCTGCTCCCATCTCATATATCAGGAACGATGGAGTGACTTCCCTTTTCCGCTCCCACTTTCCCTCCCCTCTTACATTAGATCCAATGTGACTGTCCAACAGAATGCCTCCCGCCAGGTCCATCCCTGGTGATTGCCCATCCCCGATGATCCACACCCTTCAGCGGCATGCGAGCAAAAGCACTGAAGCAACTATAGAAGCAGCAAATGTGTATATTTCTGATTTGTTTGTGCGCATGAAGAATACACCACACACACAACCAAAGACTGACCACTGTGAAGCAGTCATGATAACTGACAGGGGCCTCTCCAACAATTAAACACCCCATCCATCTAGCCCTTCATGTGTGTGTGTGTCTGTGTTTGTGCGTATTTGCATGTGTGTGTTGAGTTGAATTCCTGAGTCTGTGGTTACCAAAAGCTTTGAAGTCCCAACAGTTCCAGGGCCCCGGGGTGACGGGCTTACCCGCCACCCCCAGCCTGCACTGGAGGGTGCACAAAGAGAAAAGCAAACACGCAATAATGCCCCGAATGAGTGAACCTTCCCTGCATCTTTGGCAACTGCCTCCTTCTTACCCCCTGCCTGCCAGAAACACAACTCACGTAGGCCAGAAAGAAACTCACATAGGCCAGAAAAAAACTCACGTAGGCGCACACACTATACACTATATATGCGCACACACGTTGTAGAGATAGATAATGATTTAAGAGATAGTGACAAACAAGCAGGTATGCACACACCCAGTCTTTCAGTCAACCAACATGCAGTGTTATGTGCTCTCTGTCCATCATACTCTTAAGCATAAAGTCCCCATAGCTGCCCCCCCCCCCCCCCACACACACACACACACACGTAACCCACAAGAGTTTGTAAGAGTGTAAACAAAGATAAAGATATACAGTGACTTTATGATTTAAAAGGTTCTGAGAAACAGTCGCATGAAGACATGCAGCGCAACATACATGGAAATGAATAGACGGGTGTACTGTTGAATAATGTGGCCCGTCTTTACCTTTTCTCCCGCACACATATACACACACACACTTATAAATACAGCATATACTGAACATATTCCACTTTACTGCTGGGTTTCCTTGCTTGGAAAATTATTACTGCCTTCGGAAAGGTGAAAGGTGTATCTAATTAAAGGCATTTTCATTAGCGTTTCTCTCTCTTTCTCTCCTCCAGTCTTTCCCACTCCCACTTTCTTTCTTTCCCTCCGGTCAGTTGTTCCTTTCAGCTGTTATTTTGTGGAAGTGGGAGTCAGTATGATTGTTGCAGCCTTCTTGTCATGCTTTGATTTAGATGTTTTTGCACATCACGGTTATAGAAGACAGAAGAAGCAAAACAGGAATGGAGGGGGAGATATTTGTGCAGTGCTTAAAAGAGTGCATGACTCAAAATTAACGCAGATAACAGATAATTGAACACATGGCAATCGAAAGTGCTTTATGGGAGAATATAATTTAAATATATGAAAAAAATATGTTAAGGAAATTGTAAATGCATTGATACTAACAAACAATGTAATCAATAGTCATCAGTATCCCTCACCACATGATGCTGGCTCCTGACGTACATACAGATTTGTAAGAATATTAACAACAATAAATCAAGCAAAAATGATTTTCCAATTTAAAACAATAAGCGTCACTGTATATCTTTCATACATCTAGCAATAGTTTTTTGAGAAATCTAATTAACATGCATAACCTTATGTGCCAAGTACCAAATTCAAATTAGAAGCAACAAGATAAAAAAAACAGGGTCTGCAACCTGCAGACACACTACAGTACAAGATAATGCACCTATTGTATTGTATTTAGAAATTTTCTTAAAATTAACTAGTAGCTTTGACAGAAAAAAAGATGAATCTGCTGCTGTGCTTATCTTAGCATCGAGTACAACCTGCTCAAAATAAAGTAAGGGGTCCGTTTGCAGTGCTTCATGTAAAAAGTGGAGATGAACACGTTTGCTGTAAAGACAAATATTATGATTTAAAATATTTTGATGCACTGAAGCAAGGCCATTATAATCAAGCAGAGGTCAACAATAGAGGGTAAAGAGAGTGAAATTGTATGCATATCACAAGACAATATCAAAAAGAAAAACCCTGAATAGTTTCCAACCTCAACTTTCTCTGAAGAACAGTCGCTGCTGCCGTTTAGGAACAAGTTTATGCTTTACGCCATCTGATTTTACATAGCCTTGCATGTCTCTGTTCACTAGGATGCAATTCAGTGATTTGTGGAAATACAAGATGGAGAGTATATTTACATTCAACGAATTGTGTATAGTGTGGTGTAAACAGCTTGGTTGTCACCAGGCTACTCGATCCAGGAGTTTCCCTTTCTTCCATCCTCTCCTCCTATTTTCAGCTCCAACAAGGCAAACTGCCAGGCAGCACAGAGCCAAGAGGCTGCAGTAGAGAAAGCCTCCACGTTAAGCTAAACTGACAAGTGAGGAGGAAACTCATGCAATGGAAGTCCAGTGTTGGAGCACAGCAATGTACAGTTCTCTGCAATACTTCATTCACAAACACACACACGCAAACACAGGACAAAATGTGGGTGGCATAAGTCTATGAGAAACACCTGTTCTGACCCGTGACAGCAGAGGTGGCCTTGAACAAGGCACTGAACATTGTACAGTCTGAGGCTATTGCCAGACTCTGCCATAGTCTGTGCAGCCCCCATTGTGAATGAATGCAACATGTGATGATTAGCAGAGCTCTGATGGAAGCAGGAACAATAGGTCAGAAGAATGGAAGTATTAAGTAGAGTACATGGAAAACAATTTTTATAAAAGGAAAAGACAAATAATGACGCTGGATCAGAAATGCCATCATTTAAAATTTCTGTGGCGCAGTGTGTGTGTGCGTGTGTGCTTGTTCAACTGATGTGTTCTTGCAGAGTGACTTGCAGTTATATAATGACCAACACAAACAAAACAGGCTCCAGTATCAGAGGAGAGCCAGTAGCTCCAGGGACTCCATGACGCAGCAATCAGCTTATTCAGTCTGGTAAATAATGCATGTTGAATTACCTAAATAAAAATGAGCCATGGCAATGACGTAAAATATTCAAATATAATAATTTATACTGTACTGGTACTATATTTTATATGTTGCAATACTGTATATGTGTTGTAATACGTATTTAATGTATTTATATTTTACGATCTTTTTACGGTTTTATTTTTCTAAGGCTAGAAAATGCTTATTTTATCAATAAAATAATGTAAATGAAAACATTTCTACTTACCACATAATCCCACGATATAACGGAAATTTCACAATATATTAAAAAAAATATGCTCAGCAAGAAAATTCACGATACAATGAAGCCGCGAAAAGTGAACAGCGATCTAACGAGGGACAACTGTAGACACAGTGGCATTATACGGTAAGGAATCCACAAGGTTAAAATGGATGCTCAGAGGACTCAACTTCAATATTTCATAGGGAAGGTGATGCGGGTTTGTGTGGTAGAGTCAATGAAAGACTAATAGACATGGCAAGTGTGAGGAGAGTGTGAGGAGTGTGAGCAAGTGTGACATGAGCTAGAAATCCTCTGGCAGGCCCACCAGCCTCAAGGTTATGGCTAGGACATGATTTTGGTGAGATCATTGCAGAACTAAACATTTTAGAAGACGCATCATTAGTGCAAAAACTTAGTGCCTTAGAAAAGAAAATAGGAAAATGAACTAATTATATAAAATAAGTTCTTATCTATGATCTGCCACCTGATATGAGATGAGGCAATAAGAGAAGATCAAGCTTAGGTAGGCGGGATTATAAATAAAGGCCTCTGAATGTGTGTTCAGATTTACTGTATAGTGCAAATAAAATTAAATAGTATTATGGTTCTGGCATGTTTGAGGATTGTGTGTCTTGATGAAGCCAATGAGAATGCAAACCTGTGTCTCTTATGCAGCAGAACAGCTGCTAGCATTTGCAAAACATACACACACACACACGCACACACACACACACTCCACAGACAGACATCCATTTGCTGTTTTAGGATCAAATTAGGGTTGCAGGAATTTCACACTGATGGTAGATAGAAATTAGTTCACCTGCTCCAGTCTGTTCTAATGACAGATGAAAGACGGACTTAGCGAGATTAGATCTGGCCTCACATTCCCTGTGCACAGACTGAACCCCGCTCACAAAAACACACCGTGATTCAAATGACGACTGACGCGTCCGTTCACTCAAACAGTCTGAAAGAGCCCGCCGCGTTCCTCCTCGACTACAGATCAGATAACGGCTCCCGTTCTGATGTGGACCATGAAATATCCCAATATGTTTACAGTAATAGAAACTGTACACTGCAAAATATGTAACAACACGCTGTAGCCATCAACCACACGTGCACTGACATGCACACACGCTCTCGTAACAGCAGCTCACACATGGCGGCCTTTCTCACTTTGTCATTGGAAGGCGCCATAGGCAAAACATCCTCCACTTCCACATTTTTGGCTAAACACACACACACACACACACACACACACACAAATGCAGCCTGACAAGATAATGACAGTAATACTGGAGTGTATTCTGTTAAATCCCTTAAACACACTTTAGAGACTATATAAACAAAGGCTCTCTCTCTCTCTCTCTCTCTCTCTCTGATGAGTAAAAGATGCTTAAGAAAATAAAAGAATGACATATTTTTGCTACGGTGCTCCATAACTAATCACTGCTGCAGCCTGCATGTATTTTCAAATAATGATATTACCTGAGAGTAGTGTTTGGAAATGTATTTCTTTGTAGAGTACACATTTTCTTCTTCTCCTATCACCAGTTTATTAATGTATAACCAACCAAGTGGAATGATGGGATGAAAATATGACAAAGTGAGATGAGGATCTCTGATCTGAGTCTGATTGTAGGTTAATGGCGTGAACAAATCTGTTTTCCACAAACCCTGTACTAGATGGGGATCTAACCCCATGCACCCATCTATCTGTTAACACAGAGGGTCTGAAGCCCGGGCTGCACGCTGGGGCCCCTGATGGCTACAAGCACCGGCTGTGGGGGCCTGTTGGTGCAGCTGTCTCACTCCAGCGTAACATAAGACCTTATTAGAGTCCATTAGACCTCTCTGAAACCAATAAGAGATTGTCAAATACATCCAAACATTCACACAATTCAAAGAGGGACAGGAAGTAAGAGGACGGCAGTGCTGTGGTCTGCCATTTGCCCGCATAACCTCCCATGATTGGCTCCACAGCTTTTGCACTTTAAAATATTGGTTAAAGGGCAATATTTTTATATTAACTACAGTTTTCAGGGGGGCAGAAACTGAGATAATCATCACGACTCTCTCCGGATCAATCGCCCACCCCCTTTTTTGTCCACCTACGTTGTACATATTATGTGTCTTTCTAATTTATTGTTATTTTGCATCTGTGGAGTAATTTATTTTTATTTTATTGGTATTGTTAAATGTCAATGATTTATGTACTAAGGACTTTCAATGGAAACAAGACTGCAAGGGCTTTCCTGAAATGCTCCTCTTGGACAGGACGTTTGACTGTACTTGTACTTTAATACATGCTACTGTTGGACTGTACTTGTACTCTAACATTCTATCTAATAAATATATTCATCATCATCAAGAAATGTAATTGATAAACATCATTTCACTAAATGGCATTTAGATGCGTGACACTTGCAGTTCGGAGACATTCTAAAACACTGTTAATGACACAAATAAGGCACTGGAAAGATCAGCCACAAGTTAACCAATATATTCTCATCAAAACATTGATATCTCACATTTATCTGTTTTGTTGTTTGAATTTTGGACAGCTGGCCATAATTATTTTTGTAGTCCATCCTCGCATTTGGACTGTGAGACAACTTTGTCTGGCGTCCACAGTCCCAGCAAAAGAGTTTCCCTTGCCCTGACAGCAGGAGCTTGACCTGGGTGGCTGCCTTTGATCTTTGATTAACACTGGACAGGCCACTGGAGAGAAGGGAGGTGATGAACATCGGAGACTTCAGGATCGGCTATAATAACTGGATCTAAACTTTCAGCACGGTCTCAACTTTAAAGCCATCATGGAACAGCCACAATGACGAGGCGGCTTCTATCAAATATCTGATATGCCTAACTTCTTCAGCAGAGTGCGGAGCTCGCTGAACCTGAAAATAGAGTTTGGTTTCTGGGCGCCAGAAAGCGGCCAACCACAAGAAAGAGAAGGTGAGGTTGCCAGAGGTAGACAGCTCTTGTCTTTTTCTACTGCTGTGAATAGTTTGAAAAAAAAAAATAGACTTATAAATCAATGGGATAAGAAATAGCGATTAGTTACAATCAATTTTACATTCTAAACCATAACATTCAAACATTTTGCTTGCTTTTACAAATAAGAAGAATTCAAAATGTATAATATTGATTTATCTTAAGGATTTAAAAAATCCTGCTATGATTACGCAACTGCTGAAAGCTGTGAAACTGACCACAGATATCACACGCCGAGAAGGGAATAAAATGCATGTGTGAATTTTAAACATACATTTGAATAACTTTATAATCTATGAATCATATAATTAATTGATAAGATAATTAATTAATCTGGGATTTGTGAAGGGAAGTTAAGAAGATAGTCAAAGGTCAATGTTAATCAAACACAAGTGATCTGGAAAACTGCTGCATCTGCTTGTATCACAAGATAGTAAAATGTCAGAACAGTTCTGTTGCACCAGAAGCCTAAAGACATCTGAAGTGGCTTATGCGATTGTGACAGTTTGTTTACTTCCTGTTACCAACTTGGCAACAAGTTAAATCTATTGGTTACAAAATATGTTATTGATGATGATGATAATGATGATGATGCAGCTTCAAAATGAAAGCAAAAGTCAGCCAGCCATGAATTTCATGGTTTCTCAAACCACCTCCAAATGGGTGAGACTGAGTATCTCCAGACGCCAATGTCTGCCCACTCATGACTCCACCAGCACCCACAACCATCACCACAATATTCCATTATTCACTATCCACTTCAACCAACTCTTTTCTTCTACGTTATCAGTCCCATCCCTACTGCTCTGGTAAAGCTCTTCCCATAGCTAATGATGTGTCACAGAGAAGATTTCTATTGGACTTCTGCACGCTGCATCCGACTCAAAGATCTGGAGAACGCATCACGCACATGCATGGAAATATATGTATGCAACTATCCACTGACACTTTGGGACTCTTGAGTTCTTTTGAATACATCACAGACACAGAATCCAGACGCACACAAAAATATAGTGTAGGCACACAAATGTTGCGCATCAGACATGAAAGATTCGGGTTTGACATATAAAGTGTGGCAGCCTGCTCATCAAACATTTTTGCACGTTTTATGGCCCATTTTAAATAAGGAGGTTTTTGGGCATCAGGTTGCATCATGAGATACATAAAGACAAGCAATTAAAGATTTGATTAAAAGAACGGCATATAACAAAACAATGAAAGGATGCTAAAGAAAACGTAGAAGAAAAGTTTCTTACTTTGGCAGGTGTTGCTTCTTTCTTCATACCCTGGGTTGCATAGGCACTTCCCAATAGGCACAAGCCACTCCCCCTCTGTGCTGCAGTACATTCGAGGAGGCTCCTCCTCTTTGGAGTGATTGACACATAAGCCTTTGACCTCCACCAGTGACTGGGAGTCCATGGGCACCGTATCGGGAAAAGAGGCCAGATTCCTCAGGGTGTATGGGCACTTCTTGAAGTAAACCCTCACTGATACTAAAGCGACACAAGCACCCACATCCTGGAATGCCAGGTAGAAGCCCTTCTTAGACAAGGGACCCACCTCGCGCACCTCAGTGTTGAGCTTGAGAATGCGATCTCCAAGGTCCATCTGGGTGAAACTCTCATCGGCAGCAATGGTGTCAATCTTGGAGAACTGATGCTCTCTGAAGTGGCTGCCCTGGTCGTCATCTGTTTCCAGGTAGAGGAGGTTGAAGGTCTCCTTGCAGGTGCCCAAGACCAGTGGGATGGAGTTGCAATCTCTAAGGGTGAACTTCAGCTCCACGTAGAATTTCTGTGCTGACTGGCGAGGGATATAGTTGGTGCGAAGCCAGTTGTTCTGGCTGTACTCCATCACGTTGCAGACCTGGAAGGTCCTGATGGGAGTATAGTGCTCATCCACCCCGCTGATCTCCTCCCACTGAATAAAAAGATAAACATGGATAAAGATAGAGAGGGATGGAAGAGAGAAGGGAGATGTAAAGGGGCAACAAACAAAAAATAAGATGCAAAGAGAAACAGGGGAGCAAATGTTCAGGAGACAAAGACAAAGTAGAAAAACAAAGGAGGGAATACGTATTCAAAAAGCACACACAGTCAAAAGAAAAGATGAGAGGAAGACAGTGATGTAAAAGGATGCGTGCAAAGATGTGAGGATGCAGTGAAAGACAGCAGAGGGACAGGTGTGACAGAAGGTTTAGGTTACAGAAGACAAAAGGAGCCAGGTCATTTGAGGAAAGTAGGAAGCCAAAGGATAGGAAAGTTTGGAGACGGAAAAGGAGGAAGACATTGGAAAGGAGAGAAAGATAGCAGAGAGAAAAATAACATTATCTCCACCCTGTGTTTCCACATGAATTATTTAGATTCAGACTCACTCACATTGATGAATACTAAGTTTCTAATAAACACTTAAGGGTGGAAAAATCACACTACCAGATCTCTTAGAAATTGCTCACTTTAATTAAAAGCAAACTTGCTGCCGTTGCCAAAATTGCTAGTTTAGAGGACTGTGAAAATATCGCAGAGAAACGTGTGATTCCGCCTCTCAATCGCACTAAATTTGTGTGAAGTTGCTTAACTGCAGATAAATATTAGCAAGGAAAAATCTTATAGTGTTTTTCCACCCTTATTCTAACATGTTTTTTTTTAATTTCTCTACAAGTGAGGATGTTTAAGCAGTTTTGGTTATTTGCATCACATTACTATGCTACTAAAGCAAACGTGCTGAATCAACTATGAAACAAAAGGAGCTACAAAGAATAAACAGATGTGAGTGAATACCAGGAACGTTCGTGTCTATCTTACATTTTCCCTCCACTGGGAGAAAGCAATGGAGGAGGAGAGGAGAGAAAAAGAAAGCGGGGTCATTCTTTTTGAATCCAACACAGCGGGAAGGCTCATTGATCATGTGCTTTGGCTTTGCTGTCCAGGCAAATCAACACTGGATCAGAGTGATGACGAATGGGGGAAGCACCTGAAACACTGGTCTCATTGTGATCAAAATGACAGTCATTAGAATGAATGGGCCTAAATGTGCAAATAGATGCTTTATCTTTTTTGTCTTTTTTTTTCGTGAAATCCAGAATGGACGTCTGCCTGAATGAGTGGAGTGGGGGGGGGGGGGGGGGGCACAGGGAAATGAGAAATACTTTCTGGGTAAGTGGAAACTGAATTATCGCTTCTTTCACACAAGCATTAATGGAAACATAAACCCACACACACACACACATATGCATTCACATAAGGCTCATATGAAGTGTTTAAAGTCCCATAGCAGGCAGACACAGCAGGTGCTTTCAGCCAAAACACAGGCATTAATGACGAGCTAAGAAAGTCCAGGCTCTCTATTACACGGTTTTGTGTGCCTGTTAGCGTGTGCGTGCGTGTGTGTGTGTGCGTGTGTGTGTGTGTCTGTATGTGGGTGTAAAACACGTCTGTGAGTGTAGAGTGTTCAAGGAGCTCTCAGGCTGAAAGATGGCCACTTGTTTTTCATCCCACAGTAAAGTTAATGAAACACCCCTAAGAGACGGAGACAGAATAAGAAAGGAGGAGCAGGATTGGAGCAGCGCAGAGAGTGAAATAGGTAGAGCTGTAAAATAGCAATAGGAAGGAGGGAGAGATAAAGTGAGAGCAAAATTGAAGGGAGAGATTCCATTGGTGTTTAGTCTCCCTTGTAATGCCTTCCTTGGCATCACCTCATTCGTCAGAGCAGAGTACAAGCTCTCTGTGTGTCTAACAATAACACGGGAAAGTGGGGCTATAGCTTTTAAGAGGAAATGCTAAACTTGACACGTCACTTAATTTTGCCAATGAGTTAAATCGCCTTCCTCTGAATAGATGTAGCAATAAAGGTATACTGACATATAAAAGAGCAAAGAGAGACATACTCTGCCACTATGATGAATGATTCTGGTGACATTGGTTTTAATAAGTAAATGTACAGACTTGTAATCAAAAGAAGACATTCTGAACTGTTTCATGCTCACTTGTTCTTTTGTTTTCTTGCTTTACTGTCACAGTAAAAGGTTTTCCTACCGGTTTTGAAAATAAGGGATCTTTCTTTTTTCTGTGATCTGTCACTGCTGCTGGTTAAAAGTATGGAATGCAAATATTTCCTGATTAAAATACACAATGTAAAATCATGCATGTTTAATTTTTAAGAGAGAAAGTGTTGCGTGACTTATTTCAATCTGGTTAAAGTAGACATTATATAATCTCCTTTCCGACATTATATGTTTTACGGTTATGTTTAAGTTTGAGGATTAAGTCAATGATCTTGAATATCTTTTTTGTATTTGCTATAATTAACCATCGTTTGTTGATGTGGAACTCAGGGTGCAAACCCTGGTGTCCTGATGACAGCCATGTTTTATTTATTTTTTTTACTTACAAGACTGGCAATGTCTGGCTAGAAAATGGCTAAATAAATAATTTGATCTAATTTCTGGACCACGTTGTTTCTTTGCCTTTATAAGATAATGTACAATGAGATAAGATGCTGTACCCAATGCATTTTTACAACTTTAATTCAACATTAAAGTTAAATAAGATAAAAAGGAAACTGCATCAAGTGTTCAATCATTAGTGATTCTACATTAGAGTGGGTGTGTATATTATGTCATGTTATACAGGCAATTATTAGTGTGAGTTTTGCATATCCCTTCATTTAAGCTTAGTGTGTATTCATGTACACCAATATGATGCAAACAGGGCTGTGTCTAAGGCAACAGTTTTTTTCTTTCTGTATTTGGGAAGTGTCTAAAATCTGAGGAACACACACACACACATGGCCCAGGTGTGTGTATGTTTCTCTGTGCATGCAGAGTATATCCGATTCAAAAGAAGAAGCATTGATCTGAGAAAAGTAAAATCATATTCCTCACCCCAAATTATTAAATCATTCATACATTTGGGAAGGAAGAAGAAAATGTTCGGCAATCTAAAGATAATGTCTCATCATTATGATACACTTACACACCAAAAAACCCATCTATCAATAGGAACTGATCTTTTGCATTAAATCTACTTTCAGCAGGGAGCTCCTCCCCCATCCAGAGATATGTGATGGAACTGTTTATATTTCTGCCATAATAAATAAAGGGAACAGCTAACCCGCTTGTTCCTCTCGAGGGGGGGTGTCACTTCTTTCTCCTAGTAACCTAATTGATATATGACAACACTATGACCCTACATCAGTCCTTGTGACCTCTGACCCCAACCCCTGATGGCCACAGTTGGGGCAGTTTGGTGTAACCTTGCCCCTGATCCCTCTGATCTGTGCTGTAGGTTGGTGATGCAATTAAAGGGACAGTAAAATGGAGTGTGGTAACCTGATCTGTTCATGACATTACAGCGACGGCAACAGGCACGTCTCAGAGTCGCAGAGTCAGCACACCAGTTCACCACTTCAAAGACATGCAGGTCAACGGGAGTTAACGGTCCAGCTTACGGGTCAGTACAGGGTAACAATGCCGAAAACAAGACTGAAAAGGGGTGTCTTCCAATCCCAAAGTTTAACTGTAACAATGTATCAATGATGGTCAATCCTACAGTAAATAATTGAAACAAGATGGAGGATTTTGCTTTTATATTTTGAAATTGCAATTTATATGTGGGTTAAGATATTTTTTCGGACTTTGTTTGCTGATAACAAACTTAATAGGTGCGTTTACAGCTGTAACCTATTTTTCTAGAGCTGGAGAGGGGTGAATCTAAAAACAGTGTGTGCCTAGCTCATGGCCTTGGGCTCCTGAAAGGTCAGTGGGGTCACAAACAGAACAACTGCGGCACATCAGTCAGAGGACGCTTCATCAGCAGGTCTTTACGAAACGAGACCAAAATAAATTATTTATAGCTTCTCCTCTGTTTCCCTCCTCCTGTTCTCGTCCACTCAAGTGTCATGCTAATCTTTCGTTATGCTTTGTACAGCACTCATCAGCAACCACTGCAGAAGGACTCATTATGTTTTTCAATTATTTCCAAAATAGCTCTTCTGTACTGTATTCACAACACCATGGGTTGTAATTGTTAGACTGGCAGGGCATTTGTTGAATTGTTATTTGCTATTTTTTTTTTTTTCCTTTTTTATAAAATGTCCAACAGTCTCAGTGAGGCACATTATCATACAACTGGGAAATGTTTCTTATATTAATGGGGGTATTTGAGATTATTTTTGAAATATTGAGCCAAACAATGTACAAAACAAATATGTAAAAACATTTACCGGTACAAGCAGAAACAATTCTTAATTTTGTCTTTTCATGGGATGCTGACTCAGCAGTCCTGCCGACATTGAATAAGGCCGATTTTCCGACCCAGTGTTTTGTAACATCTGTCACAAGCTTGTTTCCATTCAAGCATAAACACAACTATGGTTTAAGCTGTCTGTTTTGGATGTGAATCTGTTCGTTGAACTGTAAATACGTGAGCTTCAATAACTTTTGCAAAACTTTTTACAATTCTAAATATTTGAATATCACTGCACTTGAGTTGGACAGATTGAAATGCACACTGTAAATATTAACTATGAGTCCTAAAACATTCATAGACAATGATGTCAACATGTGACAGTCCTTGCAGAAACACAAATGCTTTTGTATCCTCTGTCGGTGACAATGGACCTCCGCTCATACAGTATGTGCTCATTAATTCCAATTTGTATG
The DNA here is from genome assembly GCF_040956055.1 of Brachionichthys hirsutus. NCBI lineage: Eukaryota > Metazoa > Chordata > Actinopteri > Lophiiformes > Brachionichthyidae > Brachionichthys > Brachionichthys hirsutus. Next base: position 7,146,992 of record NC_090908.1, read on the forward strand.
CATGGCCGGTGTCGAGGATGTTGTATGTTGCTGAAGAATACTTTCAATACACGCAAGTATGTAATCGTTAACACTCTTTAGTCTTGTGGAGGGCTAAGCCCCCTGGATGCCGCAGAGCAATCAGCCTGCCTCCCAGGCAGATAGCAGTGTATCTGGATCACAGCACTCACGCAGACCCACTCGTTACTCTTGTGTGAACGTCCTGGGGAGGCTAAGCTCTTAATTTGTTGTGACTGGATCACGTTGTGTCTCTGCAGGCCAATGGCCGTGGCCTCTCCATCAATGTCAATGAGAGCTTGTGAGTTTCTGTGTATGTGAGGTGGACCGCTTATCAGCACACGGTCATTGGATGATGTGAGTAATTACAGATGATTCACCTTGAGGACTTGATCATCAGCAATATCTCTCTCTCTCATCCTCTCACCTCCTCTCTCTTTTACATTTGTCTTGACTCTACTCTTTGATCATTTCCTATCTCCTCTCTTTCTCTCTTGACTATAATTCTAACAAAAGCATGGCATTGGTCTCCATTAACTCAGTAATATTATGAAATGTAAAGCTTTTCTTCTTTACTTATTTAAAGCAAATAACTTGAACAAAGTTACAGTTCCGGGTAGCCCACATGTGAATAATCTCCATCATTACAGAGTCAATCTTTCTGTTAAAACGGTTGTGAAATTGCTCTATAGTCTGTAATTGTCTTCGGACTAAATACATTTGAAGCCGCCTGCAGTTTTTCATTCCTTTTTTTAAAAAAGAAAGTGCGGTTCAACCTGAAGAAAGGCAGCACTGCCGTTTTGACGGTGCCAGCGTTGTATATGGCTGAAGGAAACAAGGTTTGGCAGCTCCACGGAACAAATGACTGGATTACCTTAAGCTACTGCCAAGGAGTAATTCTAACACTTAATAAAGGAATAAGGAGGAAGTAGAGTGTGCTTGTGTGTGTGTGTCTTTGTGTGTGTGCGCGCGTTTGCATGCGTGTGTCAGTGGGGCAGGCCCAAGGCACAGTAGTCTAACGAGTTGGACAAATAAACACTCAGGGAAAGCTCACTGGAGGGCCTTCGACTGCAGAGAGAGGCTGATAGATGAGCGTACAGACATTGTTTTGGTTAACATCGCCTGCTGAAATGTGTAGAATTCTCACATGCACTAATATATTTTTTAACAAAAAAAAAAAAAGTTTGGCCAAGAATGTCGTCACCCAAACGTACTTCTCAAATCATTGCAGTATGTATGTTTTTTGCACTTACATCACTCTTTAACTGCAGAACAGAGACCAGATTCAGAATAATACACATTGGTTAGAGATTTCCAGTCACCGTTTTTAAATTCATAAAGATATTATTAAAACGTGAAAAAAAATGTGTGTTAACAAATAAATAACCGAATTAAAACGTGTGTGTGGCAGACAGAATGAGGTGGCGGCACATTTTTAATCAACAGCTAGTGGATTAACAAGTGAAATCGCCGCAGTGGAATTACAATGTTTACATGCAACAGCAGCAGAATATCCATCTCTGTTGATGAATTAAAAGAGGTAAGCTTATTGCCATTTTTGTGTAGATGCTTTTGTGCCTACAACCTAAAATCCTTTAATGCTGTAATCTTTCTGTAAACACCAGTACACACACACACACACAAAAAATTTTATGTTTTATAATATTGTCATTCAATTCTACTCCTTAAATTCTTCTTTTTTGGGTACCGGTACAATTTTAAAGTGCAAAGTTGAATGCTAAACATGATCAGACTAACTTTTTAGCGGACTGTAAATAAAAGCTTTATTTGTACACACATGCAATAAAATTTTCCTTAAGCTTCTTGACCATATGGCAAGCTATGAATACTTAACCTTTAGCCTGTGAGATGGAGAATGGACAAAACTGTCTAAAGAAAACTGGGTTAATCTGCAGTTGGCTCATTGGGTCAAGATCAAACAGCAAAAACCACATGGGTTTGAAAATCCTGGTTTCCTATGTTGTGGGCCTGAAGCATGCAGTTCCTGTTGGTGGGTCCGTCTCTGAAGTGTAAACATATTGAGACATGATGTGTGTAAACAGGGAGATAGACGAGACTTACCCCGTGTGATGGGTAGGAAATCCATCCTAACTCGCCTTGGCTTGTTTTCGAGTCTAACAGGTTGACTGTGGGGAGGAAGGGACAGAGAGAACGTGTGAGTGGCTAGTCCTTGTTAGCCCCAATTAGTGATCAGCTAATCCCGAAGGGGGATCATCAACCTCAAGCACCGACCATGGCTCTATTTACTCAGCTGCTACACACTCACATAGACACACATGTATACACACGCTACACAAACGTATCCTGCGCTAAATCCTATGCTAACCGGCAGTGAGAGCTGACATTCTCTTCTTCCTGTGGAAGTTATCACAGCAGGGTGGCCAGAAAAATAAATAAATAAAAAAATATTACGTGCAACTTATTTATCAAATTCAACTCTCTCTAGAGTCTGCATTTCAATAGTCTTTATTTTCCAAATTAAATGGCTTTTATCTAATAACCTAAATTTAAAGCAGGCTTGCAGTTTGTGAGTATAATTTCAAATCGGAGGAATTAATAAAAAGCAACTAGAATAGAATAGAAAGCCTTTATTGTCCTTGCATAGTGGCTACACAATTAGATTATTGAGCTCAGTTTTTAGAATTGATTTTTGTGCCTTCCTGTAGTAATAAGAAGTACCAGATAATCATATTGGGCTGTAGTTTAACTACACAAAACATGACAAATATTTGAGCACATTTTGAGGAAGATGATTTATGTTTTTTTTTTATTTTTATTGATGAAAAACAGACTATACTCTAAAAATCCTCCGTCGAAGCCTCTTTCCTGGTACAAATCTTTCAAATGTCTCTAAAGTAGTTTATTTATGTTTACAGCGCCACATTTTGCCTTAGTAATTATCTAAAGTAAACACAGTCAAATTGATACATTTCTGTAATTACAGACCAAATGATCAGCTTATGTAAATAGATTGAACATTAAGGTTCTGTCCCTTTATGTTTGAACACGAAGCCTCTTTCCCATCCCACTGAAAGCACATCAGTCCACAGCTCGACACACACACATAACCACAAGCATGCGTTTACACACATGCGCACACACTGAACCCGAGCAAGCGCCACGTTAAGCAGCAGTGCGGCCAGCCCTGCAGCTGTAACTCCATTCACTGTAGATTGTGCTTTTATTTGTTCATTCAAAGCTCCAGTAAGCCAGAATGCTCACTTCTCTAAAGACAGTCAGAGGATCGAGGGATTGTTGGTCCGGGAGGCCTGTTGTGGCGTAGTGAAAACTATTTGAGTCAATAACCTCCCACTCAATAAGCACAAATGCTTTTTTTTTTTGCGGATAAACAGGATTTTGTGGCTCCATGAACTAATTGCTGTTTCACACAAGGATAAAGGTTGATATATAAATCAACATTTTCTTCAGGCAAATTTGATAATGATTTGCCAGTGACAAAAAAAAAAAAAGCGGAGAAGGGAGACACACAGAAGGAGACTTATTATCACATTCAAGGCTCAAAGAGATACCGATTGTGTCACCTGAGCTGCAGCCATGGCACTCTATTCAGCCAGTTGAGTGGCAGGAGAAATGTTCCTATCTGAGTCTAATGAAGCTATCTGCTCATGTCGGATAATAGCAGCTCAGCATCCAGGGCCATTGCTTCCAATTTACATTTATCAACTAGCCAAGCTCACCATTCCAAATGAGCCGAGCGGAGGAATTTGAGAGCAGAAAATTAGACGGCTCTGCTATCGCAGGAGGAAAGATCCCCCCCCTCCGGCTGCACTTGACTGTGGAAATCAGCACCCACACGTGCACGGAAACACGCATGAGCATCCAAACTCACATGCAAAAATACTGACTTGCACAGTCACGGATGAAGCTAAATACCAATATAAATGCATTCCAAAAGATGCATTCCAAAATATACACACACAACTGCATATGCATACATTCAGCAGAACATATTCCTGCATACATTCAGCAGAACATATTCCTGCATGCACTCGGCACGTAATAAGAAAACACCCAATCTTCTGAAATTGTTTCTTACTTCTTGCTCTTGCTCTCTCTCTCTCTCACACACACACACGCACACACCCACACACACACACACACAGAGTCAGTTAGCAAGCTAGTGTCAGCCAAGCATATAGCCCCTGCCCCATTAGGGAGCGCCTCTAAACGAGAACGAGGAGTATTAATAGCAAACCAAGCCAGTCTGTCTGGGCAAACCATCAGAGGTAAGGAACAGATGCATCAATATGTAGTGCATACCTGGCCACTGTCAAACACCCAAAGACACAAACCCAACCTCAACCTACACTGATGAAAAGACGTGGATTGTTTTCCTATAGGGATGCGTTGCACAGGTTCCTATTTTTTTCTTTTCACAGACAAAAATGTGTTGAAATGCTAACATAAAATATTGAAGCGAAGGTGTGCAGTTTGTACATTTTTAATGGAATCTAGCAGCTCTACCATCCATTGAATAGTTCCCAGCTTTCAGCAAAACACGGCGAAGGGAAGAAACCTGACAGACATAATGAAATTAAAATAGGAGTGAGAATGAGCTGTCAGTCAGAAGAGGCCTTCCCTGCTAAACTATATAGAATAGAATAGAATAGAATAAAATATATCTTCCATTTCATTGCAAAGAAAGTTGAGGTGAGAGAAGGGTTGGCAGGCAAAGCAAGGCGACTTGTGCCTGTGTTAAAGGGTGAAGTGTTCACCTCCCATTATGAATTATTCAAGTACAGAGTTGCTGCGTCTGATGTTACTGCTTACCCAACCCCTCTGCCCCAAATTTCTTTCTTTCTTTCTTGTCATGCCTTCTGCAGCTTTCACAAACGTAGACTCTATAAAGTCACACGGAGACCAGCTCCATCAGTACATGCAGTATGTATAGTCTGCATTAGGAACAGAAACGCATGCCTTGTGTTTCTTATTTTACTCGAAAGCCCAAAACACATGCTCTTCATTGAAGGTGCCATTTCATCTTCCGATCAATGTTTGCCCAAAGCACACATAAAAAATATAGGCCTGTGGTATATTTGGGAAAAGTTGATCTTTTGAAGGAGGGGCATGTGCAAGCATTTTCCCAGCACCTCTGAAAGGTGTCATCGCTCACAAACACCCATCCGTCCCAGCGGGACTCCTGCGCCGGGCTTTACGGGCCAAGCCTCCCTCCCGCCGGCTAAAAATATCCGAGGCCTCCCGCCTCCCCTGCCGAGAGCCATCACACCACGAAACCACGCAAAAGGAACGTCTGCCACAGCAAAGGGAACGAGTATATATATATATATTTTTTTTTTTTTTTAATCTCGTAAATAATATAAATTATTCTTCCTAAGTGTTTGATACTTTTTTATATATATCTGTTCATCTCTCTAACGCTGGAAGATTGTGTCTGTTTCTTCCAACAATTCCCCAAAGTTTTAAATAATATCTGATGAAAGCCACACAGAAGAGCACAGTGCCAAGATTGGGTTGAAGATTGTAGTAAATACCAGCTCGCTATAGATTTACAGGCAAATAAAAAATATATTAAAAAAATAAAGGATCTGACTTTCTATCAATCCGTTAAAGTTCATCGTTGATTTATAGAAAAAAAAAAGTATTAATTCCTCCATTATATTAAGTCCATTAAAATCTCGAGATATATTTTTATGATTAATTTATTGTTGCTCGCACATTGACATAAAGTTCAGCATGGACGCACACAGCAGACACTTTATGAACGTTCCTTTTTGTCGTTGACGCGCAGCAGACAATCCGAAAAGCCGCTCGAGCGCTGTTCATCCTCCATCAGCGAAATGAATGTGAATGACTTCAAATGGCTGAAGTTCAAAGGGAAGTGCTCTTGTTTAGTGACTGTTTAGGTTCATTGTCGGATCTATTACACCAATTAAAACGACAATTTATAGACTGTTAAGGTGACTTTTACAAACCAGTAAGGTTAATGAGTCCCGATCTAATGTGATCCGCTGCGCAGTCCCAGCGTCCGCCGCGTCGATTCATTTGTTAAAATGCGTTATCAGATGCGCCTCAGCGAGGCAAAGCGTCACAGCGTGCCGGTTTTAAACTGATAGTGTTCAATGCAGGCGACCTTTTTAATGCGCTATAGCCTGCAGGTTTATGGAGCAGAACCGTTCGCACCAACACGCTTCAACTTTTAAAGAGAGGAGGAAATAAAGGCTCTCTGCTTGTTCAGAGTGTTTTTTTTTTTGTTGTTGTTTTTTTAGTTTTTAAAGCCTCACATGAACGCGGACTGGGTTCATATCGACACAACCCGGAGACGGAGCGGCTCGATACTGACACACTCTGGCAGATTTATGTCTCGGAAAAGTGAACACCAATTTCAATTTCGTTGTCAACTTGATATATAATTTCAGTTCCTACGGTTGAACTTGTAGAGATTTCAGTCCTACATCATTTTTTCAAACCCTCCCTCTGTTTCTCCCTCTCTCTCTCTCTCCCTCTCTCACACACACACACACACAAACACACAAAACATCGTCAGTAGGCCACTGACGTAACAAACGCTAATATTCACAATTGTGTTTTATCTCAATAAAATACATCAGTTTCAGACATAATTGTAAACATGTTACGTTTCTCACGTTAAAACCAATTATGCAGATGCTCGGGACAGAAACGCAGTAGCTTATAGTCCGCATTGACAATCGCATAACTCTTTCTGCTCTTTTATTGTTTTAATTCAATTACAGTCCAGCACATCACGAGCTGCAGAGGTTCTTGCGTGCATCTGCAGCGTTGTGCAAAGCAGCAGCATATTTCTCTGATACAGGACGCGGCAGACAAGGATAACGAAGTGCAAGCAATTTGTAATATTTGGTTGAAAAATGCACATTTGTAAAAATATCAAAATTACGTTTGAGGATTAAACATGAAGAAATGAGTTTGACAAACCCGATAAGTTTCTGTCACTTCAGAAGGAGTCCAACATCGTATTGAACTAAACGGAAACAAAAAAATCGATAGTTTTTTGGAAGGATTTCGTGTTGTGAATGTTTTTTTTTTGCGCCTTCAGAATGAACTATTACTGAGACTGCTCTCCTGACGTGGCCTTTTCGAACTTAACCCCCCTCAAAGCTGCCTTCTCAGGCGGCAGGAAGATCGCTAACGGGGATTGTGTCTTTATTAATTCGATTGTCTGACTCTGAGCATTGATTTGCAGCAGTTGGGAGATAATGTCTACGAAAGGCTCGTTCGCGTAATTAGTTTATTGGTATTGGGGAAAAGGATTTGCATTATTCCACTCTGTGCCGATATCCCACTCATTAATTCACCATGACGCACAGCCATCAGAATTAGATAACTAGACATGTGCTGTAACTGATTATTAATTCTATCTTTAATAGATAATAACAGTAATCTTGATCCACTCCAGTGTGACCCAAATCTCCACCGAAATGTTAACCCCCCCTGTGGGCAGTTAGAACCTTCAGAGCACCCAGCTGCTCTAGAAACACGCGTGTTCCTGTCCTTTTCACTTTGACCCCACTCCACAACACTTAAACTATGACGGGCAGGCTGCTCCCAGCGGGACGCACCTTTACTTTTACGTTGAGCCTATATATTAAATAAAGTTCGGTAATAAAAGCTGCGGGTTGCGCCACTTGTCTTCAGCGCGGCTTCACGCGTCTGGGGAGAAGTGGCTGCTGAACGTGCGGCTCGATCTGCAGCTTTATTCCGCCGGCTTTCAAAACATCCCACCAAGAATAAAAGAAAGCAAAGGAAACTGCGCCTTCTTCATTTGTACACAATCACTGTGAGACTTTGTTTAAAAATCCCCATTATATTGTACAAGTGTTAAAGATGTGTCGAAGTCGGAGAGGAAAGAAAAGAAAAGCCGCACTTTTACGCACGATGCGACGGTGCTCGTCCTCTATTTTAAATGGATGTGACTGGGAAGACTAGGGGGGGGGGCTCTACCCCTGTTAGATTCCACAGATCGACGTGAACCCCTGATGGGAACACGGGCATCGGAGTTTCTTCCAATCTCTTCGGCTTCGATGAGCGCTTTGTGTTCCGCCGTCGCTCAGTTCACTCACTTGCCTGCTTCTAACTATTAATCGCCTCATTCTCCAGATTAACCTAAATTGCGCGTCCTTGTTCGGATCTGTACTTTCAAGTTTACCGTCCAATCATTGTCTCAGGAATTTAATATCCGCGCTCTCAGCGATCCTCAGTGTCCACCTCACGCCGACCGAGACCTCTACCACAGCGCACCTCGCACCGACGCGCAAGCGCGCGCGCGCGCACGCATAAACACACACGTCCGCAGACAGAGTTTCCTTACCTTCGTTCGGGGGGTAGATGATGGGGAACGCAGGGACAACGCAGGACAACAAAAGAGGTAAAATGTAAAGATGCGATCGCGGATTGCAATCCATGGCAGCGGATCAGAGGTGCATAACTCCATGTAGCCACTGACTGATCTGAGAGGGTCTTCTCTCCACTCAGCGGTCTCCCTCTCTCTTGCTCTGTCTTCCTCCGGATGGAGCAGTTTTCCGCTGGGTCCTACAGAGTCTGACAAGACAGCAAACCAGGGCGCGCAAGTTCACCACAGGTCACTCTAGATACATTACAGCAAGTATCTGTCTTCTTGACGTGAAAGACATCTTCATCATTTACAGCCAACCCAAAATGACAATTTGATTCAATCAACAAGGGAGTATTGGAAATCAGGGGTAAAAAAAAAAAAAAGAGGAAAACATCCTGTGACTTAATAAACTTCACTTTACTACATATCCCATCGCTCAGAGTGTTCTCCCGGTGAGTTATAATTCCGCAACGAAGCTACTGATTTTGTAGAGTGAATATTTACAATATCACTTTTTGGCCCACTTCCAATTACGGCAGCTCAGTCCATGCATGATCTGCAGACCTTTATCAGAACAAGATGTAAATCAAATTTACATGACAGCCAAGAACACGAGAAAGTACACAAACCTGATGTTTTCGATACAACAGCTATATTCTGCGATTCTGAACCAGAGGCAACATAAGACTCAGGTTTTAGATCTTCCTGCGGAGCACCTATTAATGCCCACATGATTCACATCAAGAAACTGGAACAGCCTATGGATCCTGACATTTTGAATGCAGACTTTGAAATGGCCAGGGGGTGGGAGGGGGGGGAAATGTGTTTTAACTTTAGCCTGGAACAAACAGAGCGCACGTGCATTACATTTTATTTCTTTATTTACTTATTTCAGAGGTTTAAGTGATGCTGTTCAGAACCGGGGTCTACAGACAGATGTTATTTATTTCTTTGCATTAACTGAAGTAACAGTTGAACTTCTTAGTTGCTCTTCTTTATATAACCCTTTGACTATATGATGCATTCATGTGCATTTAAGCTTCTGAGTTTTAGCTTATAAGAAATCAACTTTTATTTATAAAGTTAATTGCCACTGAAGGAGTAGGACATGTTTAAGTCCACTCTCTGCATTTTTCTTTGAGGGCCACGGGGGCCTCTCATACCATTATATTTGATCTGCACTGAAAGGCTGGGGTGGCAGTTTAACGCCAGCGCCTTCTCTGAGACACCAGCTGTTGCGGTGGGGGGTTGGAGGTTGGAGTTTGGGTAGGTGTGTAACGTATGGCAAGTGTTAAACGCAACAACCTGGTTGAACTGGGTTCTGTAGAAACTCTTACAAATTCAAACAGCAATGTCATGAATGTGATAACAATACTCTGAGTTCCAGTGTGTTACCCAGATATATAAGTAATGTGTGTTGCATTAAAAAAAAACTAATTTACCGGACCGTTTCAAAAGGATCATTTCCAAATTTTAAATAAAATGGGATTATACCAAATATAAGGTGGCACCCAGTTTAACTAACGCTAATACTATGCTCCCAGTGAATGAAGGTCATGAACTTTTGACTGATTATATAAATCATTACCATACTGTAGAAAACATTGCTGAATTTAGCAAAATGTGTTTAAGTCTAGGGAAATAGAATGCTGCAATTTAACAAATCATTACACACAAGTGCATTATTAAGATAAAAAAATATTCTAGTGTTTCCCTTGCTTGGTATATTGTTAGTCTGGCAAAATTCTATGAAAATAATTGGGATATTGTTTTTCAAAGCTTTTAATGCAGCTATTTTACAATAAATCACTTAAAGGCAAACTTAGAACATTGTCTACTTTAAGAGATTTACTGGTTTCAGGTTGTCAGTGACGAATGATGACAAGAGGTCTCCAGCCACATTATTAAGTGGCTATGTCATGTGGATTTACAGCAGGCTGCAGATATGCCAGCCTTCATCATATATCATTTTCTACATCTCACTAATTCAATTATTACACCTTTGAAGAATTAATACAGAAGGCTCTACAGCTAACAGTCAATTCAAAGGATGTTGGTTCCGGGATTTTAAATCACAAATATTAGGATACAGTTTTAATAAAGGAAGCATTTGGTTTTCAAAAGCTATATATAAATGTATTTAAAATGATTCCAGGATTAAGTGAATTATGCATAATATGAATAATGTTAAATTTACATATACCAAGAAATGTAGTGGCATATTTAAATACATTAATATTAAAATAAAATTGAAGTAGTTAAAACATATTTTTACTGTATAACACTTTACTGTAGTCAATTAAGGCAAGGTAAAAAGGTAGTATCGTGTATTGTGGGGAAAAAAAGCATTCATCAAAATATATAATACAAATTTAAAGTCAATTCATGATTTGATCATAATATGAAGCGATCATCGTCATTTGCTACTTTTGCTGTTTTTAGTCAATAAACCTGCAAAAGAGTTCAGACTAATTGTTGAAAATCTGTTTCTGATTGTGGTGAATTAGAAAAGTGTAATTGGCTTCTTCCGTCTATCCACTTCAACATTCCCCCTCTTCTCAATGGACGCTTGCCCACTCTTGAACTCTCTCCAGAGCAACAATCCAGTATGAGATGGAGGAAAATATTGATTTTTAGCTGCAATAGTAAGTCCCGATGTGTCCTGACATGGCTGTTTAGTGCTAGAAACTCACAAAGCAGATGTTATTCAAGAGCAGCTTTGAAGCTGTCAAGGCCATATAGTCTTATTACACAGTAGCACACAAACAAGTAAACAAATCGGTTCACTTTGTTTACTGCTTGCTGTCAGTACTCCCTTCCTCCCTGTGGTTCTCTGGCGGGACATTCCTCTGAGCTCGCATCGTGCAGAAGGAGAAGAAGCCAGCAGGCTGCTGGCGTGTAACACTATCCCCCCCACGCCAGACATCATACCAGGGACGCTTTCTTACCAACGCCAGAACCAACAATCTTCATTCTAAAACTGAAGAAAATTGCAGTGGCCTGGTTATTGTTCTCATTAAAGCACATGTATTGTTTTTATGTTAGGGCTTTTATGTTATGCTTATGGACAGTATAAATACAAATACTACCAATCTTTATGAGTCAAGAGGAATGATAATAATCACATTAGCATTTTTTCTGTCAGATGGATCATGTTTTTTTTACCCCAAATAAATAGAATGAATAAATACACGTGTGTGTGTGTGTGTGTCAGCATTCACATCATCGCATTACACTTCAAAGAACCATGATAGTTTGGCCCTCATATTACTCCTTCAACCCCAAGAATTTGGATTCAAGTTCGTCATTATTTATATTATATTAGAGTTTGATATTTGTTCAAGAAACTGGCATTGTGTCTGTATTTTCTCCACGATTTAACTGAAGTAAGATTTTGTGCTCAGCATTATGGAGACTGCTAGACAGAGTTTACAGAGACAACAGTTGTTGGAATTTCTACTCTTGTTTTTTCTATCATGGTCAGACGCTGTTGCTTGTGAAAACCTTCCAGGTTCAAAGTTACTAACAAGTAAAATATTAGAAAATCATGTTCCTCGGCTTCTTTTCCTGGAAAAGACTGTTCAGAAGAGAAAGGTTCTGGGCTACACTCCTACTCTGTCGCTTCTACAGAAAGAATATAGTATAACAGGCATTCAGCTAAATGGGATTCTTTCTCAGTGAGAAACCAACAACACTGTCCTACCTGGGGACACAATTGAGCAGCTCAGAAATCCCCTGCAACAAGAAAAAAAAACGTCTGACACGACAGTTTATTTACTGGAGGATAACTAAACAATGTGAAGCCACAATAGCTGGTAATTAGAGAGGGAGGGAACAACATTTGGTCTCCTTGATGGCAATGAGGTTTCATCACAAAGAGACATGCAACAATGCAAGCAAGCAGGCATAAAGTCTACTAAGCTTTTTCCTCTTGATCTCTCTCATGCCACCAGACAATACAAGTGTTCTTGTGAAGAGAAACTTACCTAGTGACCCATTTACTTATGGTTTTGGTCATATAAATATTTATACAGTATGTTTTTAACTTTTACATTCCCTGTTACTAATAAACAGAAACTTGATTTTGTCTTGAACTCAATCGGCAGCAAATCTGGATGTTGAAATGTGAAAATCTAATGGGTTTAACTGATACAAAGCAGCTGCTGCAAGCAGAATACCTCATCGCTATTTTGACAGTAACAATAACAGTATAAATTTTACTGCGTTGCAACATAACAGTCATGGCCAAGAATTGGATACGATAATTAGTGGAGGTGAATAGCATTGTGTTTTCTGGGTATCCTGTCCTCATACAAGAAGATGTTTGTCACCCACTCAGCTCTCATACATCTTTAAAGGATGATGTCTTCACCTCCATCTCACTCCCTCTGCGGTTCCCTTTGCCAGTATTATCTGTAGCGCCGCATGCACACATAGATGTGCTGGCACAAATGTCTCAGATTTTTGAACAGCGAGGTCATAATGACAAACAAGACCTTGGCGTCAGTGCTTTTGACTCGGAACAGAAGGAAAATAACATGAAATAGATTTTTATTTTATTCGTAACATAACGAGTGGAAAGAATGGAAATAATAATAGCAATTTATACATCTTCAAATCTTTGCACACGGCAGTTAATCAAATATGACTTATAGATCGCTTGAGTTGGACTGTATTTAGCAATCACAGGTTGATATTTATCATTAAGTCCTAAAAGAAGAACATTCATGATTTTCTACAAATGTAGAAAAGGTAGTTCTACATATCAATTCAGCATTAAATCGTTGACATCAGCCACTAATGATATGCGTGTCGCCAACCTGCTTTCTAATAGCTGAACTCTCAGAGCAGTCGTCTCCATCGAGAAGACAGCCGGGTCTGTTGCTGCGATGTTGCAGACGTTGAACTGAAATATTCAGGAGAAAAGCACCTTAATTATACAGATGACAGAGTGCACGCCCTGAAGTAGTTTGTGTGTGTGTGTGTGTGTGTGTGAGAGAGAGAGAGAGAGAGAGAGAGAGAGAGAGAGTATTGTCAGTGTGACAGAGCTTCCATGATAGCATCTAATTAGCCAATGGCTGCAGTTCCCAGTTTGATTGGGTGAATCTGTGTCATCTGGACTGCTGTTTCTCAGAGGCTCTTTATACTGCATACACACACACACACACACACATACACACAATATAGCTTCACACAATAAATATAAAAAAAACCCCACAGGCATACGGCTGTAAAGAAATCGTTTTTATTATATGTTTACTTGTAATTGGGAGGTAGAGAAAGACAAAACAAAATGGAATCAAGAGGTGCAAACACGCACTTGCTTGCACATCAGGCTTCTTACTTTGTGTCAAAGCTACTAAATGGGCTGTTCCCTTTTCCTGAATCATGGATCTTTCAGGTTACCTGAGTGGCACATGCTTAAAAAAAGAACGCGTGAAGCCGAATAGAATTGCGTAATGACACTACATGAATGCACTTATTTCAACACCTACTCATTAGAGCACACTCTTTCAGCTTACTGGACTGGAAGCATTTTCATTAAGGGAATGTGGTTTATTTGTATGTGGAGGAAAGAATATCAGGTTTGACAGAGAAGCATGATGTGTAAATAAGGATAAACACCAGGATTAATGTGCTAGGCTGATGGATGATGTAGAATAAGTGCTGCTTTGAGACTGTTAATATGGGCTAAAGTTAAATCAGAGAGGTATGCGATGCAGACCTCAAAATAGTAACGTCTTTGTCTGCCATAGTGGATTTTTTGTGTTTTTTTCATCTGCTCCAAGTCTCTCGCCTGTGGAGTTACGAACAGATGGCGACGGTGGTGGTGAAAACCAAAGCCCTGGGTGTAGCGCATATTTGCAAATTCAATTCCATTTGGTGAAACATCATCACTGCTTGGCTAAAGTGGATGAATCGATGGAACACCGTTTTCTTTTCTCCATGGCAACACTTCTAATTGTGCTCTGGAGTCTAATGTAGAGAATACAAGCCAACTGGAAACATGCCTAAATGTTTTGTACAGTGTGGCCCTCCATAAATGAAAACTCAGGACACAAAAGTTTTCAACCACATTATTTTTCAGCCACTGTAAACCATGTTTCAAATGTAATTTTAAAAGATCACCAAACAAATGCAACATCAACTAGTTTTGTTTTATTAGGATTGTAACCATCCTGTTGGGCCAAGAAAGTATTAAATGTAGACTATTATTATGTGTGTTTTGAATAAAGCAACAAAAATATATTTACAAGCAGTTTAATTGGCATTAAAAAGCTTCATAGAAACCATTAACAGTGAAATATTAGCTGGTAGAATGAGCAAGTGAACAATGTGTGGTTCTTGGACTGGACATATTTTTGTTCTGCTGAATGTAATCAAATTAAATCATAATTGATGTATCTGTAATTATACAATACTAATGACTCCAAAATCATCTGCATACACTTTGGATAAAAACCCACAAATCAAAAAAAAAATGCCTTCTTCCAAAATTCCAAACTTAACATTCCAATTTAAGAAGTCACCTTGAAAACTTTCTGAAATTTTCTTGTATCTCCAAAATATATTTATATTTGTGGCTCTCTGGAAGTGAGGTTGAGCAGTGTTTTTGAAATGACAGATACAGCGACACTTCATTAACACCCCAACACATTGGATGCTAGTGCACATATTGCATGCATAATGTACAATTGCATATGTGTACAGTTATGGAATACAGGAACTGTATTAGTATTTTATCCCTCACAGTTAGTCTACTGGTTAACTCTTTCCCAACCACAATCTATTTTGCAAGTACTGATAGACATCCTTTGGAATCTAAGTGTCCCAAATGTTCTGCCCAAAGCTATGACACATGATGATAAGCAACCTAACTAACCCAATGAAATTCATTGCATTTCCCATCACCTCTTGCACATTAATTAAAGCAACAGCACCATCCAAAGCAAGCCAATGACTGAATGGCTGCTCATCATAACCAACCCTTTTCCCGTAAAAAAAACAGATGGCACTCTATCATGGATCAGGTATGTTGGCACCATTACCCCATTATTTGTCAGCTCAGTCTAAGTGTGTATATCCTCTGGCACACATGGTTACCATCAGCATGACTCCGACCACAAAACCACAGTGTTAGTCTAATCTCTAAATATCGTGTGTAATGGGGCCTGTGTCATTATGTTGCTCGGCTTTATGACACACAGTCCTAAAAAAAACGGCCCATCAATGATTGTGTGTGTGCTTCTACCACATCCAAGAGAAGCAGTGTATACAGAACTGCAAAACCTTCATTGGTTGTCATAGTGCAGGCTTTCTTTTATGTAACGAGCGTCTGAAGTTCTTGTCTTGTTTGAAATTCCTACATGCATTCTGGAGAGGGCTTAACATGCTTTTAGCAACAAGCAGGCACACGACCTGAATGCAGCTAGCCCGGGTGACTTTGAGCTGGGCTTTCATCTGCACGGCTAAAAAGTGGAGAAACTTGCATGACCCTTTGAAATGATCTGTGGCTGTCATTGTCTCTCTTGGTCTCGACAACTCTTTCCCTGTCTGCCTCCATTTGTCATCAATAGCATAAGAGCTAGCAGGGTCTTTGGGTGGAGCCTGAGGAAAAGTGCAGTTGTATAGCTGCTGAGACAGCTGCCGGCTAAACCACTGAAGAAACCTACAGCGCTGTGAGCGTGCATGTTTCACTAAGGGAGGAATTCCAGGGATGAAATTCACCTTGACTCGCGTGTGACACGCTCATCTCTTCTTGTCTATCTCCGGTCGTGAGAGCAGTGAGGATACAACGGCCCATTAAAACGCTCTGAGCTGCCAGCTGTTTCGGGATCTCATCAAAGGGATTCATCAACAAGCATAAATCTGCACCGACGTCCTGCGGCACTACAAACATTTTCCTTGAAAGGAATCATCTCACAATATTCCCATCCACTTGCGTGTGAGCTCGCTGCTTCTGATGATGGGGTATTTTTTATTTTTTTTTGCATTTTCAATTCATTTGGAATGAATGCAGAAATGAATTATCTTTGCATATCTGAATTGCTGTGGAGGAGAGGTTGTTTGATCAATTCTAATATATGGATGATTGCGATACAGTGAAATTCAAATTACGAAGCGTGCACTCCTCCTCAAAAGCACCCCATACAGTTTAACTGGCGGCTGAAATGCTCCTAATTGCGAAGCACAAACAAACATAAAAATTACAGCAACTGCACCCAATTAGGGGATATTTTTGCAATGTTTTGTGTGGTTCTATGGTTGATTAGCTGCATGTTCAGGTAAGCAGTTACCATCGGCTGTATCGGAAGTTCAGAGATTCCAAGTCAGGAATGTGGCTCCCAATCTTAATCTAATGGGATTTATTGCAGTGATATAAACATGTCATCTCAGTTAATTATATGAACTGAATTGAAGGTTGCCCTTTCTGTGGTTACTATTTAAGAGATTTATACAGTGCTGTGTGCATGTAGTTAAGGCATTCTTTCTCTTGTCCAAGTCTCTCATTATCATGTCAAGAACAGGGATAGAAAACCTTCAGAGGGAGATGACTAAGATGTTGTATACATGGTTTCCATTAGTCAACATTCAGTGCTAATCCCATTCTGATCCCCATCAAAATGTCATTGTTGACCAAGAGGCCAGAAGACGCTATAGTACGATCACGGAAATACACACAATCACACAATACTGGAACACGCGTACATTCCCAGTTGCATACACAACTGTCAAGGTGTCAGCAGCAAATCCAAAGGCAGCAAAGTCAAACTATTCTCCTTTTTTTTTTCATTCACAGATGGCCTAACTTGCACAGCAGTGAAGAAACCTCATGCAAAGTGGAATATGTTTTAAGCAGCTGGTTAGGATGACTCGTAGCTTTGACAATACGAATATGCATTACTTTAATTTCCTGATGTCACGTAGAAGAAGCCCTTGAGCCTAACATGTCCATTACTTTTCATCTGTGTGACAATGCACAAGGCTGTTGTTGTTACTCTCCAGTGATTATTCCAGGTTGAGTGACTAACGAGGGATGACATGCACATGCAAAGACACTCAAGGCTTGGGTGAGTCCAGCTCTAAGAGTAGAAAATGATGCTGGGCTACAATGTCGCCATTGCGACAAGCCGTTTGCTTGTACAATATCCTCTCATTCACTTTTGCCTTCAGCTTTGAGACCCTAATAAGATATCTTTTAAATTGAGATTTCTGAGACACCTCCCCCCCCCTCCAACACAGCTTTTCTGGAGGAAATAGCATTTGTTTTACCGGTAAATAGAACACATTATCATTTTACCGACATTTATCCTTCCGCTTTGCGGGTCACAGGAGTTGCTAGAGCCTATCCCAGCTTGCTATGGGAAAGAGGCGGGGTACACCTTGGAAAATGGATAGCTTCTACCAAAGGAAGAGATATAGAACATGTAAAGTTAAATATTGCAAGTCTCGAGAACAGTAGATCATGGATGGTTGGTGACATTTTCTTTCCTGTTTTTTTTTCTGTCTTGTGAACATGAATGTTTTCAAACAGTTCATCACATGCAATACATTCATGATTCACCTTCTTCTTTCCTTAAATCCAGACTGAAAAAAAACCCCACACATTTTGATTTCAGAACCATGAGTCCCTGTGCAATTATTCATTTATGGAAGCAGTTTTGAGTCAGAAATGAAGGAGGATTATTTTTGATCTTGCACGAGTCCCATATGCAAACCCAATGAAATGTGATCAGGGATTAGAAGTGAACCATTTACATCACATGAAACCATTAGCTATCCATGGTAGCTAGCAGAGCACAGCTATGCATATTTCAATTAAATTTGTCTAAAAACGTTTTGGTATAATTTAGCTGATGATTCAAAGTGATTTACAGTGCATGCATAAATCATCATGCAAAAATCATATTTAAATCACTTTCATTAATTAAGATGAACTGCCTTCACTATGAGTGGCATATATATATTTTTGTTTCTTTAAAAACACCAAGGTGCTGTATGAACAAATGTATTTCCACTCTGTTCCAGAAGACATGTGTAGCTCTTAATGTATGCATGTTATAACATAGCAATGTATAACTCTCCTCATACTAAACACTTAAATAATAATCAGGCTCAGTTTGAATTTTTAACAACTGGTGAAGTGTGGGTGGCGGTGAGAGTGTTAAAGAAGTAGTAGGAATAGATAATAGAGGGTGACAGACTGGTGTAGTTTGGTAGTGAGATTGGTTTGGAACTTCTATTCAGGATTTATTGAATGTGATTAGAGGTGCCATGCTGTCTGCCAGTGCATTCTGGTAGCACTTAAATTCTGCTCAATTTGTAAACCCACCAAGTCTTTCACTTCCACTATGCCGTATCTCTTTTATATATTTTCATCCGTCCATTCATCAATCCGTCCACCCATCCGTAGTAGTAGAACGTTTGCCAGGGGTAGAAGCACATGGACAATTTTGCGGGCTAGGAAAACGCTTAACTGGCCTGTGTGGTCGGCTGAAGAGGGGCAAAGCAGCTTGCCTTTTCCACACATTATCTCTCATGTCTTTCTTCCCTTCCCTCCCCTCACTGTCCATACTTCAAAGCCATCCAAGGCCCTGCCAGGTTTGAGAACTCAGCCGCATGTCAGACATCTCACCCTCCCTCTCTCCTGCCTCTGCCAACCCGCCCCTTCGTCCTCCCATAGGCGTTCATGGACAGTTGCCCACTTTTGTTGTACTAGAAGCTGCATTCTTGCTGTCCCTCCATCCACCTACCTCTCAATCACACCATTCGGAGGAAGCAGAGTTATTGAAAGCAGATTATTTTAATCCTTACTAAGGTAATAAATCATATGGTGGACTGTCCAGGGAGCAGCACAATTATTTTTGGTGTTGCAAGCAACAGAAGTCATGGTGGCCCGACAGATGGGATACCTGTTTAGGGATGGTTTTAAACTCCTATCATCTATTGGCCTCAGAGCAATACATGTTTATGTATTGAAGTTTGATCGGTAGGGGACTGATACTGATATCTTAATGAGAGCAATCCGTTCTAGACACCCAGTTACTCAATATTGGCGGTTTTGTTTTTGAGGAAAATGTTATGTGACTATTGATAAACTGATATTTTGGCATTGACCAGCTGCACAACAAAATGCAACCTGACTGTCAGAAGAGGGAGCCCATCCTTCTGCAATATACATTCAGACTCCCACCTTCACACTTCATGACATTTTATGTCCTTTTGCTATTCTTTCTGATCACACATAGATTTGCAGCAGACCACCTTTGTGACGCCCCAACCAAACACCGAAATGTGACACATGCTTAAACATGAAAGAAAAAAAATGCAAACAGCTGGTAGACAGCATAGCACCCGGTAAAGGAAGCCTATGATTGATGTCTACACACAAAGGGACAAATGAAACCAATCAAAACTAATCAGAAATGGCAGCTCAATACAACAGAGGCTTGGCAAGCATAAGGAATATGTCTGCAGGTTGACACAGACGCAGCTACATCCTCTGATTACAACAGCAGCTTGCCCTACTGTATATACAATATGTTTCAGTTGCAGGCTCCATGCAGTGCAACAAATGTTTACCTCCAGCGAAGGACAATGTACAATGACTTTTGTGGGGAAATGCATGAATGACGTTTAGCTGACATTGAAAACAGACATTCACACGATGTTTTGGCTGGATCTCTTAGGGAGGCACCCAGACTTATCTTCATTTTGTCTAAGCACTCGTAAGCAAATCAAACATGTTCAAACTGTCAAGATAGGATTGCAGTTTTTGTTTATGCACTGAAATCCCAACAGCTTATGCTGTTATATCAGTTAATTACATGCACCTAGTTAGTGCAGTTTGACACAACAGTCCAGCTTTATCAATGTTCAAACTGTTGCAAATACTACTGATTAAACTTGTCATTAGTCATTGGAATCTTGAATGTTGCAGTGATGCTTAATTGCTTTATGCAGAGATGTGTTTCTATAATGTAAACTTCTCAAACTGGTATCAGTGGACTGGGAAATATTCTTGATTAGCATTACCATTAGAAAGATGACAGGGAACCCAAACAGGCCTTGATCTGCTGCATTGTGATATGGGTTTAAAATATACTGTGCTATTGTAGTAACACTTTAGCAAAGAGGATTTGGTGAGAGGCGCTAACCTCTAACCTCTCTGTTATAGAATGTCAGGGCACAGACATGGCAAACCCAAAAGCACGACAGGAAAAAGGGAATCCAGAAACGCAACTTTAATGTTCCAGCAGACAAATCCGAATGGGTCAGGCAGTAGATGAGTTCCAGGAGACAGGCAGAGTTCATAAACCAGGTACTCAGTCTAATCAGGCAGGCAAATCCAAACAGGTGAAAAACAGAAAACGAGCAAGGTAGGTACACATAAAGCAAAATCCGCATATGAGTGGTGGAGAGTAGGAACAGGTCACTGACAATCTGGCAGAGAGCAGAAGACTGAGCAGAATCTAAATGCAGCAGGGCTGATGAGGAGATGAGCAGCAGGTGTCCAGAGCAGCACAGGTGATGTGGATGAGCTGATGACGGGTGTGGCAGGCAGAGTAGTGGGAGTCGAGCAGGAGGGTGTAGCTATGTGGAGCAGGAAGCTCTGGCCGGGTTCCTGACATGAGTGCACCTAGAGGTTAAATCATGTGAGAAAACTGCAAATGGATTATTATTTAATGTGTTTGGTCATTAAAAAGATTAAATGATGAACAAGATGAAAGATAAGTCATCCAAGCAGAACCTTTATCACAGCATAAACTAAGCATTGAGAAAGTGGAAACGGCATACACTTGTAGTTATTTGAGAAGAAAAAAGTCACCAATGTGTCCTTTTGGATAATACATAAATGGCCACTATGATATATATATATATATATGCATTTTAATTTGCTGCTGAACCTCAGTTTGTCAATGACAGCCTTTCAATGTTACAGAGCATTGCAAAATAACAAAAACAATGCCTGTTTATTAAAGTTAAAAAGAAAGACCAGAGAGGCATTTTTAATTAACAGCATAGCTGAGAGAGAATGCAGTATATTTGCCTTAAAGCTCATGTGAAACAGGGTGGAAAGTGGAAACCCATTTAATGATTTAATTAAAGTAATTAGTGCAATATAGTAATAATGCCTTTCCAGAATTAAAGTACATGTATGGGTGTATTCATTCTTCTAGTAATTCCAATTTCACTGCGGTCTGTTGTACCCTGTGGAGCTGGAGACGGCGGTTAGACAGTTGACTTTAGCAGAACC
The DNA here is from genome assembly GCF_040956055.1 of Brachionichthys hirsutus. Lineage (NCBI taxonomy): Eukaryota > Metazoa > Chordata > Actinopteri > Lophiiformes > Brachionichthyidae > Brachionichthys > Brachionichthys hirsutus. The sequence continues at coordinate 7,168,621 of NC_090908.1, forward strand.
AGTGACTCGCACGGGTTTGAATGGCTTTCTCTAATCTAAAGGTCATTCATTAAGCCTTTCTTGTTGTTCGGGTGCGCCAAACATGTTGACAGCAGATGTCTTCTGTCTCAGCCAGTTACTGGTATCTCAAATTGCTGGTAATAAAATATAGTCACAGTAACTGTACCATGAAGCATTTCTCTGTGGTGCACTTACTCACGCCCAACACACATGCTTAGAAACATTAACACATGACGGTGGCACATTTACTCACTCTTCATAAAACAGAAATGTTTTCTTAAGCAACCGCGCAAAGGAAATGAACTGACATTCTTGTGTTTTTCCTCCCTCACAACCATTTTCTTTATCACTTCCTTCATTCATCATGAAGATGAAAAGGGACTCTTTTTTTTTTTTTTTTTTACTTCCATCAAGCTGTTTCATTTTGATGAGTGCCTGTAACTGTGTTTGTTTGCCTGGCTTTTAGCCAATTACTTATTAACTTCTTAATTTGCATTTTACAAAACATGCATTGCACATATGGCAAGGAGGACCCTATTCAATTTTAAACTTTCCAAAGTATGCATTTTTGGAGTATTTTGACCCTATGAAACTTTTGGTCAGTAATTAGAATTCAAATATAGATTTCATTTCATTTCGAAGGACTATTGTTATTTTTGAGGCACACGCTCTAAGAAACATATGTGTCAGCAATAATAAGTGGTTTGAAACACTTATTTTTGCGCAATATAAACAATTATATTTGAAGCATTAAAGAATATGATGGGCAGTTCCATTGTTTTCTGATGTAAGCAGAAAACGCCCATTTCCCTGCTGACCAACAGAACAGAAACATCTGTCTGGATTGTATCCCAGGATGTTATAAATTCTGTCAGAGGCATTCTAAGCTTGGCAAGCGTATATGTCTCAAAGACTGTCAAAATATATATTTTTTTAAACTCTGTGACTATATAACTAAAATCCAAACCAAAAAAAAGTTGCAAGTATACATGCAACTAATGAATGGGGGGCAATACTCTGTAGGTTTTGAAGGCACAGTCCAGCTGGAGCCATTAGGTCCTTACACCATCACTGAACCACCTTGGACAGGAGTACATCCAGTTTTCCAGACAATCAGACCATTGAGCCGTTCCCCCAACGGCCCTTTCCCTTGCCGCAGTGTGAGAATGACGATGATTCCCCTACAAGTGTTCTAGAGGTAAATTGGAACTGAAGTGAGGGGCTCTGTGTCCTGTGTACAGAGAGGGCTCAGATGGACCCTGGGGTCTTCAGACTCCTCGTTAGTGGACCGGCCTACATGTTTCCATTCGCCAGCAACTGCAGGAGGTCAATTGCTGTTAAATTACCAGCTTTGGCTTGGGAAAACAGAGCGCAGATAATTAGTTCACTCTGCTTGTCCACACAATTAAGTTTTCTGAAAAACAGCCTAAGAGACAATTCAGGGATCCAGTGCTGCAATCAGAGTGACATCATTCAAGTGTTTGTGTCTGTCCATGTGTCTGTGTTTGGGATACAAAGGGGGGATTTTTGGAGAATTGAAGTCGTTATTTAGCCGAAAAAACATTTGACAGATACAGCAGCAGAGGTGAGACACAATAAAAAGTAATTGTATTGTATTTACAGCTTATTGTATTGAGTTCACATCAACTTGATTAACATTATCTCAAGTTCAACTGTCTCCTCGCTGCTCCAATCTGGGTGTGAGGGGGGCTGTGGAGGGGCCAGGCTCCTCCCTCGGTAAGGCGGAGCAGGAGTGAAGCTTGCACAGCAGCAGATGACAGTAAAGCATTTCCCTTCCTCGCCGTCTATGAGAAAAAACCTGTGTTGTTCTTTGTGCCAGCTGGTTAACAGCACAAATTGAGAGAGAGAGAGAGAGAGAGATATATGAATATTGACAAGCTGTCAAGACCTCATGTAACATTTAGTGACATACTGTTCTATCTATAATTGCAGGAGACGCCATGATTTTGCATTATTAAGTATGCATATACTGTTAGGAAATATAAATCCTCCCCAACCTCCTCTTCAATGAAGTTGCTTTATTTGTTATCAAATTAGAGAGAGCAGCAAAAGTCTTCCAACAAAACCAGTTTCCTTTCTTGGAGTTTTAAATGGCTGGACAACTTGGAAAAATGTCACCTTTTGTTCCGCTTGTAGCGTCTTTAATGAAAATATCGGAATGTATTTAAAGGCTGACTAATGACAATCATTGTGATGAGAGGAAGTGTTGTTTAGATTTTAAACCAAGTTCTCTTGTCCAGTATAATAATAACTACATGGAGACTATTCTTCCCTGAGTTTTGTATCCTCTTGAGATTTGATGTGTCTGCATCTGCAGGTCTCTTTCAGATATATAGCACTGTAATGGTTGAGTACACAGTAATAATTTAAGAGGTAACTTTATGATTGCACTGCTTAATTAGCTGCCGGGAAGGGAGCACATTTTTAATCTTCCAAATGTGTAATGGTAATGCTGTGTTAGGCATTTAATGTTGTGTGCTAACACACAGTTATTATTTTGAGTGCGCACAATTTGTCAAAGTCCACACTTGAACATTAAGCACACAGAGTGCTGGAGTTCCGAATCATGACTTGAGGCTTCATTTCCGTCCAACCACAATAATGTTTAGGTCAGCAGATATGAAAGGATTAACCACGTAGTCTGGGATCAGTCTTGCCTGAAATATTGATACCAAAAAACGAACCCAACATCATTATACATGAGACACTTTAGGTGTGAAATGATTTACTTTACTATAAATCTGCTTACACCTATACAGAATGCACATACATGCATGAAAGGCAAAGAGCTTGGCCAAACCTCCATTCTAACAGGGAGACTAATACAATTGCTGGGAGGTGATCGTACCTTCAAGCGGAGGCAGCATGTGCGGCTGGGGTCTACGGTCTCGGACACCCTGACTATCAGCACCGGATCCCCCCAGGGCTGTGTACTTTCCCCCTGGCTCTTCTCCCTGTACACCAACTGCTGCACCTCTGGCCATCAGTCCGTCAAACTGATTAAGTTTGCGGACGACACCACCCTCATCGGGCTCATCTCGGACGGTGATGAGTCGGCCTACAGGAGGGAGGTGGACCGGCTGGTGTCCTGGTGTAGCAGCAACAACCTGGAGCTGAACAGCCAGAAAACAGTGGAGATGATTGTCGACTTCAGGAAAGTCACAGCCCCACCGCCCCCCCTCGCCCTCACATACTCCCCTACCCCCATCTCCATCGTGGACTCTTTCCGCTTCCTGGGCACCACCATCACCCGGGACCTCAAGTGGGAGCCGACCATCAGCTCCCTCATCAAGAAGGCTCAGCAGAGGATGTACTTCCTGCGGCAGCTGAGGAAACTCAAGCTGCCAACCCAGATGTTGGTGCAGTTCTACACCTCCATCGTGGAGTGCGTCCTCACCTCCTCCATCACCGTGTGGTACGCTGGCGCCACCACCAGGGACAGACACAGAGTGCAGCGCATTGTACGTGCTGCGGAGAAGGTGATCGGCTGCAAGCTGCCATCGCTCCAGGACCTGTATGTCTCCAGGACTCGGAGGCGTGCAGGTCGGATCACAGCTGACCCTTCCCACCCTGGACATGGACTCTTTGACCCTCTCCCCTCAGGCAGGAGGCTACGGTCCATCCGGACCAGAACCTCCCGCCACAAGAACAGCTTCTTTCCCTCAGCCGTAAGACTAACGAACACTTAATAATTCTGTCCCGGACTCCTGAATACAACTTGCACTTTTCCATTTGCACTGCGTGATGACGATAGTTTACTGCTGCTAGTACACATCTGTATAACCACTCCGGCTGCTGTTGATGTCTGTACCTGTATGGTCTTTGTATTTTGTCCTTAATGTTAGATGTAGCACGACTTCACCGAGCAACGTTCCTAGTCTGTGAACCCTCACTGACAATGGCAATAAACCACTTCTGATTCTGATTCTGAATTGGTCTCATTTATATTAATGTGTCCCTTTTATTTTTAATGATTCAAAAGTATTTAAATTGTGCAGTAGGAAGGTATTCTCTCTGTGAACTTACTACCTGTTTTGTATACAGTATCAGTTTCCAAACTGATTGGCATGTAGTTGATGTTGTTTTTATATTGGGACTTTCTTCAGGGACTTTTTGTGTTCTCCCTGTGTCTGTGGGGGCTTTGCTCCAGGTTTTCTCACTTCATCCCACCATCCAAAAACATGCAACATAGGTAGACTATAAATTGCCTATAGGTATGAATGTGAATGTGATTGGTTGATTGTCCTTCTGTGTGTTGCCCTGGGGTCTTGTCCAAGGTGTACCGCACCTCTCACCCAATGTAATTTGCTCTGGCCCCCCCATCACAGTACAAAAGATAAATGGTTACAGACAATGGATGTACGGGTGGATACCGTAGTTTGTATTTTTTTTTTTTAGTTCATTTTACTTTAACAGATTATGTTTATGTTTATCTCATCGTTGTATAACTGTAAATTTTTCCTTTTGCTGAATGCATTCCCTTTAAGTTTTTCAACTAAAACAGTGAAATTCAGATTCAAAATAACTTAATATTATGTTGTTCATTTTCCAATCTGTTCAGCCTCGGTGACGTATTTTCATAAAATAACAACATAATGTTGACACTTCAAATGGAATGGATGTTGGAACAACGTCCAGGTGGACGCAACACTGACGGGGCTTTTAAGCGAGTCTGTTATCTCCAATTATCTGCAGCATATGCTCCATGTGGTAAATAAAAAATAATCTTTGGGTTGTGGACACAATGATTTTCACTTGCATGTACGGAGACGGAAATGCAAACAAAGTTATCAGCTGCCTATGCATCTAAGCTGCTCAGCTTTTAATGGTAGATTGACCCACAGTGCACAGACAAGACAACAGACACCAGCATTTATATGCATTTGCTCTCTACAAACATTGAACTGGGCTACTGGTGCATGTGTCCAGGCCAGGCAAACAATCATAAAACACATGACTATTATTTGTCTCTGTCCAGCTATCTCTACCATGCAGGCCTGCTGTGACCCCAGGGGTCATAGCTGTGTGCGCCCCCCTCCCCAGTGACCTCTGTTAAGGTCAGCAAGGGAAACCTTTGGGGGGGGGGGGGGGATCTTCCCAAAGGACAAAGTGAAACACACACAAATGCAGAATAGACAACTTACAACAACAAAAAAAAAGAAAAATACACAATGCAATACAGGTTCCGTGTATCCTTACAAATAAATGCCTGTATGTACTTTGGACACATTCATCATAGCTATATGCTAATGCATAGATATTGCATTGCATTGTTACTGTAATTGTTTGTATTGTGTTTAAGTAACAAATTAAATTCAGTATCTTTGTCATATAATGACACACACATTGTTCACATCTTCAGTTGCTTCTGTTGGGAAACAGTATAGTTCCCCTTGACATTCGCAGCACTTTCTCATGATTACTGGAATAAATTCTGTTTATTATTGGTCTGAAACAGTAAACACATGTTCAACCCCAGAGGTTGAAAACCCAGCTGTTATGTGGGTCAAAAAACCCGTGTCCAATAAAATGTTTATTTCATAACCCACGCAAAACCTGCTTTGATTAAACTCTCTCCCTCATACATGACTGTGAACTTATTAAAATGAGTCACTCCATCTCAGAGGGAGCGGTAGATCTGTCCACTTATGAATCATCACTTATTCATTTGCTGAATATTTGTGATTTTGCAAGATAATTATATAAATCAAGAAAATGATTTAAATAGGTTTTTTTTAATGTTACTTTCAAATGTCACTTTTTTAAGATTCAACTTTCTAAATTAATGGAGCTTTGGGAATCATTTGGGACACAAATAAAAATAACACGTTCCTCCCTTCTGCAAGACACAATGACTTTCATTCTTACCGTGAAAATCTGTGCGATATTATTGGCTAAAATCTCTTCCTTCTCAGCAACTGGCTTCCCGTTAATCCACCTATTGTTATGCATTAGCCCAATCTCTTATCACAGCTCCATCGATGACCTTTCACTCTCTGTCGGAATAGATTAGCTCATCGACTCTGATTAGGACATCATCTGCCCCACCTTGGGGTCAAGTTCATTATGTGCAGTTCTAATTACAGTTATCTTGTTTAATTGGATGTGATTCGTAGAGCTAACAAGGGTCGTCTGAATATACTTTAAAAAGATTTAGATAGACCAACCAAATCTTACCAAATTGATGGAAATTTACTATAATGCTCACGAGTAACAGTTCAAATGATTTCAGATTTTGGGATGACATTTCCGTTTTTCACCATTAAATCTCTCCCCAGCACGACAAGGTCTAAATCAGTGCTATTGTGAAGCCCATCCGGAGACCAGTCACTAAAATGATGACCTTTCATCGTGATTGCTTCACACCGCGTCTATTTCCAATTCCAGGTGCAAAAGCCCTCCTTCATTTGGAGTTGGTAGATATGAGTGGTGGCTATAACTCAAGGAGATGGACTAAAAGGTAGATCAAAAGGAAAGGAGAGGATCATTGACTCTTGTGTGAACAGTGTAATGAAATATACACCTGAAAGGACCATTTATATATATATATATATATTTTTTTTTTATCTGGTAGAAATGGAATATATAATGAGGCTATATTTAGGGCTTGATAACATGACTGCACTGAGTAATGAAATAGTGAAGGAGGATGTTCATTACCTACTGCATAATGATATAATCAAACCTTGCCAAATTACATTCATTTTTCTACCACAGAGGGTGCCTTCATATCTGGCCTTTCCCCTTGAGCCTGCATTAGGTCAATGGTATCTTTCTCAGTAACTCTTGCTCTATGGCTAAAGGTCTGTGGTAGGAAGAAAACACATCATTTAATGGAGGTGATTGTGAAAAAAGAATATTCTTACACCATTATTAGTTTTCCCGATCATGGAATCACTTTTGCCTTTAATTGAAAATCAGACCATCAACTAGTGGCTTTACATAATTAAAACTAGTAAATTATTTAAATTAACAGAAAAGCTGTTGGATTTTGTTTGGCTCCATTTTGTTCAGATTCCACTTCCACCCATCTGTTATTACTCCCAGTGTTAAACCCCCGCAGTAATGGTCAAAGATCTTCTGTTTCTCAGTCTAAATTGTGTAAGTCGTGTCTGCTTTGTTTTAAATCATTTACACAGACAGACATTATATATGTATGGACATGAACATAAACCTAGCTAGTCGGTAGCTCCTTGCACAGGTCAGCGGGGCAAACCAAGGGAAATAGCTGGAAAATGACTCTCACCTGTGAATGTGCTTGAATTCAATGTTTCTCCCAGAGAAGCTTCTATAATTGCTTTTTTTATTTATTAACATCTACCTCAGCATTTCTTACCACATAAAAATGACAATAAAAGATATGCAGATAACCAAACTGATCATTTAATTTCGCTTAAATCATTAATTGGTGTCCTTTTTAACACATATTGTTGTTATTGTTGCTTGCTTTTTGTTCTGCTTAATAGATATTAGGTTTTTCAGGTTGTAACATAAATAAGATAAACATCTTCTAAGATGTGTTGCTTAGTCCATCCACCCTGACCAACCTCATGAATGTACCAAGGACAGTGTTTACTTAACTATTGAAACAATTTGCAGTCTTAAAATAAAACAATTATTTTACATTTTACTACCTTGCTTCCTTTATGTTCTGTTTGAGTGCAGTCATGAAAATCATGCCATGTCCAGCATGGAGACATTATATGCTGAATCGCTCTTGATTTGCCCAAATATAGTGGTCCCTTCCTTCCTTCCTTGATTACACGACTCTCTAATCTTATTGAGCACTCTTTAATAAAATTGTTTTCACACCTGACCAATCGGATTCGGATCGATTCAGGAGCTGAAAGTGGCAACATTGTTGCATTTATTGATTTTTTCGGTTCCGCTTTCACACTGATTTCTAAAGCGCACCGAACCGTCTGAGCAGCATCACGTGGTTGAAAGGGGCGCTCGTCGATTGGACAAAATGGGAGGGGAAATCCCTCCCTCTCCCACATTTGTTTTGGTTTGGAGGGTACGCTGTGCTTCCTTCACCCGAGATCGGGGGGGGCAAACCTTTTGACTCGCGGGCCGGACGGGTCACATGGGACGACCCATGTGACGGATGGGTCGGGACAGGCGCAGATGTATGGAGTTGTAGGGAATTTCCGTATTAGATGGGATTCCACAACATGATTACATGCCGACATCACAATAGGAAAACATGACATTTAGTTTGGTATTGCTATGACTGATTTCCATTGAACGTCTCATTAGTGACCAGATAAACAGGGGCATAAGATTGGCTGGGGCGACCCCCCACCTTCAGGGGAAGGACTGACATGAGGACGAAGTAGGAAGCATCTTCATTCCAGCATGGCCCGGGCACAAGGAACAGGCTAGAATCTCAGCGCTGATATCCGAACTAAATGTACTGATCTGTTAATTATATAAATGTCTTATTCTTAACCCTTAATTCTCCTCATTGACTACGCACCCACGATGGAGAACAAGAACCGGAAGAGGGGTTAGAAATCCCTTACAGGAGTGTTTGTGTGAACTAATATAAATGACATGTAAAAGACATTACATGAAAGGATTTGTCCTTTTACAGGTAGCATACCAGGGAAAAGGTCAAATGAATGAGGTTTAATTATAATAAAATTTAATTTAATGATATAATTTGAGCAAGTTCGGCGGGCCGTAGTTTTCCCATGCCTGCCCTAGATGGATGCACTGCATATACCGTTATTACGTACATTTGGTCCTGTTTTTATGTCTGGTGAGCTTTCACACTGCATACGAACCAAAACAAGGTTCACCTGCAAGCGTACCGAGACCCACGTTTACAGGCCGACCAGAGTTCGGATGAGCTTTCACACCTGCCCAAACGAAGCGGACTATCCAAGGAAACTGGTTGTTTAAATCAGACCAAACAGCTCTGGTGTGAAAGCGACTTAAGGGCGTCTTCTCACCAGTCACGGAAATTCCCTACAGTGTCATGGTGTAGCACTGTTCTTGGGTTCAAATCCACCTGAAAGCCTGGGACTTTTGAGAGTGGAGTTTGCATGTTCTCCCTGTGTCCGTGTGGGTTCCCTGCAGGTTCTCTGGTTTCCTGCCACTACTAAAAACACGCAATATAGGAAAATTGTAGACCCCAAATTGCCTGTCGGTGTGAATAGCTGTTTGTGTGTGTGTCTGTCTATGTGTTGGCCCTGTGATGAACTGACAACTTGTCTGGGATATACAGTGCTTCTCACCCAGTTGATAGGCTGCAGGGCCCCTGCACAGGATAAGTGGTGACAGAAAGTGGATGAATGGAAACCTTCACACCATTTGAGAAATTGCTACAGCAGCAGCTGTGAGCAGCGTATAACTTGTCACTCAAGCATAGGGGTATATAACTACCATCTTCAAAAAAGCATGAACATTAGCTCTCTGTTAATGGAGTATTGTCAAACCATCAGGTAATGAACTACCGTGCTGCTTTAAATCCTGTGCTAGATATCTGCCAATATCTGTCTGCTAATGCCACTGACCCTGTTGTGCTTTCTGTCTCTGCAAGACCACATTGAGATGTACACTTTTCAAGATAAACAGCATTTTAAATGAAACTAAATGAGGTAATCCTGATGCGGCCTCTCCTCCTCTTGCCTCCGGCTGGGTTTTGAATGTGAGAACTGTTACACACCTTCTTTTATGTTAATCTGCTCTTCTGGTTTCAAAATAAGAACCACATGTCTGGCAGAAAGTGTTTCGGGGTGCACTGACAGACCAGTCTTTCATGGTGTGGATGCTGTCGGACCTGGCAGGGACACGGTAGTCTGACTGGAAGACAGAGGCAGACAATCGAGTAGAAGGGATCGTTCAGGATACTGACAGACGTGGTTATTTAATAAACTTGACATTTGGCAAATGTTTTTTGAGCGGGATGCCATATTTATAGAGATAAAAAAAAAATCTATGAGAGCTCACAGAGTGCTACCTTTTTCTCCCATCACTTCAACAAACCCAAACGGACACGTATGCACACTTTCCATGATTTGGGCTTCAATCAAAAGTAACATATTCAGATTTTATTTGGGAAAGACAATTACAATTATTTATTTTCCATGGCTATCCATCAAATTATTATAATATTTACCAGTCAATGTTATCCCTGTTGGATTCAGACCGTGTGCGATGCAATGGTTTTAAGTACAGGGCTTTTAAGTGAACTAACAACCCCGTTTTCAATAAATCCACCTTTCTCTCTGCCCTTCCATTTCACTTTATCTCTCAGCACTTTTATACCAAACCGGCTCTTCCTTCTGGTCAAAGCATTGATTAGTTGTCCGGCTGTCCATTACAACGCTGCCTTGTTCAAGCAACTTTGTGCTCCCTGATGTGTCGTTCTAATTAAATCTATGGTGTAGTTTACTTCTTTGACAGCCTTCTTTCTCTTTAGTTATCCATCTTGCCCTCCGAACGGCATGGCATTCACTCTACGTAATTGAAAGATTTATCTGGAACAGCTCCAGCTTTTAATGTGTCTGATGTTTGCAACTCAGGGCCTGTTTGCCTATTTATTTTGCACTTCTAATACATTAGTCATCATGATTGAGCACAGCACTACATCTTTCAAAAGGACGGACAATTGACCATTACAGTTATTGTTTCCTTGAATGCTTTGCCTTTGCTCGACAAGTTGATCAAAACATTAAAAAGCAAAAAGCTGTGACAGATTCATTGCTGTCTCTCTAAATGACTGACTTATAGTTCTCACTACATTTTGTATCTTTTTTTATTGATTTTCATTTATTTTTCTATTTTTTTAATTGAAAAATTGACCAACAATCAATTGCAATCAACCATTACAAAATCTTTTAACTATAGGCCCCATCTGAATTTAGAATTGCTATCACTTTTGATAAATTCCTTTCCAGGAAATTATGAGACATTTATACAGTCTCCTATATCTAAAGTAAAACAGCATCTAACAACTCAGTGATGCATGAGGGAGCACTGAGCAACATGATCCTTACTGTAGGTTTACTTAGCCAGCACTCTAAGCACAGTCCAATTATACCTATTTTCATGTGATAATAAGATCTGAAATGCTCATACAGACCCGCTCCTCTCACCTAAAATTATTACCAGACCAAATCAACAAATTCAAGGAAGAAAGGCAATACTGTTTGTTTAGCCCGCAACCAACCACGGCCAACTCTCTGTGCACCAAGCATAGCATTTAGAAATGGATCGCCAATGTGAGAGGGCAACGAGGCCTGAGAGTATACATGTGTAACCCATTTGACAGAGCCACGCCATGGGAAATATCCACCTTACTCTCAGCTCCTATTTCCATGAAATTAATTCAGGGAGAAATAATAACAAAACTGCAAAACTTGTTAATTGGCTCATATTTCAACTCCTAGGAAAACCTGCCCTTTAGTGAGACTAAAACACACAAGAAAGCAATGCTCTTGGCCAAGGAAGGCGCTTCCCCAAGAAACCTTCAGGGATGGGGCGGGCAAAAAGATTGCCATGAATCCCAAGACAACCTTCTCAATCTTTATTTGAGTCCAATCCAATCCACAGAGAGGTTTGGACAATTTTTTTCCCACTTTGTGGGAATGTACAGTAGGCGGTGGAGTGGATTGCTGGCTCATTTCCTCTTCCTATTACTTTTTCTCAGGTGTGTGTCAGACTACGGTTCTGTCTGAGCCTGAGTGGTGGTCATTAACAACAAAGTGCATTATTCAGTGGCTCAGTGGTCATTTCCCTTCCTAATACCGGCAGTTACCTCTTGGGTATTTCATTTCCACTCCTGAGCCAAGCATACACTCACTGACACTCATACGCTCCACTTAAATACACACAGAGTAAAACATCTGTATTAGTATGCAGCTGCTTTTATAGAAAATGAACATGTGAATAAGACCAATGCATTACATATAATGTTACAATTTCTTAGTACATTTTTTTCACATACCAAAAAAACTAAATTGCAAAACTAGTTAGCAGGACAGTGTTTTCCCTGGAAAACTACAGCAGACGTAAGAACTGGACTCCAGCCGTGCAGCCAACTAACAGTGGCAGTGCTTTGACCAGCCAGTGATCCATTCCCTAAAAACTGACATTTATTTATTTGTCAATTTAACATTGACCACCGAGCAGAGATACGCTGTACAAGGTTATAGCAAAATATTAATGTCCACCTGTAGTCCCTGGGCAGGTTGCTGTCACAGCTGTGATTGTAGTTGGGTGTCTGACCATGCCTCTATTCATCATGACTTTAACATAATATACATATATACAGTACATTGAATAATTTAACATTTTATATACATCAGTAATAAATAAAGTTACAATTTGAATACATTCAACCGAGTCAATTTTGAACATGTAAACATACATATAAACATATATAAAGATATAGAGTGGAACCTCGGCTCTCGCCACTTTCATGTTTGACAATAATTTGACAAATTAAATATAATTATAGTTCTATAAATAGTTTTTGGGATATTATTGTAAGGATTCCAAATAAGCATTTGCTTCAATCTACCCCTTTTCGGTTCATCAAGTTTACAAGGCCTTTGACATTTTGTCCTTTGTCTCATTGAAAACTGAACCGGAATAAAATTAATTAATTTGTTAAAAAATTTAGGTTTACTCTTTATTTAATATCGTCCTTGTCTTACGCTACTGTACTTTACATGTTATTCTGGGGCTAAATTCAAAGCTCTGGAATCCAGGGGTCAACCCCATCCCAAGCCCGCCCCTTCCTCAAACAACAGCCCTAAACTCACATTAGCCATGCAAGTCCAATCAGTGAATGAGGATTGCCCAAAGTCGAGAAAGAAGCTGGAAGTTTTAACCAGTTTTATACCCTAACTCTACCCTGCCCCCCCATTGTGCAAACATCATGGGTGTCTGTGTCCATGCCCTTACTGTAGCCCCATTTAATCAAAGGTGTTGTTGGGATCCTCCAGTCACGTCTCGCCCGGCCGCAGTCACACAGTACCCACGTACCAGCAACTGTGTTACGGTTCGGCTGTACAGGTGCTGCTATGCCAGCACAGATAAAAGCCATGCTACAGGAATTGGGCACACACACAAACACACACACACACACACACACAGAAATAAGACACAATGGACATGCACACACACAAGACACACACATACAAAGGAAAGCCCATTCTTACTGCCAAGTGAATCATCGGATTTGCATCTCATTTAGCCGGTGTGTGTGCATTACTTTAACTGCATGGGTGTGATTTTTTTTTTAAAGCTCTCTCAATACCTTGGTGATACACAAAGGCTTTCTCTCTCTCTCTCTCTCTCTGTGGAAAAGGCTGTACCATTGCAACAGGGAACAGATTTAGATGCACAGTGACAGCTTAATAAACTGGATGTCTTTGAATGCCTCCATCTGCACAGGGAGGTGTCTGGGTGGTTTGGGGAGCTGCTCAAGATGCATCAATAGGAGGAGGATCTTTCCCTGATGGTTCTTAGGCCTGCACAAAGCGCACTGTGGCTGACCTACAAAATGGTGGTCAAGTTGGGGCTTTATGTTTAAGGTCTGAAAGGGAGGAGAGGTCTGATTAGTAGGTTAGGAAGAGTTCAGTAGTTCTGTAAGGCTCTGGAAGACCTGCCGAGTGGGGTTTGAATAGGCCCGGTGGAATGGTAAACAGAGTGAATAAGAATCTGAGGCAAGGAGAATGGGGCAATAGCATTATGTGGGAGGGGAAATGCTTGTCTGAGTTCAGGGAACCCTAACAGGAGCTGTGTCGGGGGCAGCGGCCTTAAGTGTTGGATCCTTTGAGGATGGCGGACTGCAAAACCGGAGTTCTATGGGATGGTGTTAAACCCATCTTGCTTCTCAGCTAACCGCTAACCTCTTTCTCATTCATCACCAGCGGGGGGGAGAATAGGTCATTATTACAAGAAAATTTTAGTATAACAGGTTTAGTGTAACAGGTAAACTGACAAGAAGATCCCTACATATCAACTTAAAACCTTAAGATCTGGAAGTGTTTATGGTCCCGTCAAAATAAGGCAAAAGAGAAGCCAAGCCAAAAATCAAAGCAGCATGGAGTGCTTACAAAATGTTGTTGCTTTTGTTCCATGTCAACCAACTGACCAGCAAAAGATGCCTTTTTAATCCTTCATCTGCCTACATGTTATCAGAACTACACATCTCGGCTTTTGTTTTTGATATTGTCCAACAAATATTGGTTTAAGGCACGATAGGGTCATATTTCCATCCTGTGAAAAGTGTTTTTTTTCTGATCTTCCATCCATCCATCACTTTCTCTCGCTTTAAGGGTCATGGGTTTTGCTGGCGCCTATCACAGCTTGCTATGGGTGAGGGCCGGGGTACACCCCGAATGCGTCACCAGTGCATTGCGGGGCCTTCTGATCTTCCGTTAAATTCAAATCAGTGAGCAGGGAAGGTTGGATGGAGAGAGAGTTAAAGTTACAGAAAGGCAGCTCCTACCTATAATGCTCAGCCACGGATAAAGGTGAAAGCACTCTGTCCCCGACATCTCTCATTTTGGAACGTTTCTCTAATAATTCTGCGATGCAATGATGGGCTTGGTCTCTACACTTAAGAAGAGCAATGATCATTCACCACGGTGCAACCTCGCCAGTGCTGCTCTTTATTTTTTTCTTTTGTTCAAGCATTTGCGTATCCTTTCTTACTGCTTTAACAAGAGATCAATCCATCCCCCATTTTCCATTTCGGGGACATTCATGGAGTTCAGCACCAGTCATACTGGCTCAATCAGAGTGAATTAGCTGGGCTGGGATGGGGATTGCCCAGTACCTTCCTCTGTGCTCCGGTGTCCAGCAATTATGGTAATGCTAAGCAGTAGCCCTGCATGCGTAGCCTTGGGGGCAGAGCTAGTGGGCCACTCCCCATTCAGACACTTAACCCCAATCTAATGCTCCATTAGTACCACAATGCTATAAATTTTGAATGCTAACTGGCTGGGGTATTTTTGATTTTTTTTTGCAGACAGCCCATAAGCGCATCCATACATATCTTAGTAATCCACTCATTGTCTTTCAACATGTGTTTGTTTGAATGGAGACCATTCACTTTTTTTTAATCCTATGCAAATTATGAGAATTTAGACAGCAAGGACATTTGACTGGAAACATTATGCAGATTTGGGTATGTATGCTGTTCTGAAACCAATTTCCAATTTGACCAATTTTTGTGGAAGGAAATTAAACATATGATTTAATATATGTTGAGCCAGTCTTTGTGGATTTGTGTGCTGGCTTATGCTGGCCTGTGAGGTCTGAGAGAATAAAGCTCTTCTGAATTAAGCATCAAGCTCCTATTTCTATTCTTAGTGGTTCAAGGGAGGATGGTTTGGTTTCCACTATTTAATTCAAACTAAAACACTTGAATGCCACGGAGTTATGCATAGAATAAGTAGCGATATTGACCCTTAACTATAGAACATCCATTATTCAAGTGAAACCACAACCAGTCTGCCCATATATTAACATTATCATGAATCTGATACCTCAGCCTGCATGGACTTCTCCTAACGAATCTGCCTGGACTTGTTACCCTAGAATATCATCGAATGCTACCTAACACTGTGACAACATCATTCTGGAGCATTAGCTCTCTCTGCAGGGCAAAACGTAGTGGAAACTGTTATTAAATTCCAGCAGAGAGTCTCATCCTGATCCAGACGTAGCTCATTAAATTAAAACGGCAAGGATCCTTTTTTTTTTTTTTTTGCTGCAACAACAGAAGAGCCTCCTAATTACCTTTTCGATATGTGGAGCTCTTGACTCCAAAATAAATCAATCCAACTTTCTAAATACACGCTGATTTGCAGACAGTCTGTGAACTTATACCCTCTTAGAGGAGCAGATGGATTGTTGATTTTCAGCTTCAAGAAAATAAGCCTAGTGTCCCGCTGTAGATTTTATCCATTGTTCATGTTAAAGTACCTTGCCATTACAAGTGTGAAAATATACCTCTGCAGCTCACACCAGAGGTCGGGTAAATACGTGATATTACACTCATGAAATATGTAACTCTGATCGAGCCTGTCAAAACTCTTATCCCTAGAAGGCCTTTCTCATTTTTTATTTTTTTTGGATGAACCAGAGTTCACTGCGGTTAAGCTGATCCCACGGGCCCACATCTCTTGGCTCACAAAGTGCTCCTGTGTTTGTTTGTGTGCACAAACAGGATTTATCTAGCATGTCGTACACAAGGCTGCGGCGAACTGGCAATCTGGATGACCACAGTAGGAAACTCAGTCTCAGAATATAGAGTAAACTCTCTCTGTACACACACAAACACATGGAGAAGATAGGAAGGGAAAGATGCTGGAAAAGCCTATTTGCTTTGTGGTTTGACATGGTATCCTAGACTCTTGTAAAGGCACTGTTAAAAACACAAAAGGCAAGGACTCCTTGTTCTGTCATACATAAAAAACACATATACTGTATTATCATGTTGTCTTATTCACCAGCTCAAAACCAATGTGATTAGATGGTTAGCAGCACTGTTATTTAGACCCAGTAAGGAGTAAATGTGAGAACATATGAAGTGTGCAGGCACGCTTCATTAAATACTAATTTGCATATTTCTTTCATGTCAATATTTACACTGTAATTATGAAACATTAGAAGTCTGAATAACAGCACAGAGCAATGTTGCACACACGCCAGTAAATAGTCCCTGCCATACACACCGCTGTGGATTTGCATTATTGTTCTTGGAAGATGTTGAAGGACCAATGAAGAGTTTGTCTCTCAGCCAAACCAGGGTAATATTTTATGATTCAATAATCATCTATTCTGACACAGTGACCATCCTAACTGACAGAAATATCATGCAGTCTGAATTTGGTATTAGCTTATACATACTCATGCAAGTCATTACTTCTGTTTTTACAGTATTTCACTTGACCGTTGGATAGAAACAGAATAGCTCCCTTCACCCGACCTCTCTTTTTTTTCTGAATATAATGTATGCCATTTTTATAAGTGTAGCTTAGATCAACAGTCGTCAATTACTGCCTCAGTCTTCCCTGTCCTCGCCTGCTGCCTTGCCTTTCAGCGAGATATCTCTAAACACACATGCCGACACATATTCTTTGTTTTGGCCAACGCAAGCATAAAACACACCTCTCCACAAGGACAAAAATGTTGTTTTCCACCCTTTCCTGCTCCAGTCAGCAGCAAAATATTAATATTCTCACGTTAATCTGCACTTGAGGAAGATGTGAAAGGAGACGGAGAGAGGAGGTATATTTTTAGAGACTGCTTTGACATGCAATCTTTCTCTCTATCTATCTGTGAAGACAAAGTTAAATTGTAAATAAGATATCAATTCCCCACTGGGACATAATTATTGATGAAATTAGTATGAATAATCAAACAATGCTTCTGACTCAATTGTATCTGATGAGACACCAACAAGATGCCCATATTCTTAGCTTCAATGTGACATTTTCTGCAGATACGATTGTCTCCATCATGAATGACATCATACACAGGATGCTGCATATGACGGCATAATATTTCTGAGTGCATCCCATCATAACCTGCTATTGTAAGTAACATCATCATTACTGAAATTGGGCCAATCTAAATTGAGGCACAGACTTGTAGGTTACAGCGTTACTGAATTCATAGTAACATAATGATACCTTGTGGAGTGTACAGTGTCCCACTGACAGATGGTGGGAGTGGGATGACAATAGGGGTGTTTGAGGGCATATGATGTCTAAAACCATTCACTTGTGAAAAAAGGATCACAATCTATAAGATTGAAGCCATAGCTATACCAAACTTCATGGAAATCAGTCCAATAGTTTTTTTTTCTTTTTACCAAATATTGAATTATGGAGGCTCTTTTTGCACACTATTTTCTTTTATATTACAGTAAGGCCCCTGTCAGTCATGACTTGAACTATGCCCTTTTTTTAATCTTTATTTTTTTTTAATACTAACTTTGTTTGGTTTGGTTTCCATGGAAACATGTTTTACATTAGTCTTAAGGGTGGTCCTTAGTCTATTACTCTTCACACAATTATGCACATTAATCAACCACAATAAGCAGTGGTGATATTTCATATTTTCTTCTACAAATCTTATTTGCTGAGTTTCCATGGAAATGTGATGTAAAGATGACTCTTCAACATTGCTTCTGTTCAAAATAACATACACAACTTTACGCTAAAGGAAAGTGGCATGTATCCCAGATACATATAGACAAATATTCAAACCGCAGATTCTGATACAAAGGTCCTGTATGTCGTACACCTCCCTTCTATCTTGGATACTTCTCTGGACGGCAATATGGTTTATGAATTCAGTGTTTCAGTTTGTGAAAGAATCTTATTGGCAGGAAATACATTTTGGGGTGAGAGACACAAGAAAATGAACAATTGTGTCCAAATACACAAATCTAATAGATTTGTACTTTCCTTCTTTTACAGACCGCAGTGATAGATAATGTAAGCTTGACTTACAGGATGTAAACCTCTGTTGGTGGTAATTTCCACCAATTGTTCACAATTCAAAGTGAGTCATGTCTGCTCTGCCCTTGCTTCGCTCCTTACAGCCTATATGGGGATGGAGACATGGAGCGAGACAGAGAACCAAAGAAAACACGACTCTTTCTCTGTTTCTCACCCTCCATTTATTCCTCCCCTCTCTCATTCTTACAAAGGATGGTGCCATTACAACTGTTGGGTTGAAAGGAGGGAACTATCAATCACTCCATTAGAGTTACGTTTTGTGGGATTTGCAGCCACCCAGAAATCACGGAATTCCTAAAGAGTAGATGAGCCAAACAAGCAGCACAATTAGTCCACGTCATTGCTGGCAAGGACCATAAAAGACAACAAATTAAAATGTTAAGGTAAGTGTTTCGACGTCATTCAAGACCTCTGTTTGCCTTAAATGTTGCCTTCAACATGTAGAAGATAAATTATGGCTCTAAATTGAAGGTGACATTACTTACTTTCATTCATTACTTACTTTCAACATTATCGTTTCATTTGAAATGGTCTCAGGAGATAAAAACACTAGTAACCTATTTATTTATTTATTTACAAGGTAGCTAGTTACCTCCCATCAACAAAGACCGTCACTGATTGGACAGAAGCACTGGCTGTCTTTTTATCAGCAAGGGAATGCACCGTAAACATGGTGGGGCAGTGGGCAACGCTGTTGCCTTACATTAAGAAGGTCACAGGTTTAAATCCTTCTTGGGGCCTCTCTGTGAGGAGTTTGCATGTTCTCCCCATGTCTGCGTGGGTTCTTTCCGAACCCACGCAGACATGCAAATTAGGCGAATTAGTAACTATAAATTGTCCATAGGAGTGTGAGGGTTTACTTGAATGATTGTCTGTCTTTGTGTGGCCCTGCGATGAACTGACGGCTTGTCCAGAGTGTATCCTGCCTCTAGCCCGTATCCTGCTGGGATAGGCTCCAATAGATCCTGCGACCCAGATTTCGGATTAAGGAGTTCAGAGAATGAATGAATGAACGTACCAGAGGCCTTTGTGTTTTCATTTGTCAGCTGGAAGAAAGTCCAAAGAATCCTGAAATAAAACATGTTTGTATAAATTGAATGCACTGTGATTTCAGGATTGCTGTCCTGATTTCATTTCTGAATTGATTCCAAATTGAATCTTGAGTTTCTAGATTGTTCTATTCCTTTTTATCTTAGTGATTTGAACTTCAGGACCACTGTGAATCGGACATTGATTTACTGCACTCAGAAGCAACAAGAACGACACTGTGCATAATTCTATCTATCCCATCAAGCAATTCAAAACTTGTCTGTGTAGTTTAATTAGCCAACAACATGACTGCACATGCAGATATCACGTTGACCATGGCGCATCTCTTATTTTGAAAGGACTCTTCTGCTCTGCTGTATAACTTGCATTTAATTCCCACCATTTGTTTCCTCTGATATGAGACATGGGGGATATTTATACTAGAGGTCACCGTGGTTTGATTAAAACCAGCTGATGAGAAACGGCACACTAATGAAAGCTAAATGACCCCTGATGACCGAGTGAGCAAAACAAACACTAACCGAGCACGAATGAAACTCAGTGGTTATGGTCATTAATAAGGAACAGTTGAGGTCTGCAGAGAAAACAGTGCAATGCATAATTTAAGATTCATTAACTGTAATACAAATGTGCAGAAATCTGCACATGTACACACATAAAGTACAACCCAGGAGAACTGGCTGGTTGTTGACATTCACCTTGTTTGGTCTGTGGTGAGCTTTGTCCGGCTCATCGTCTCTGTGTTTGCGTGTGATCATGCATCTACTTACTTATAATTACCCACCAGCTATCCCAAGTTCCAAATATGGAGTTCTGACACAATGTTTGTCACTAATAAAGAAGATGATGAGGAGTTGCCAAGATATCTCCAAATAGTCATAGTTCAGTCTTGATATTTGAGTCACCTACAGAATGCATTGTGTTCTCCAACTGCACTTCTTTGTTCCTTTTGTGTATTAATTGTCCTAATATCTTGTGAGATGACACAACAACACTGTTTAACCTGATAAATCCTTGCTAAATGAGAGAGCTCATTCAAAGATGCCTAAGACTCGTGATAAAACTATGAACTTGAGAGTCCCGGATTTGGAGCGGTCGACTGGTGGGTGTTGTCAGGGTGCTGTTGTTGTCACATCAAAACCATGGTGATGTCGCTGGGTGACTGTCTTTGATGTCTTCATAACATTAAAAAAGGAAGTAAGAGCAGATGACAGACTTACAAAATACAAATTATGTTTGTCTTAGGGCAGCCACTCCTGCATTTGGAAAATAAATTCTCGCTTCTTTTTCCTTTCTCCAAATAAAGGGTTATAGATTTAATCTAGGATATCCTGGTCAAATTGTGGAGCCCTCCAAAGCAGACATGTAATTTAAGACTGAATAAAACCGACTGCATTTGAGTTAATATTTTGGCCATTCCTTGAAGGTCAGAATCCGGGAAAAAAAGAACTAGTTTTCCAGCTCAACAATCCTAGCATGAAAACTGGAATAGTACATTTGCTTCTTCTTATCCAAGCCTTAAATAACTGCAGCAAGAGACACAGTCCAACAACCACTCTACTGTGAGTTTGAGTGCCAGTTTGAGTTTAGGCTTTCATGGGATGGAATCTTAAAACATAGCAAAGACAAAGTTTCCTGTTTGGCAACATTGCTTGGCCGATTTGATCGGCTTGACTTAGTATTGAATTAGAAAACACTGAATTGGTAACAGTGCCGACCGACTGAGGCGTTGATCATTTTCTCTTTTTCACTGTCCATTTGACATCTCTTCTACTGATATAAGCATTTAGTGTGTAAACGATCACTCATCTAAAGCGACTGTACTCATCACAACCCGAAACCACGTCACCAACCTCTGCCGATGAATCCTGTGCAAAGTCATTATTTTCTAGTATTGCATAAATTGTTTATGGCGTTGGTGCTAGCAGTATAAAGTAGGAGTCCTCCAGGTGACAGTCAGTCATTTCTGCTTTTGTACAGACACAATTTTGTAGCCTGTTGCAAGAAACAATACAGGCCCAATTTTTTTTAATTACTGTATAGTCAACTTTGTTTTATATGTACACGTAATGTTATGTCTTGGGAACAACATGGGCTCTTCTTTTTTTCTACCAGAAATTGGCAGCATACCTAATATTGTTCATGATTAACAGCAAGATCAAATATTTGAATGGATGACTTTACAATTCCTGTCTATTATATTCACAAACCAGGAG
Source organism: Brachionichthys hirsutus (assembly GCF_040956055.1). Classification (NCBI taxonomy): domain Eukaryota; kingdom Metazoa; phylum Chordata; class Actinopteri; order Lophiiformes; family Brachionichthyidae; genus Brachionichthys; species Brachionichthys hirsutus. The sequence goes on from NC_090908.1 coordinate 7,190,405, forward strand.
AATAAGAACTTTATTTGTTGGGAATCTTGGCTCATCCTCAGCTAAGAGCAAAAGTAGTTCTGGAGGGAGTAGAAGCAGTTTCCCTTTATGCTGAACATCAGTCTTCAGATCAATATACAGTCTGGCTATTTCCCTGAGAAGGAACAAAAGGTCAGGGAACCCTTCAGTATTTCTGTAACAAATGTTGCTTATTTTTAATGTTTTTTTTTTACATTTGTTTATCCTTTAGTCATTTAATTTTTCATATACCGGTAATTTGCCTTGCTCCTTGTACTTTCTACTTTCCACACAACTTTGAGCTTTAATATTTCAAGAAATACAATTTAGGGCATTGAATTTCAAATTTATATATGCCACATCAACTAAAAGTAAATCAATCTTATTCAAGTTATTCCATTCCATTCCATTTTCTAACCGCTTATTCCGCTATCGGGTCGCGGGCCAAGCTGGAGCCAATCCCAGCAGTCAATGGGCGAGAGGCAGGGGACACCCTGGACAAGCCGCCAGTTCATCGCAGGGCAACACAGAGACAGACAACCAGCCACACACACACTCACACCTACGGGCAATTTAGTGTCACCAATCAGCCTAGGCTGCATGTCTTTGGTGGTGGGAGGAAGCCGGAGAACCCGGAGAGAACCCACGCAGACTCGGGGAGAACATGCAAACTCCTCACAGAATGGCCACAAGCCGGAGACGAACCTGCGACCATCTTGCTGTGAGGCAACAGTGCTTACCACTGCGCCACCGAGCCGCCCCATTCAAGTCATTATTATTATTATAATACTGTATATATATTATTATACGTCGATGAGAAAAATTCATAGTCTTTGAACCCTCATTGACAATGGCAATCAACACCTTCTGATTCTGATTCTGAAAGTGATAATTGTGGCATTATATCTACTTTCTAATTTGATCATGTGTCATTTTTTTATTTCTATTTTAGATTGAAATTCTTAGTATAACTTCACCTTTACTGAGACTTCATTTTCACCAAGGCCACAGAACCTCTCTATTTGTTTACCCTTAACTACACCACCTGCATTATCAGGGTCACATCGGGGTCTTGTTTCCACGGATGAGATCCTTCACGATAAACAAGAATATCAAAGCATTCCCCTGGAGGCTCAGATGACACAGAAGAAAGGGCATATCGAGATTAAAATGTAATGACTCTATAAATTAGGATTTTTAATACCTACTGCAGAATCATCCACATATATTTAATGCGCATACACAAAAACCACAGTCCCTAAAGGTTTGGTAATGCAGCACAGGTGTCACTCAGTTCCTGCTATCTTGCATCTGATTGGAGACGTCTGATGGAGATGACCATAATCAGCCTGGTGGATTCTCACGAGAGCAGGTGTTGCATTTAATGCAGTCCACGCCTCTCATATTAAAGGGGTGGATTAACAACAGCTATATTATAATGCTATTTTGCACATGAGTCTCCTTGGACATTTGATGACAGCATAAAAACTGTGTGTGTTTGCGTTTGTGTGTGTTAGTCTCAGATTAGTAAAGAATAGACAGCAAGGCTCTGTGGTTATTGATCAGGACCACGACCCGATGCTCAACAATGCATCTCTACTGACGTCTTACACACACACACAAGGAAACACACACACTCCATTGATCAAGGTGACATACACTGAAGATGACAGACACACTGACAGTGATCAGCAGTGAATGTAAAGAAAGACTTTGTGGAGAGCAAACCAATTTATTACTGCCTGTGACTGAGTGATGGACAGAGGGGCACACTGATGCATGAAGACAAGTGGAAAGAGAAAGGAGCAGTAGATGGGGGGGGGGGGGAGTGGAGCCAAATGGAGAAATGTATGATGAACTGACAAAGCTGAGACAGAAGGAAGAAAATGATGCATGTTGGAGGTCAGATAGGATCATTTCTGCCATTGGTGGCCTCCATCTGGAGTGTAGGGTTACACACATACACGCACACACTCCACAGGGAGACTGAGATTGGATTATTGATTGCAGTGAGACAGATTGATCTCAAAGGACAGCAGAATTCTCTTTATATGGGGACTTGTCTGTTGATAGTCACTGCTAACAGGAAAACAATGAGTGACCGTAACCTCTGAGTGATCGACTTTCACTCAGGTTCACATTTGTTCAAGGAAAAGGTTCAAGTACGAATATTTTTTTCTATGGGATTTGTTTATTTGATGTAGGCACAGTTTATGTTTTATATTGGAGAATGTATTCCATATTCTCCAGTATAAAACATAAGCTGTGACTACATCAAATATTCCATTTTTGGGAGGGTATCCGGATCGCTCTCAAAGTTTAATGTATTCCATATTAATAACAGTCAGTATAATTAATCTCCAATGCTGAATCACTACATAAAGTAATTCAGATAAAGAATTCTGAATGTGGTATTAAAGGAAGTCCTGTCATACGTACAACAATAACTGATAATCCACATTATGAATCTAAACCCCCTAATTTCAATTTAAAGTATTTACAAATTAAACTCACGTTTTTTTTAACCAAACTGATACAACATTACATAACGTGAAACCTCAAAGAAAATATGCATCCAGCATATGTCTTTAGATTTATGAGTAGCGTCATATTGCGTAACACACATGCACATAGACAGATATATGTCATCACCAGATAGCTCACCTGACCCATGGCCTATAGCCTCCATAACTCACGACCATTCCAGGAGCGTCACCAAAAGAAGAGGCAAATCTTTGATTGTTTTTGAGGGGGCATTAGAATGAAAGCAAATTGATTAACAAATGAATTAATTTAAAAACTGACCAATGCAGGATGTAAAAGTAACATTTGCATGAACCTAACCAGAAACAATCGGAATAGTGCTCATTTCTGTTTAAGTCATTGATTCACCAAAGTCACGCTCTCATTTAAACATGTACATCAGAACATTCCATGAGGATAAAGGGACGTGACTGATTCTTTGGCAACAGGAGGTCTCCATTTAAACATTTCAAGGTGAGTTAGACCTCTTGACCTCAGGTACTTTCCCACGAAAAGGCCATGAAGCATGCTGAAAAAAATTCTCAAAAAATATTTGTTTTATTTAATTACCTCTGCCAAGGAGGTTATGTTTTTTCCGGCATATGTCTTTCGGTCTGTCTGTCTGTCTGTGTCTGTCTGGCTGCCTGTTAGCAAGATAACTCAAAAGGATACAGATGGATCTTGATGAAATTTTCAGAAGATGTTACCAGGAACAGATGGTTAAATTTTGGTGATGATCCAGAGATCCTGGAGTCTAGATCACTTTAACTTTGCAGTAAATCAAGCTCTAAAATGTATTTCTCAATATATTGGTTGATTATTGACTGATGTTTATAGAATCTGAAACAATCATGTAGGGTTGGGAGCTCTATCTTACCCCTGAATTTAATCCGGATCGGATCTGGATAATTCAAAGATTTCGGCCTACTGTGCATTTTATATTATAGATATCAATGAATCAATTCCACATCAGAATCAATGGATTTGTTACTTCTGCCAAGGGGATTATGTTTTTGATGGCTTTTTGTTGTCGTTGTTGTTAGCAAGATCACGGAAAATTTGGAGGATGGCTCTTGATCTGAAGGTGCATCTTGGTCTAATTTAGATTCCATTAAACTTTGAGAGCGATCCGGATACCCCCCCCCCCCCCAAAATCTGAATTTTCCAATTTACTTATAATGGAGGCTTTTTCAAAAAATTGTGTCTTGTACAATATGAATTAAATTCACTCACCAAAAATCACAGTCATAAAGGGGTCCAATATGCAGTATCATGCAAAATGTCTTCTAGATCTGATCCAGAATGAGGTCAGGAAAAAAATATTACATTTTAACATTAAAAACCCCATAATTTACAGATTCAAAACTCTGTAAAAAAAAATAGAAAAACACACACACATTAACTCCGATTAAATTTACCTTTTCATGGTTTGTGTATAAAGTTACCAAGAACAATTTATAACATTTTGATGATGATCTAGATCACCATGTAGATGGTGTACATCCAATTACAAGGGGAATGAGCTGATTGGTGGAGGTTTGAGCTGTAAATACAATTTGTATTGTATTTAACAATACAAATTGTTAAATTTGTATTGTTGATTGTGGATGATTTATGTACGAAGGACTTTCAACGGAAACAAGACCGCAAGGGCTTTTTTGAAATGCTCCTCTTAGACAGGATGTTTGACTTTATTTGTACTGTAATACATGCTACTGTGTGACTGTACTTGTACTCTAACATTCTATCTAATAAATATATTCATTCATTCATCCAAGTGCTTTTCTTGTTGCTATTATTTATATTAGCATCATTATTATTATGCCTAAAAAACATGTGCTTGCATATTAAGACAAGTATGAGAAATACAAGAGAAACAAAGAATACGCAAACTCAAAACATTTGAGGCAGTTTAATGTTTTTGCTGAAAACAGGTCAGGTTTTGCATTGTATTCACATAGCAACATTTTGTAACAGTTTTTGGTAAGTATGGATATGCAAAAAACAGTTGAACATTCCACTCTGAAGACTGTTGTCAAAAAACTTGCATTTTCAGGCCCTGAAAACACCACTCGAATCAAAAAATTGGTGAAAACCCCCAAATTGGTGAATGATTTTGTTGTAAAACAATTGTTATATAAATGGGGTTCAGTCTCTGAGTCTACTCTATACAGTCGAACCTACAATACTTCACCTGAAGATCTCAGGCTTAATTTCTGCTCATAAGAAGGTAAAAAGTGTGCAGTAAAAGCAGGTGCTAGATTTTTCCTGTGTTTCACCCATCCAGTTTTCCACACCACATTTCGACACAGACCTTTTTCACTCTTTATTATAGAGGCAGCTTTAGAATAAACAAGCTCCTGTACTTGACTCATTGGGAGTGTGAGAATGGCTTAAAATATCAGATTAAGAGCTGACATGGGACATTGAGCAAAATTGTAATATTCCTAGGTATGAAAATAAGCTTTCAAAGGGTTCCTGAGTATTCATTTTACTAACTCAGCACAGCAAAACGATTTAAGCCAAAGCTTGCAGTGCAAGGGAAAAAAAACAACAAAAAGAAAACAGGTGATGATTCACGTCTAACCAATGGAAATAGAGAACCAAAACATTCCAGTTTTCAGGATTAAGCAAGTTAGCCTCCTATTACAGCACAGTATTATAGAGAAAGGTACATGAGCTCAGCTCAGAAAACATACTTAGACAGCCAATAGAAGTATTTTATGCATTGAAATATGTATAATAGTTATAAACGATAGCTCAAGTAAATATACACAATATTTTTATACCACAAATGCAACTCATGAAATGGGATAACCTGTAACTATATAAAAACAATAGCTACTGTGAAATCATGTCAAGAAATATTGTACCAAATTTTGATAAGTTATTATTATTATGCTCATTTACCCATCAGTATCTATATAATGCCTTAACTAACCAGTACTATTTCTATGGTGTTGAATGCAATCAAAAACATTCTGGGTTTCATGAAGTTGAAGATTTTATTCTAACTTTAGACCTTTAAGATTTTAAACTTGTCAAATAATTGAAATACACTCTTTTTGTACTTATACTGTGGTAGTTAAATTATGTTTGTTTTTTTTACTTTGTCATATTAGTTTATCAGTAGTATAATTTAGTTCATGTACCAAAGGGACCAATGGAGTTTGTCCCTGTCATTTGTTTTCTGCCTGGACGTGTCTTCTTAACCATTTAAGGGCAAAACTTGGTCAGTATCCAGCGTGGAGATGATCTGACAATAATAAGGCCATGCATCGACATTTACTGGTTGCGAATTGCGATCCGTTGTCATTTATCAGTTCGTCAGAATGGGTTCCTCTCAATCTCCTAACAAACTGGATGGTAGGATCTTTTTTCACATCAGGCCTGTAAAGATGCTGGAAAGGACATGTAGATGCAAATGAATCCGACATGCATTCCTGGGTCGAAGCTGCGGCAGGTCTACACAAACATGCTCCATGTGGTAAGAATGATCAGCCTGTGAGAGGTCACCGTTTACCTCATAATCCACTGTTTGGACACGACTCCAACAATCACAAAGATCTTGGCTCACCCAGATACTTAAATGAGTGACCAGCATGACAAAACTCCTACTCACATTTGTTAAGCATTAACTTGCAATGCATTGATTCCCACTCCCATTTTATGTAAATATTTATGAGCGCTTTGGGATAATTAGTGATCTCACAGAACATGCTGAATGAGTTTCAGAGTGTGTGTTTTGTTTATAGAGTATTGATCAAAGATTATGAACAGGGAAACACTTGCATTATGCTCAGGAGTCTGACAGTCATTACTTCTGATCACTAAACTTTATCTGACCACAGAGGAACATTTGCAAAATCAACCTTGGTAATCAATTTGCTTTAAATAATTTTTTAGTTTTAAAACCTGATAAAAATCCAGGCCACACATTTATTTTACTTGAAGTTTTACTGTTTTTGACATAACGTCGAGCTACAACTGCAACACCAAAGTTAGCTTTTTTTCAAAGCAGTGTTTCGCTTCCCTAATTTTACTTTCATGAGTCGAAACCATTTATCTTTTTTGTTTTTTTTTAATTTCCATGGCTGTTTTAAAATATTTGAAAAGCCTTGATGAGAGGCCCTTCCAAATTTGAACAAGCATTTAAACTTCACAATATAGTTATGTATATGAAGAGAAAAAAAAGATTACTAATTTATTTAAAATTCAAGGAGGTTCTGGGACAAGCATCACCTAAACATCGATACATCCATCCATTCATCCATCCATCCATCTTCATGTAGATGATACTATTATCTCCTCTACAGTCACCTTTCCGCTTTGCGGGTCATGGGATTTGCCTATTCCAGCTTGCTATGGGCGAGAGGCGGGGTACACCTCAGACACGTCGCCAGTGCATCGCAGATCACTTGCTCTTTCTCATATTGCTCACGTCTACATCGATGTGTGTAGTCAAAGCCTCTCAGTAAATCACAGTCCTTGGCAGATGACAGGCGCTGGTGCAGTGTAGAACAAGCGATTGAAAGGCATTGATCTATTTCACTGCTTCTATCCACAGACTAAAATGTGTGTGTGTGGGGGATGAACAGGGTTATCATAAACCGTTAGTGTTCTTATCCAACCATTCAGCTGATCCCAGCATCATCCACAATGCCCAGTCCACAGATAGTGTCTGGGCTTCTCAGTGATGCTCGGCAAGGAGTAAATCCCCGTGTAAGTGAACGAATAAAAAGAAAGGATATTCCCCTCGGCGACAGATACGGTTACACCAGTGTCCGTTTGGCAAAAGGGAACGACACCACAACACAAAATCAGCTAGAGAGGAAATTGAGAATAAGATTGTTATGGAGTGGAATGCAGACAATTATGGCCGCAGTGGATGAAGACATCTTTAATATGAATGTGTTGGTAGATTTAAAAATTTGCCTTACAGCAATCGTGTCTTTTCATGTTTGTGCACTGCATATGTATGGGGAGCAGCAATCATTTGAAACCAGATAGCCTATTTCACACAGAGGACCTCTGAAGATTTACTGAGTTCTACACTTCTGGAACTGAGACTTTGTGGCAAAAGGTAAAAGTTGAGGTTTGAGATCTGCAGCATCTGTAAAATATGAAGTATGCAACTTATGAACCATCTCTCCCAAAACACTCAGATCATACAAATTGAACAAGTCGCTGCAGAATGCATTATGGGATGTGGGTAATTCAGACAACTCCATATCATATTCTAAAAGATGAACGCATCATGTACCAGTGGTGTGAAAACATGCCATCTCATGGCCCTGCAGCCTAAGAATTTTGACATCTTGCCAGCATCGTCAGAATCAGAGCAGATCCCCGAAGACAATCCGACAGCAATCCCAGTGAATAACTCTCCCGTTCTCTTTCCTCATCTGAACCAGCAAAAATATGATGTTCCGGTTGGTAAGCTATGAAGAGGGGAAAAAAAGTGCTTAGTGTCCAAAATAATGAAACATTCCATGACACATCCTTATCTGGCAAATGAAAAAAAAAATCACATTATCTTCAAAAGGGGTTTTAAATGCATGCCCGCCCGTTCGCTCGATACCTCAAGCTGCACAGGGAATATCAACTGAGAGACACTAATTCGCCCGTGTGCTTAATATTCAGTTCTCGGCTACGTAATATGCAAATTCACGGGGGTCATGCAGAAGTCACATTGGAACAAAATCCTTTAAACTTAAGTTGAGAGGCAGCGAGAGATTTTTCTAAGAAAAGTCAGTTATGGATAGGGTTCAGTTAAAGTCAAACTGGCAACCCCCTCCTGGGAGTACAGAGGTCCCTTCAGCTCTGACACGACTTGATCTCGTTAGATTTACTGCGCCTGCTCTCTTTTAAAGCCCGCAGCTACCACATTAGCAGCTAGCATCCCCGTCATTTTCCCATAGGAGTCTTGTGCAGCAGTTGAGAGTATGTCCTACAAATCAGATGGTAAAGGCTGGGAGGTCTGTGGAGGAAAAACAGAGGTTCACTTTGTGCAAGAGCAATTTATATTTACTTTCACTTGACAGATTACAGTATACATTCATGTGAGTGCTCCTATCTTTTCATCCATGCAAATATATTTAATTAACATGCATAGATTTATTGTTATTGAATGAGATATCTGCTTACTGTGTGTGTGTGTGTGTGTTAGCTGTTAAAAAGTGTAAGCTTTTTACAAATTGCAATGAGAATGGGATATTGATCGATCACCAGCGGCTCCATATGTGCCATTTTGTTGTGTCTGCATGTTTTTATAATCTATTCTGGTCTGATATCAGATGTCTGGTAACGACCGCGGATCGTTGTCCCATCGATGGCCCGGATGATGCTGAAAAGGAATGGAGGAGGCTGCACCACAGTCTGCTCTAATTGCTGCCAGAGAGGAAGAATTAGCCATTTGAAGATGGGCAGGCCCGATAGAGGGATCATGAAGCTATTAACCTCTAAACAAGCTGCTGAGAGCCCAGCAGATGGCGGGGCCGATGGTGAGAGTGCTGCTAGGTTTGGCGTAGAGGGACACAACGACAGGCCAGTCTTTGCATGGATGCTGACAGAGTGGTCCTCTTGGGCAGCGAAACATGTGTTTACACAATGTGTGTGTGGGGGGGAATGTTTGGGGAATGTTTGCAATCAGAACAGGAGATTAGAATGCATTTTGTGGTGTGCCATGTTTGACCAAATTTAACTCTTAAATGGAAAATACGAAATGTATTACAGAATCACACCCCAGTGGCTGAACATTCAGTATCCGTATGAAAACCATGACTGTCACAAAGCAGTTAAAACTTCCCAAACACTATTAGTTGAATGGAATTTTCAGTCACACACACTGTGATTAAGGACAACTGAGACCTTAAAGCAGTGGTCCCCAACCACCGGTCCGCGGCCCGGTACCGGTCCGTGAGGCATTTGTTACCGGGCCCCAAAGAAAGAACCACTAATGTATACAATGTATCGATTTTTAGCGTCTAAAAGGTGTTTTATTTTGAAAAACGACCGGATTTGGAGAGCTTCTTTGCTAAGGACAAAAGTCCATCTGAGGAAGAGGAGGTGATGACCTCCAAGAAGAGAAACCGGGACTAAGATTTAAAACACTGTTTATCAACAGCTGACTGGCTTCATTAACAAGTCAATGAAGGGTTCAAAACTTCTTTGGCACATAGAGACCAAGAACCTTGGATTAAAAAACAAGAACCCTGGATTAAAAAACAAGAATGTGGAATTTATCAAACAAAAAACCATGAAGGACAGAAGTAATTATTGGGACCACAATTTATGGTGAGTAGATATTGTGTAACTATTATATATTTATTTAATAGTTATTGCAAGTGCATAATATAAAGTTCATTGGTAAGATGATATTCCTTTTTTTAAATTTAATTATACACCCCCCGGTCCGTGAAAAAAATTCACGGCATGAAACCGTGGCAGGAAAAAGGTTGGGGACCGCTGCCTTAAAGCATTTACTTTCCTCCAGTTTTGGTAAGTGTGAATCTGTGTGTTTGACTAATGCTAGCTTATTGTGTACTCTTCATAACAATAAAGTGCGCAAGATAACAACCATATAGAAGCATAGCTCAGCAAAGAGATAACGTCTTGGTGGAACTTGATTTGTCCCGTCATTAAGACATCGTGGGTGGGAGCTGTGCATGCACTCACTGAGTCTGAATTAATGGTGCAAAGAAACACACAGTGCACTGTGCAAATAGGTGTTAATTGTAGAGGCACTGTCATTGTTAGGTAGAGTGCACAAACACATGCACATATTGTGCCATGTGCCATATTGTGCCACATGTGTCTGTTCACACTGAATGATTCAAGGTTGGGACACTACTACAACTCAATTGTGTTATTTTTCTGTAACATGTCAACTGATTGAAGGAAACCTGATGTTTTTGCACATCTGCTGCTGAGTCTGGTGGGATGTCTATCATGTGAGGCAAGCAGCACATTGCAAATAATGGATTAACATAACAAAATAAAACCATTTAGCTGTTACATGTTCGATCTTGTCCTCTAAAAGGACAATCGGGAACTCACTGCCATTGCTCGGCGTCTTCAATTGAAAGGCATAAATGCATTTTGACAATATATTCTTTGAACACTCTCATGGCATATTAAACACTTTATTTTTGAACATATCCTCATTTTTTTAGAAGCAGCAACTTTTCCAAATCTGGCTAGCTTCACAATTGTGATTTGTTACTTGAGGTTTAGTAGGTATTTAAATGCAGACATTGCCCACTATTGGAACCAATTCAAATAGCACTACAAAGTCATTGCAGTCATCCACCTTGAGAGACATTCATATAATGCAGCTTTCTATTGATTTTTTTGAGGTTCGTTTAATTTCTATTTGAACATTACAGGCAGGATTAAAATGGTCCATGAGCTGTTTCTGACCCGGTGCTGTATTTTGCCTGTATATGATCTAAAATGTCACTGGCCAAAGTGTGTGTTTTTTTAAAGTCTCGCTTTAATCTAAATTTAGAACTAAGTGTTCCGAGTCAATCATCCTCTACATCGAAGAGAGTGCCTCATCTTCTCTTTTCTCGTGAGTGGAAGGACATCCACTTGGTCCTAAGTCATGATTTACAATAACTTCGGTGCAACAACATATTTGACTGTTGTATGGGTTCACAGATTGAGCACCTTTAGAGCTGGATTGGGTGCTGTGATCTTGCATGCATGTGAACAGCCAAATGATTTTAAGACTGTAGGGAACATGGCATTGAAAAAGTGAAAGGCACCGCCAAAATATTGAATAGGAAGCAACCAAGCCTGAATATTTGATCACAGATAAGTTTATTGTTATGAGAAATCTTGCAAATCTCCAGTTTTCGCAGTTCACCATACAGTGTTCAGCACTAGCACAGCCTGATTCCTCTTGCAACAACATGAAAAATCATTTATTTCAACAGCTGATGAAACATTTCAGCTCCTCGTGTGTGTACTTGAGGGGATTTTCACGGCATTCTGATCTTGCTCATGTCATGTTTAATTCAAATGTGCTTAAAAAGAGGGCCCTGTAAAAGTGCCAATTTTCTCTTTGACAAAAAATACTGAAGGTGAGGCTTTCTTTTAAAGTGTAGTTTAAGATCTCAACAGGGATGTAGTTGTAAGGTGAAAACAGAAAGCAAGTTTTGTGTGCGTGTGTGTGTGTGGGGGGGGGGGGGGGGGGGGGTAAATCTACTAGGACACAGTGGAGATATTCATTATGAACAACATGAATTTACTGGTGTTCTTTAGTGACTTCAGCCTCGAGACATGCCTCCAGGTACATAAAGTGGAAGTTTTAGAAAGGAAAAAGGTTTAAAGTTATACAAAAGCTTCAACACCAAGTACAGTAGCAGTGTGGGGAAGAGTTAGTTCACAGATGAATAAAGGCCTGTGGTGCTCCTGGTCATATCAATCCCTATAGACGCCTGCTCAAAGCCCTATGTAGTAATATGTCATCCTCACATCAGTGAGGACTTGTTTGATACCACATTTACTCTATAAATCCCGGCCTGCCTAGCCATTTTGATAATAATTGACCTGCTCCTTATAGTTCTCTGATGGCATAACCCATCCATAGAATTCAGTTTTCCTTTTTCCTATGTCTATTTCTGTTTGTGACATTCGGTTAAAGAATGTTTTAAGCTCAGTGCTATGCATCCACACAACGTTATCATTCCGAACAAATTATAAATATTGGATCACAGTTAATCAATCCATCACAGTTTTCTCGAGGTGCTAGCAAAGAAAAACAAAACTTCTACCCATTCCTGCATGCAGCCAATCATGCGCCAACAGCACTGCACTGACATCATCTATGTCAAACAATGGCATCACTGGAGGTAATGTAGGAGAACTGAACAAACACTGTCCTTATTGGGCCAAGACCCCTTTTTGCTTTTGCACACATACAGACTTACACAAGTAAAATACACAAATATCCATCCCATTCCACATAGAGATGGTTTTGGGGTCCAGGGTGCAGTTGACAATGTATGCAGTGCTCTGGGGGTCACACTGCTGTTTATTTGGGGGTAAGTCAGGTTTTCTGTTGATGTCCATAATGAGGTTCAGACAGATTGGGAGGTGCGGTTGCAAAAGATAAAGTAGAATGGCTGGATGAGGAAGAGTAATCTTGATTTGCAGACAGAAAATAACGGAGGGGGATTTTTTTGTTGGATGAATTTCTCAAGCATGCTCTCATTTTTGGTCATCAAATTTTACTTCATTGTACATCTCTTAGTGTCTCATCCGGACAAACAAGGTTTTCCATCAGTCTCTGTGTGTTACCCACAAAGCCTTCCTGCTACAAGGCTGTTGTAGTGATTGGTTAACATGAAATAGCAGCTTTGTTAAGGTTTGTTAGGTTTAGAAAAGGACTGTTGGCTTAGAACAAAAGAAAAAATCCTAGTTTGTGAATCCTTTCACTGACAATGGCGAATAAACTGAATCTGATTCTGAGTTTATGTGCATTATTAACTGATTTTTGAATCCGTAAATGTTGTTTTCAATGTTAATAATTTATATTTTTTCTTGACCTCATCTTGGATCCGATCTGGATGAAGTTCGGTAGTAAGACACTGGTGCCCACACTACATGACTGTGCCAAATTCTGAAATGTCAAATGCCTGTCTGCTGCTCAGCAAATAGAACCCATTTGGCTTAGCTGAGTTGTGCGCTGTAGAGGGTAACCTGAAGTGATTGACAAGCAAACAGGACGTGAGTTAAGTTGACCACTTTTCTTGTAACCCTCTGGTAAAGAAGGGATCAATAATTTCAGAATGTGCAGGGTGGAAAGGAAGTTTAGAATCATGTGCAGACATGTTGGAATGGGTGGAGGAAAGTATCAGGTGTGCTTTAGGAGAGTATCAGCGAGGATGAAAGGAAAGGTCTACGGGGGCGAAGTTGGCGCAGGCGGCTGAGCAGGTCATCCAATGATCTAGAGGTGATGATGATGAATATATTTATTAGATAGAATGTTAGAGTACAAGTACAGTCACACAGTAGCATGTATTACAGTACAAACAAGGTCAAACATCATGTCTAAGAGGAGCATTTCAAAAAAGCCCTTGCGGTCTTGTTCCCGTTGAAAGTCCTTAGTACATAAATCATCGACATTTAACAATACAAATTTCACAATACAAATAAAAATAAACCAATATTCAGTTACTCAATTGATGCAAAGTAATGTAGCGAGCTCAAGGAGAAGAACCACACTGGAATTGAGCTCGTGTCAACAAGCGCCTTTACTGTGACACAGGACGACTTGACTGCACATGGATGCTGCGCTGAAGACATTCAACGCAACACCCCTCTCACTCATGGTGCCAAAAGCACAACCCAGTCACTCCCATGATGCATTGCGCCTCACGTGATCTCGCGTGATCGCTACATAGCCCCCACCTGAGGGGTCAGACGTCCTCGGCGACCCCATCACCCAACACAAAGTCTCTTAAATACCCCGGCTGGCAATGGCGGCGAACAGGCCGTCTAGGATTGGCAGGAGCTGTGGCAGGCGGAGAGTCACAGGGGCCGGCGCACGGACTACCGCCACCACTCGCCTCACCAGCATCCGGGGCGAGGGGTCGGTACGGTGAGAGTCTGTTCTGGTGCAGCACCACCATGCGTCCCTTGCCGGACATCCGCACCCGATACACCACCTCAGACAAGCGGTCTATGATGTCACAGGGGCCTTGCCAGTGGCTGCGAAGCTTCGGAGAAATCCCCTTTTTGCGGACAGGGCAGTAGACCCACACCTCGTCCCCTGGCATGAAGGCCCGTCCTCTGCAACGGACGTCGTAGCCCCTCTTCTGCCGAACGCCAGAGTTCGCCTGGGCCTGGCGGGTGTAGTTGTGTACTACCAGCAGGCGCTCTCTCAGCCTGCGAAAATAGTCCATCTCCTGCCCCCCAGGGATTTCCGGCTCTGGCGGGGCACCAAACACCAAGTCCACCGGTGTCCAGAGCTCTCTCCCAAACATAAGAGCGGCAGGCGTGCACTGGCTGGACTCCTGAACAGCAGACCGATAGGACCACAGGACCAGCGGCAAGTGACGGTCCCAGTCTTTCTGGTGTTGACTGGTGAGGATGGCAAGCTGGGTGGCCAGGGTGCAGTTAAACCGCTCCACCAGCCCATCACTTTGCGGGTGAAGCGGAGTTGTTCTGGTCTTACTCACCCCCAGCCGTCGGCAGACCTCCCCAAAGACCTGGGACTCGAAGTTCCGCCCCTGGTCACTGTGGAGCTCGTTAGGGACCCCGAAACGGGCGAACATCTCCTCCACCAGCCTTTCTGCGGTCGTAGCCGTGGTCTGGTCTGGGACCGCATACGCCTCTGGCCACTTTGTGAAGTAGTCCATGGCCACCAGAACATAGCGGTTGCCAGAGTTGGTGACTGGAAAGGGCCCCAGGATGTCCACTCCAACCCTCTCCATCGGGGCCCCCACCAGATACTGTTGTAACGGGGCATGGCAGCGCTGGGTCGGTCCCTTCTGGGCCGTGCAGGCATCACAGCAGTGGACATGCAACTCCACCTCCCGCCGACAGTCCGGCCAGTAGAATCGCCTCCTGAGAGCACATCAGCGTTGCCGTGAAGTCGCCCCCCCTGATGCTGGATGTTGAAGTCGTATCCCTGGAGGACCTCCAGCCAGCGGGCCACCTGGTCTTCAGGGTTCTTAAAGTTTAGAAGCCAGGTGAGCGATGTGTGGTCAGTACGGAGCAGGAAGTGGCTCCCAAGCAGATACGGCCGGAACTGCCGCAGGGCCAGGACCACTGCCAGTAGTTCCCGACGGGTCACGCAGTAGTTCTTCTCTGCTCTGCTCAGCACTCGACTGAAGTAGGCCACCACACACTCTCCTTCTTCCCCCTGCTGGGAGAAGATAGCCCCGACACCGACGTTGCTAGCGTCTGTGTCCACAATAAAGGGCAGCTGAGCATTGGGGTACGCCAACACTGGGGTTTCAGTGAGAGTTCTCTTGAGTTGGGCAAAGGCGGCTGCGCATTTGTCGTCCCAGTTGAACGGCTGGCCCTTGTTGGTGAGGCGGTGCAGTGGGTCGGCAATGGTGGCAAAGCCCTGGACGAACTGCCGGTAATACAAAGCCAGTCCCAGGAAGCTCCGCAGCTCATTGACATTGGCTGGGGTTGGCCATTCTTTAACTGCAGCCACCTTTGCTGGGTTAGTAGCCACACCACGAGCGCTAACCACATGGCCCAAGAACTCCGTCTCCCTGGACAGCAGATGACATTTGGCAGGGTTCAGTCGCAACCCGGCCTGGCAAATGGCACCAAAAACCTCACCTAGGTTGGCCAGGGCTCCGTCGAAGTCAGTGGCATGCACCAGCAGGTCATCAAGGTACACCACACAACGACTCCGCGGCACATCGGCCAGCACCCTCTCCATCAGCCGCTCAAACGTAGCTGGTGCGTTGCATAGTCCAAACGGCATGACACGGAACTGCCATAGCCCCTGGCCGATGGTAAAGGCAGTCTTTGGTCTTGCTTCGGGGGCCAGCTCCACCTGCCAATAGCCACTGTGGAGATCAAGGGAACTGAACCAGCTGGACCCAGCAATGTAGTCGAGGGCATCATCGATGCGAGGGAGTGGGTAGGAGTCTTTCTTGGTGACTGCATTGAGGCGCCGGTAGTCTACGCAGAACCGTAGCCGTTCTTCTTCCTCACCAAGACAACCGGGGCAGCCCATGGACTATTTGATGGCTCGATCACACCAGCAGCAAGCATCTCACGGACCATTTCCTCCGCCGTCTAGAAAGGGCCAGCCGATGAGGTCGTAGGCGAATGGGTTGAACATCACCCGCCTCAATGGTGTGCTGGACCAGGCCAGTCTGCTTACAGTCCTTATCTTTGGCAGCAAAAATGTCTTTGTAGCCATCAAGGAGGTGTTTCAACTGCTGGCGCTGCTGGGGATTTAAGCCATCGCTGCTGCGTAGCCATAGCTGGTATATGGCCTCGGTTGTCTCTGTAGATGGGGCGACAGTTGACTCTGTGGTCAGTTCTGGGGCAGGTTGGGGTTGTGCCAGGCTGCTGGGCCGCCGTTGAACTGCAGCTGATTGGTGGCGCCTCCTCGGTCAATTCCCACTCTCTCGGCCAGCCTGGAGCTCCATGGTCTCTCCGCCAAGGGTGACAGCCTTCCCTACCACGTCGACCTGGGCTCCCCAGCGGTTCAGCAGGTCCAGGCCGATGATACACTGGTCCTGGATGTTGGCGAGCCAGAACTTATGGATCACCTCCTGGTCTCCGACCCTCACTGTCAGCCGCCTGCTCCCCCCCATGACAACTGTTTTCCCTGTCACTGTCATCAGCTTGGTGTCGGTTGGCGTCCAGTTCAGATACAGTCCTTTGGTATGGCCACAGCGGCCCACCAGCGTCCATCTACCTTGGAGGGGGTATGGAGGTCGGAGCGGGAGTCCCCTCATTGAGCCACTCCGCTGTTGTTTCCCGCCTGTCTGGCCTTTGGAGCAGGAACAGGACAATCCCGTGCGATGTGACCAACCTCATCACACCGGTAGCAGCGGTCAGTTGAGCGGGGGGCCCGCTGGAAGCGCGGAGGTCTTCTTTGGAGCTGCAGTGGTGATGGTGTGGCTTGGCGGGTCTCTTCGGGTGCCCCCCCTTCCTCATAGTCAGCCATTCTGACATTTGGCTGTCGAGCAGGACCCCTCTGTGGTGCAGGTTGACTGGAGAGCACCGCCTCCGCCCGTTCAGCTTCATAGAGTGCCTCGCTGAGGGACTTGGGCACGGCGAGGCGAACATGCTGGCGCAGTCTTTCAGGTGTGAGCCCCGCAGGAAGGCATTGAGGGCCAGTTCACCCTGAACAGCTGCATCAAAATGTGGATAGCCCTGCTGGGCATACAGCTGCACGTCTGCGACAAAGGTGCCCAGGTTCTCCCCTTCCTGGCGGTGTCGGTTGGCCAGCTGCTCTCTGCCCTGGTCAGCGAAAACCCGCTGTCCAAACCGCCTCTGTAGTGCAGTTGTCAAGGTGTGGAGGTGGGAGTGTCTTTCCGAAGGATATTGGTGTTACAATCTCCTATCAGAATGACCTGCGAGCCTCCCAAGCCTATCACATGCTTCTCCAATAAATCATAGAATGAATTTTGGTCTGGTGGTCTGTATACTGCGCCAATGACCAGCGGTTTAGCTCTGGGATAAATTATCTTTACCCAAACAGACTCTGTGTCTATTCCTAGTTCTGGCAGTACAGTGAAGTTGAGGTCTGATCTAACGTAGATGCAGACCCGCCCCCATGACGGTCCCTGTCCTTCCTGATAACAGTGTATCCCTTAATCTCAATCTCAGTGTCTTTACAAGAATCATCCAGTTTGGTTTCAGAAAAATAGAGAATTCCCACCTTACTGTTGCCAAACATCGATGTTAACTCGGACATCTTGGACTTGCATGTTAAGCTGTTCACGTTGAGATGAATAATGTGAAGACCTCTGCCCGAAAAAATGTTATTCATATCTTCCGTGGAGTAGAAGCCTTTGTCATTCACTGTCTTTGGGGGGACACTGGGGGGAGGAGGGGATATCGATGAGGCGCTATTGTCCACCGGTACTCCAGTTAGGTCCTTTACTGGTGTACACTGTCGTTGTGCCTTGGGCAAGCGACTTCACCCACATGACCTATGTGGATGTAGTGAGCGGTTGAATACCGGTGGTGGTCGGTAGGACCAATGGTGCAAATTGGCAGCCTTTCTTCTGTCAGTCTGCCACAGGGAATCTGTGGCTACAGTAGTAGTACAGAGTGAATGAATAATGCACAATGTAAAGCGTCAGACTTTAGGATGCTGATGATGAAACTACCTGGGAACAGGGCTCAAGGTCGACCCAGGAGAAGATACATGGACGTAGTGAGGGAGGACATGAGAGTGGCTGGTGTTGGGGAGGATGATGCAAAGGACAGGGTGAAGTGGAGAATGTTGAACATTGAACATGGTGGTGAAATCTGCTTCTGCGCATGTGTTGACAACCACAACGGAAGTCTAACGGTACATGTCCATCTGCAAATTAGTCCATCGCGACTTCGTTTAAAATTTTGCATTAGTATTTTACTCCTGCTTTATTTTTAATATTCCCGTATTGACAGATTTTCACTGTACGAAAAAAAACTGACCTTAATCAGGTCAAATTATATGAATACAACCTTGCACACCAGTCCTTGTGTTTTTAGGTATGGAATTAAGTTATAGGGTCCTGTCACATATCTTTTTTTATATTGTTCTCTTAACTTAATATGAAATAACTGAAGAAACACATAATGCGTTGTTAGAATGAAGTACGTATTCATTTGATTTAGTCACTTGTGATTATTTAATTTTTTGCATTCTCTTAACATAATGAAAAAAAAATATAGCATTAGATAAAAACTTTACATTAAAAATTACAGTGAATAAAAATATTAAAAGTTGTGATTTAGATATTTTGCATGTGGCAACTGGTAAGGAGATGAGGAATAAGACTTTTTTCAATTTGTGGAAACAACTCCTCAGACATTCTTATTAAAATATGATTTGCATGAATCCATGCAAAAAGCTTCTTAGATAATTTTGTGTTGGTTTCATGAAAATATACTTTCAAGAGTCCACCTGGACTCCTTTGAAACCATCCGCCGAGAGTCTACTGCTGATTACAAATTATACTGAAGCTCCTTGAGGAACCCTCAATTACCTCTTGAGTTTCAGTCCAGTGCATGCCGTGTACACCCCAGAGAACAGCATTTCAAAGTCTAAGGAATAGAACCGCTTTGCACATATCTTAACTCATGCCTCCAAAGAAATTACTGGGATAAGGTATTTTTAATATGCATTGTATGCATAGCTTTACATGTAATTGGTGTAGTTTGAGGGTTTCATAGGAAGTTACTCGGGTTCCATTTCTAGTTGATGCAAACTTGATGAATTCTTGGTCTCCCACAAAGTTTGGTCCAATGTAGACATTTCACACAGTTGGTTGAGGAAAGGGAATAAACCTTATATAATTAGGTTAATAGATAAAATGTACGCACGCATGTGTCGGACCAGACAGAATGTGTAGTTCCACAATTGACCTACTAAGTCTTGCGGGCGTGTTGTAATGGTGGTCATGTGACCATGCCTTTGATGTGATGGTGGTCAGTTTACCATGTCTTTGATGTGATGGTGGTCATGTGACTATGGCTTTGATGTGGTGGTGGTAATGTGTGATATGTCTTTGATCTCTGTGTTCAAAGTGTTCAAAGCCAGTCCAGTACATTTATTAAAGGTGAAGTGAGAACAAGCAACAGTTCAGTTTCAGAAGACTAAATATGAGTGTAAAAGAATCCATCATCGAGAACATGAAGTCATCATCAATGACTGACATGTCCCATGAGGACCAGGACAACTCGCTGGTGTCATTTAAGACACCTGTAACTCCTTTTGAAGAGGATACAGGAACGAGTCCTACCCTGAGCAGCACCTTCTCTGCAGCCATCCGGGCCATCAAAAACATTCTGGATGAAATGGCAAGCCACGTCTGTGCGACCAGCATGGATGAATTGTCAGCAGAAGAGCAGAGGCACATTAAATCAATCCCCTCCCTCAACACAGAGGTGATAGCTTCACAGATTGTTGCTATAATAGAGGGGCAAGACCTGGAACCAAAAGCCAAAGAAGACAGAAATGCCCTTTGGAAGAAGGTGATGGAAAATCTCAAGGCTTTTTTTGTTCATATATTAATGAAGGAGTCAATCCTTAAAATTGTGAACAAAATGAAGAAAGGGTTTGACTACACGTTATATCCTGATCTGCATAAACCACTTTCTTCATTACTTGTAGCGGTGGAATATGTGGTAGAGGGCATAATCCGAAAAGGAAAAGACGTGGCCGGCGGCACCAACGAGGTCTGCTTCTATACAAAAGTAGCAGAAGACATTACTGATCCTAAGTCAAACGTCGTGAAGCAGCTGGCTGGTTTGGTGTACCACCATCTGCCAACATCTGATGGATCAAGGCCGGACATCAGGCAGAAAATCATCGGTGAAGTGGACATATTCACCAAGATGATGGGGAACGCTCTCAACACGCAGGTTCAACAAGAAAAACAGAAAAAGGACCTTGTGAGCCTTGCAGTAAAATACATAAAGAGAGTAGTTGTTGTCCCCACAGCTCTACCAGAGGCCTTCACCATCATGGAAGGGGAGACTTTGGCACCTGAAAAAGAGAAAGATTTTACCACCAAGAAGAAGCAGATAATCTGCAATAAAACAGATAAGGACGCCAGTGATGAACAACCTGCAGCACTTCAGGATTTGGAAACACAGTGTCAGTGGCTTATGACAGCGGTTATTGCACAGATTTTCCAGGGCGGCGTCTTACATATTGTAAACATGATGGACATTATTGAATTACTCACAAATATGCTTCTCACAAAAATCCAAGGATCAAACATCACCTTGAAGCTGAACGGTCGCCTTGTCAAAAAGATTGCCAAAGCAGTCCAGAAGGTGTTGCGCAAACAGATGGCCAACGAGACAGTACAAGAACACCTCATGGAAAACAGGACATTCATTTATGAAATGCTTACCGACCTTGTGATGAGACGTCTGGAGAAGAAGCCCAACTTATTTGTTCGGTTCTTCAGATCTCTATGCATGTGTTGCGGATCAAAGAGTGATCAGTCATAGTGACTGTCGTCAAGAGGATGGTCTTGCCCAGGTCTACATTAAATATCAGACCTCTCTTAGACTGTAAGGAGGACCCAACCCCCTGTTGGGGGTTTTGGGTGGTCTCGCTAGATCAGGGGTGTCAAACTAATTTTCTCCGAGGGCCACATCAGCATTATGGTTGCCCTCAAAGGGCCAGTTGTAAATGTAACATTGTAACCATGATACGGGGTGTCCGCTCCCTATATGACCGGTGCCAGAGCTTGGTCCACATTGCCGGCAATAAGTCGGACCTATTTCCAGTGCGGGTTGGACTCCGCCAGGGCTGCCCTTTGTCACCGATTCTGTTCATAACCTTTATGGACAGAATTTCTAGGTGCAGCCAGGGCGTTGAGGGGGTTCGGTTTGGTGACCTCAGGATTGGGTCGCTGCTTTTTGCAGATGACGTGATCCTGTTGGCTTCATCAAGCCGTGCCCTCCAGCTCTCACTGGATCGGTTCGCAGCCGCATGTGAAGCGGCCGGGATGAGAATCAGCACCTCTAAATCCGAGGCCATGGTTCTCAGCCGGAAAAGGGTGGAGTGCACCCTCCAGGTCGGGGAGGAGATCCTGCCCCAAGTGGAGGAGTTCAAATACCTCGGGGTCTTGTTCACGAGTGAGGGAAGGATGGAGCGGGAGATCGACAGACGGATCGGTGCAGCGTCTGCAGTGATGCGGACCCTGCACAGATCCGTCATGGTGAAGAGGGAGCTGACCCGAAAGGCGAAGCTCTCGATTTACCGGTCGATCTTTGTTCCTACCCTCACCTATGGTCACGAGCTTTGGGTAGTGACCGAAAGAACGAGATCGCGGGTACAAGCGGCTGAAATGAGCTTCCTCCGTAGGGTGGCTTGGCTCTCCCTTAGAAATAGGGTAAGAAGATCAGTCATCCAGGAGGAGCTCGGAGTAGAGCCGCTACTTCTCCGTGTTGAGAGGAGCCAGCTCGGGCACCTATTTAGGATGCCTCCTGAACGCCTCCCTGGTGAGGTGTTCAGGGCACGTCCTACCGGGAGGAGACCACGGGGAAGACTCAGGACACGCTGGAGACACTATGTCTCTCGGCTGGCCTGGGAACGCCTCGGGGTCCCCCCGGAAGAGCTAGATGAAGTGGACGGGGAGAGGGAAGTCTGGACTGCTCTACTACCTGCCAAACAAAAAACATTGCGATACTAAAAAATCTTCTGATCGACCAACAAAGATTAGGATCTTGTTAAATGCACAATTTTGAGTGACATTAAAAATAAAATGATGAATCCAAAAGCTGAATGATTTGGGTCTTGAAATACATCCTCAAACAATAAACAGGTTTCTAAATCATTCTGATTTAATCAGCTTTGTTGAAACCCCATTAGAAAAACCCAAAAGTGATCAAATTGACTTTGGTATGGAACATTTGAAAAGTGTATATTTACCAACAAGAAAAAGTTCAATTTAGATAGCCCTGACGGCTAACCATTGGCACCATGCAGGTCCTCTCTGTGAATGGCTTGGGGACCCCTGGTGTAGGTTCTCAGTTATCCAGGTCTGGGTAAATCACGAAGAGCTAAAGCAAAGAATCAACTGGACTTGTTCAAGTTCAGTTGAAGACATCTTAAGTCTTGTGGCTATCCGAAGTGGGCATTGAGGGAAAACAAATGCAAACTTGTTGTCATCCCCACATTGCTGGTGTTTTTGAAACATTCAAGTACATTTTAAGTAAACACAAGATTCCCAGAAACCTGGCAACACCCTGAGACGGATGCTGGTCCACCCAAAAGATAAAACACCCAGACGCAGAGTATTGTAGTGTCTGCTTTCCAGTGCATGAAGAATGCAGTGACTGGGGAAACCAAACAACTGCTCCACAAGCGTATGGCTCAACACAGGAGAGACGACTCATCAAGACAAGACTCAGCAGTGCACCTGCACCTGAAAGACACAGGACAGTCTTTGAGGACAGTAATGTCCAGGATTTTTCCATGGAAGACGGATGGTTTGAGAGAGGAGTTAAAGAAGCCATTCTTTTCAAACTGTTGAAACCATCTCTGAACAGAGGAGGAGGATTAAGACAACATCAACATCCACCTACAATGCAGTATTGACCTCTGTCCCTAAAATCCACAACCACACCTGGGTGCAGCTCAACAAAACAGCTCACTTAAGGGTGCATGTTAACATACATTTCAAAGTGATCCAGACACCAGGATCTCTTTTGGATCATCAACATAATGTAATAATCGGTTCCTGGTAACATTCCCAACATTTCCTGAAAATGTAATCAAGGTCCGTCTGTAACTTTTTGAGTTACAGTAGTCGCTCATTTTCCGCGGGGGTTACGTTCTAAAAATAACCCGCAATAAGTGAAATATGCAATGTAGTGATCTTTATTTTTTTTTACAATTATTTTACATGTACATATATGTTTTAAGGCTGTAAAACCCCTCATCACAAACTTTATACACTTTTAACAGTCAGGCATTCATCTTCATAGATTGTTTCAGTATTATAGAATGAAACCAAAGATCAAAACCTGTTTTCAGAACTGAACATTTGTTTGAGAAATAAAAATATATCGTACGTACAGTAAACATTTTCCTATTAATAATGTTAAGGCGTGCAGGTTGAGGAAAGAGCCGCTTGGAGTGCAAAAGAACAAATATTCCACCGTGCTCTCTTTAGCCTCTCATGGGCTTCTTTATTGGATAGCTTATCATAGCAGCGCAGCTACATATATCAACAGGAAGAAACAAAACCTCAAAGGGACGTAATACGTGACGTTTATGCTCCTACAAAATAAAAGCCTCTTTTTACACAGAATAAGAGCACTATAAAACAAACGCTTAACAAATAAACATGATAGCTTTTAGAAATAACGAATTTAATTTTAATGATCAACCTACGAGGTTGAACACATGAGAAATTATTAATAGCGACTGGCGCGTATTTCACAGTTCCTCCGGCCGCGCCTCTTCGTCCTTGCCTTCAAGGCACGTTCAAGTGCAAAAAAAATCTGAAAAATTGCATAAAAAAACTCAGCGACGCAGCAAAGTCGCGGAAGATGAACCGCATTATATCGACAAACAAACAAACAAACCAACACCGGTGATTACCCTCCGCATTGGTGGAGGTAATTAACTCTGTCAATGAAATACAATACATTTTTTTATAGTAAATAATATAACTGAATTGCAAATTGAAATTGAAACAGAAACGCAACATATATATTTTTACCATGGTCTAATAGTGAATAACAACCTTAAATTATTTCACCCATGGTATAAAATTGTAGGATCAATGAAATTAATTGGAACATAAATTATGCATGCACACAAAACAGAAAACACCAAGGACTGCATTTTACCTTTTCAGAAACAACAAGAGAAGAATTTCTCTGAGCGTGAATACTTCGCATGAAATGAAGGCCGGTGAAGGTGCAGCTCATGGTTGGCTGGGGTCTGTTTTTCCTTGTATTGTGTACTGGCCTTGAGGAGAGGAATGAGATTGTGAAATGGAGGCAGATCAATCTATGCAATTATGCTTCTTTTTGCACACCACATTCAGCCTGCATTGGTAATAAAAACTGTATTATATTGAAACATTTACAATCGAGTGTGATTGACGCAAACAGGATTGATTGCTACAATGCATGCATTAATAAGTGTTATGCCAAGTCTAAATGAATTGTGTGTTAACTAACCAGCTTGTCAGGGAAAATGAGGCCTGTTGCTGATAGAATTTCCTTCTGGGATTAATAAAGGATTATGATTCTGAACTTCTCAACTCACTGTCTCTTGCCTTAAGGAAAACAAAAAAAAACTTTAAAAGGAAAAAATTCCCATAACTAAATCTAAATCAACTATTTCTTTTAGATTATATTATCATACAACTTTATTATTTGTTCAACAGAATATTTGTACCATGGTAGTACCCATTTCTCCATGCCAAGTCTTCCCTTTGACTACTTCCTCTGGCTTCACGTTGCAACAAGACTTTTTGCCTGTTGTCACTGACGACAGCTTGCCATTAGGTTAAACATCTTATCCTGTCTTACAACTTTTACATAAAGGTCACTCACCTGTCACATATCTGTTGTCCATCTTTCTCTTTTGTCTTCTACTAAATTTCATAATATTTTACCACACAGGTTGATTGTATTCCCATATTCCATTTCTGTTTGTTAGATTTTATTGTGCATCCTTTCTCTTTCTCCTGTCTGTCTCTAGTTTTGGAGGAGCAGAGCAAGGTTTGTTGGGTTTAAACATCCTGAAGGGCTGGGCTATGGCTGCTGGAAACTCAGACTTCTGAGACTAATTGGAACAAAACATCTCTTGCTCCGAGGGAAAAAATAAGACAGTCAGAGGGCTATAAAAACAAAATCTTAAATCCAACTGCAGGTAATTGGAAGTGCATCCTGTAAGATTAGTAGGGGATGGAAGAGCATTCATGCAAGTGGTTGGCACACATAGTAATGCTGACACTTGCAAATTTGTGTACATATATGTGAATGCATTTGTAAGTGTGTCTTCAGCACACAAACATGTGAGACTGTGCATGTCCTATAGTGACACAGCAAGCTCCCAGCTGGTAGATATGATTAAAGTGTAATTCACCTCTAAATCTGCTTGTGCTGCGATGATGGCAGCTTGTAATGTCACTACAGTATCACATTCCCTTTCAAGAAGCCTCTAAGTGCATTCTGCAACAGAAAATGAAGGACAGTTATCACCGTGCTAATGGAATAAATGTAGGGAATTTGGACCGGGGCACTAAGCCTGTGAGTAAACCTATTGTTTTACAAGGAATATTTTATCTAACCAATGGATCACATTTTTGGAGGCTTGAAAATGCTCAAAAGGTCAAGAAAATTCATTGGTAGGTGGGCAATTATTAAAAAAAAAAAAGTGATTAGAAGTATGCATGGAAATGTCTCACTAAAATGCCCTCAGTTTAACCCACAGGTAATACATTTCATACATGTGTACTTGATGTGTAGATCAACCAAAACATCTCTTAGACACATGTCGAAACAGGAAGTCAGCTATTTTTATTTTTGTGGCCTTATTTTTTAAATCAAATCTGTACTTTAATGAACCCATCCTTGGGATTTAACCATATTGAAAGTTTAAAGTTGGTCAGGCCTATCTTAACCTTAAGGATCAAAATCAATAGTTTTCATTGAACGGTGTGGGCGTGTGGCAGGTTTTGATGATATAGCATGAAAAGGAAAGTTGTCATAAGTCCCTTCTGGCGGCAGCCCATCCTGTCCTCACAGTTTTGTGAGGACATCGTGATTTACCATGACCTGGATGTCTGAGAACCTACACAGACATCACAACATTTTTTTTGAAAAACAAATGCAAAATCCATATGACACATCAGTTGGGATGGGGATTGGGAGGTTGTGTTCAAATCTTATTTAGGGATGTCTGAGCTTTTAAATCAGGCTGAACAAACAGGCAAATTTTCAGCAGATGTGCGGGTGAAAGCTGGTTAACTGCAGCAAACTATTTCAAGTCAAGTTTTAGATTTATAATGAGCAATATTTTGATGCTTCTTGAATCAGCTGACAGACTTCACTTGTTGGTTAAGAGTTAGTTGCAGCACCACCAATCGGCAATGGGAAATGAGACAATTTACACAAGCGGTACATAAATTGCATGGAGTTTTGTTCAGAAGACCTCATCACTAAATGATTTCAGTGTTAAACAAAGCCCCTGTTAACCGACAATTTGGTCAACATTTTGTGTGGTCAAAACATGTTTATATTAGCATATTGTGGTGTTGTTTGGAAATAAGGAGACAGTAGTAGTTCCAACCACTCAACTTTATCAACACGTCCTTATTACAACTTCTGTACATCGCTCGAACATCCACGCTACCTTCTTCTTCTCTCCTACTTATTCTGTCTTCTCTCTTCTTCTGCCGTCCCTATTTCTGAGCATCCGAGTACATGCGCCATCTTGTGGCGAAAGCATAGAACACAACACATATGTATAGGCCATTATTCTGTACATACGTACTCACTCACAACTATGCAGCTAGTGCATTCCGCTCATCGTAACAGAGATTCCTTGTCACTAAACACATACTTGTAAATTTTGTCATAACGCAGAGTCGTCGTTAAACGGGTACGTCGTTGTGTAAGTTCGGACCATCTATATCTAGTTAGTGTTGCATGTACAGTATATGGTGCAGCACATCCTGATGGTTCACCATGAAGCAAGAAGTTTCTGCCAGAAGGCCAGGAATGCCTGAAACTGGATGGATGGATACACTTAAAAAATATTGAATTTATTGAGAATGTTTCAATTATCGACAGCATCTTATCATATGACTCTGCCAGGTTATCTTTCCAGTTAGCAAAAATAAATAAATAAATTCAGTAACTGGCATGACTATGACGGTCTTCTTCTAAAATGGCACATAAACATTTCAAAACAATACACCAGCTCCTGTACATATCAAGTATTCAGTGACTGTATAATTATGTTTACATTTTGGAACGAATAAAAATAAATACTTGTTTCAGACTGCAGTTTCAATTGCAGTGCTTAAATATTTCAAACAGCATCATATTCAAGTCCACCTGCATGAGAGCACCTTGAATACTGACACGATGACACAAATGTGAACTGTCATATCCTCTCTGCTCATAATTGCTCTACACTTGCCTTTAATTAAAATACATAATCCCATTAACAAGCAGAAATGGGATTAATACAGCTTCACACTGTAGCTGCTGCTCTGTAATGTGTGTGTGTGTGTGTGTGTGTGTGTGTGTGATACCCCAGATGAGGGATATCACCAATACCACATGGGCGATGTGGGTTAGAGCAAGCCAGCAAAAAGAGAAACTTAAGAAAAGGACAAACGGTAAAGAGAAACATGAAACTACAATCTAGTGGCGAAATTGCTTTTAAACGCCTCATTGAATTAATTTTAAATCATTACAACTGATTTAAGTGTTATTTTACTGTACAAATGGCACTTTGAAGGATGATATTTTGTGTGTGCACATAGAAATAAATATTGTTTAAAATGCTCATTACATTGTCATGAAATCCAACATTTGGAAAGAGAAAGGGAAAAAAAAAGAGTGATTTAATGACAAACAAATGTGACGGGTGTTGCAGTGTTTCCTATGGAGACATCCTCCCTTGGCACTGGAGCTAAAGGTGAGAAACAATGACCGTGAAAGGATGACATACCAGCACAACACGACAATTGTAGGAATAACAAAGGCTGCCGCTGAGCAAAGAGGATAAGAGGGCACAGTAACAAGGGAGCGTCCAATGTTCCTCAGTCAATTATGTCGCTGTTGTCTCTCAGCAATGCCTCCCTGCAGCAGTGTTGTCTTCTAATGCACCTCTCAGAAGCCAACACTATCTGCTCTACCATTATCCCATTTTCTGCATCCTCTACCTCCATTGCAGCGCGGTGGTCAGTTAGAAATATTAACATGTGACTCGTGATTTGAAGGTTGAATAATCTAGCAAGCGTTTCTAGTCTGAGTTCACAAATAGACCTACTGGAGACGATGTCCACCAAATAATTTAATAAGACAACTGCTATATAAATTCATTGATACGACACAACAAAATATAACTAGAATAGCACTCCGAGAGCGCAGACCTCCGCCAAGCAGCTCATTCCCCTCCTAATTACATTTACAGCATCACCACCACATGGTGATCTGGATCATCAAAAGGTTCTAAATTGTTTTTGGTATATTTATACACCAAGCATGAAAATGAGTTGATGTGTATTTTTCAATGATTCGTAAATGGGGTTTTCAATATTAAAATGAATGATTTTTTCCTCACCTCATTCTGGATCCAATCCAGATACAATTTTGTGGCGCTATAGAGATTCCCACCCTACATGACTGTGTCATTCCATAAACATCGGTCAACAATTGATTGAGGAACACATTTTGAAGCTCCATTGACTGCAATGTTAAAGAATATTTCATAGTGATCCATAATCCAGGATCTCTTCTGGATCATCACCAACATTTAATCAAGATCATTGTAATCATTTCATCATGATACGTCCAGACCTTTTTGAGTTATCTTGCTACTGTTAAAAGCATTTAAAAAAAGTCCAGCTCTGGCCAAAAAATAAAGGTGAATGGGAAAACCAATTTACTCAATTAGAAACATTTACAAAGGAGATATAAAGCCGAAAGAACAGGAGCAGAAATATATGCAGTACATGATAATCCCTAACAGATACTCTTGGTCATTGTGAGAGCTCAGTTAAGTTATTTAAAACAAAAATAGCAATCAGCAGTATCAGAAAGTATAATCCTAAATCAATAATTGGCTCCATCAGTAGAGTAATGGACTCAAGCTGCAGCCATAAAACAAAATAAGATTGATACAAACTTGTATAGCTTCTCGATAATGTCTTTGATTTTAAATGTTTACAGCCGCACAGCACTCTCTGCAAAGCTTCAATTGAATTTTGATTTTCAGCTCTCTGTCTCTCTGTTAGTGTATAAAGTAGAATTCATCTGAAATAAATGTTTGTAGAGATAGACGGATAACTATTTCTGTTTTGTTTACACTTTTGACTCTGTGTCGGTCGAGCTTCCCTTCTTTTATGCCACTTAAGCTTACATCTCTGCTGTGAGTGACATGATGATATATATATCAGTGCATGTTACTGCAAAGCATGGAATATGAAATGGATGCTGTCTGCGCTGAATGCAACCGCAACTGCACCATGATGCCTCATACATAAAACATTTAAGGACATACGATGCATAGACGAGGAGGCAGATGTGTGATAGAACCTCCAAATTATTATTTTTGCCCAGGCAAGTAACCATATATTCTACCCTTACAGTATGTGCTGTCCTTTTTGAAATAAGTTAATATAAGTCAGAAGAATAGGAAAATTATATGATGTAGTTGCCATCCATAAATCACTTTGGTAATAGCAGATACTCGAGGTTTATTTCATACATAACCATAATTACATAACAGCACAATCATTTATAGCTCAAACCTATAACATAGGTATAAAGCAATCAAAATCGATTTTTTTTTATACCACAGAGGAAACTTCAGTTGAATTAAATTTAATGATTCAAGTTATGTATGTGCACAGGGCAGCGCGGTGGTGCAGTGGGTTGCGCTGTTGCCTCGCAGCAAGAAGGTCCCGAGTTCTATTCCACCCGAGGCTTTTCTTTGTAGAGTTTTTAATGCTTCCTCCCACCACAAAGAAAACATGCAATATCGGTGAGTTGAGCTCACCAAATTGTCCATAGGTGTGAGTGTGAGCGAATGGATGTCTGTCTTTCGTATGGCCCTGCAATGGCTGGCGCCTCATCCAGGGTGTACCCTGCCGCTCGACTGTAGTCAGCTGGGATAGGCTCCAGCGACACTCGTGACCCGCAAGGTAGATAAAGCGGCTGTAGATGAGAAAATGGATGGATGGAGAAACTCTGTATATAGTGATGTTCAGGGGCATAGAAGCAGCTGAGGTAAATGATAGAGATAAAGTAAAGATGATACCCAGACCTGACGTTCCCTTTACGTACTCTTGCTCATGACAGGGACTTCTTGCAGCACCAATTAACTGGCAAGTTTTTTCCTTCGACCAAACTTTTTAGAATCTTCCTACAGCTCATGAATTTTCTCTACCTTATCCTGTCTCTTGTCCAAAGAGGAAGACTGCCTGGCCATGTTCCTCAAATTGAGGTTGGCAGGGGACTCATGAAAGAGGATCAGGATTTAGTTGGGTGCGAAGTTAATAGCAGAGGGTGAGGACGGATCACGTTTGATACTCATGAAGCGCATGTGAGGTGATTCAAAAAGTGGGAACCATGAAGAACATGGACAAGTATTTTTATTTTTGTTCGTTCAAGTCACTTTGTTCCCGTTCAAAAGCAGCTAATGATAGCCCACAAAAAGGCCAGGAAATGACTTCAGGCCATTTCGGGTGAAGTTTGGAGTGGCGAGATGTTAAAGAAATCATGGCAGTCATTAAAAATGCAGAAAACTTCAAAGTGAAACTTTAAAAAAAAGAAAGAAATGGAGATAGATTTGAGGATAATTATGAAACTTATGAAATTTGTTCCATGTTCACATTCACACAAGAACTCAAATCTCCTTCCTCCGCCTCCCTGTCCTCGAGTTCACCTCTCCAGCTTGTTTTTCCCAAGCTGTCCTCCTCGTTACCTCGCTAATCCCAGTCACTGTCAAGATTTAAATGCTGCTTTCAGCGCGTGCCATATTTTCATCATTCAGCATTCAGCATCATTTCCCTGAGCCCGACAGACAAGGAAAGAGAGGGGGAGGAACTGGAGAGGAGATAAAGAGACACACTCCATGGATTACACAGGCACATACACACACAAATATGTGTATACACACACAGGAACACATTGTATTAGCCCCTGTTTAATTAGCCAGGCGGTTTATCAGGGTGATCAAGAGTTCAACACAGCAACGTTTCCTGTGGATAAAGCAGTATTTGGAGAGTTCGGGTCTAATGAATGCTAAAAAGGACAGCGGCAAAGGAAGAGAAAGAACTGAAGGAGATGAAAAGAAGATGACAAGAGGGCGCTTTGGCTTAATTGCTTACCTGTTACTTTCCACTCCTTCTTATCATCCTCTCCTCATCTATTGCAGAAGATGAGGAAAGTGCCTCCGACAGCTGCGTCCAACTTAGAATTATGTTCTCTTATTTGCAGGGAAAGAGCTAAGGGTTTATGTTGACAGCTTAATAGCAGTAGAAATTGACAGAGCCTGCTTCTACTATTAGGATGACCAAGAGCGGTGTGTTCAAAGGCACCGTTGGTCGTTGTAAATTGAACGAGGCATCTGATCACAGTATTTTGGTCTGACAGCTTGAGCGTCAAATTACATATTCACATTTTGAATTAGACAACATTAGCATTAGCAGGACTCTTTTGTGATGTGCTGTGGGTGTGTATGATGGCAAGAGGCACACAGCGAAATGCTGCAATAAAGTTCACGTCAAGAAGATCAAAGAAGATCAGTATTTGAATATATTTAAACAAATAAAATAAATTTGTCGAGACACATCACATCAGTCACATCTCATCCCTTGTGACTGTTTTGTTTTGTAAGAGCTTGAAGATTTAGCTTTTAATTCCTTAAATCATCAGTTTTATCACTGGCAAGTGATGACACTGTCCTCATTAACGTTTTCAGAGTGACGCAATGGCAACAAAAATAGGTCAAACGAGGAAACAAAAGCTGCCAGACATGGTTGCACATGGTTGCCCTGACAGCTCAACACAATTCAACCACATACAGAAACAACTGCAAGTAGCTCACATGATTTTGGACACTGTTTCTGTAGGACATGAAAAAGTGTTGTACCGGCTTTATCTGGGAATGCAGCATGCTGGAATCACTTTTTGGGGGGGATGGGGGGGGAGACCCCAGGGAACAGTTTCTGTAAAGATAAGATTTATTTTCCCTACAACTCCAGACAATCCAATAAAACATACGTACACAACACCTCGACTGGAAATAGCATCAAGAGCAGATGTCTTACAACACGTCTTCATAAATACAACTTATACAAGCTGGATGTTTGTCCAACAGTTTTATTGAAGTAGGAATAGATGGAAGTTTGAAATGACGACACTTCCACATGAAGGTCGTTCAAAAATGTACCAGAAGGTACAGTTTCCTGTCTGTGCAGACAATGTTACGGGGCAGCAATCTTTCCTTCCCCTGGCAAAGCTACAGCACTACTTTTTATAGTAGTAGTTGTCCCCTTCAACACTGATATAAGAGGTTTGCTCCTGCTTTGACCAGCCACACCTGCTCTTGTCTTATTCGCAGAAATAAAATTGTTGCAGGGTGCCAGCTTGTCTAATGAACATCTGATATCTTGCAGTTGCTTTCACAATGTTTGTATAAGCGACAGAAGTGTAAATAAATCAAGTTGTAATAAACTGTAGATCTATTTAAGATTTGATACCGTCTGGTCTTTGGTAATATTCTGCATTGGTCTTTCAATATAAATCACAGGATTGAGCAGAGAGGTTGTTGCAAAGCTGACATTTTAGGCTGTCATGTCATATCTGTAAAATAAATGCGTACTTACCAGTTATTGTGGAGAACAATGTTTTGGTCATTTTCCAGTTTACAAAAAGAGACCTACAAGTTAATGTAACTAAGAGTAGGTATGGATTATTTTACGTTCACCAGAACTTATTTCAATTAAAGTCATGTATTTAAATTATTCATTTGCAAACATTAAATTATCCAAACCTCTGTCGCAGCAGTGTCCAAACAATGCTAACTGTGACGCTACTTCAAGATATGCTAACTCTCTGAAAACTTTTATTCTAAGACCTTTGATTAATTTAGAGGTCATGTACGGTAGAGTGAGCGCCCAGATTTACTCCTGTAAACGAGATCACTCCTTCCCAGCTTTAATTTAATCCCATCTAATTAAGGAAATGATGATACTCTTCCGCCTTTGACAGGCGGAAAAGTGTCATCCAAAATGCCGGCATGTCCACATGAATAAACTAGTTCCTTCCTTTCTTATCATTCTGCTAGTGCTTTCCTTTTTACCCCCTGAAGATTTTACTTCCCAATTTTCCACTGGCTGTCTGGCGAAACCATTAGAGAGCCCAGCAAGGGAGGAAAAATGCAACCATATTGACTATCCGTCTGCTGCAGAGGAATGTAGGGACTGTGAGCCAGGGAAGGCAGCAAAGCCTCAGAGCAGCCATGCCTCTCTTTTATAATAGCATGGTGGTGCATACTTCATTTTACATATATCATACAATTAAGTAATATATCATTAATGTAACTTGTGATGTAATTTGTATCATACAGGACACATAGTTACAATTATACTAATAATAAGACAGTCAACAGTCACATTTCATTTATCCCCACAGTTATTTTTTTTTGAATGTCACGGTATTTGTTATGATGCATGTTCATTTTATTTCTTAGATGTTTGTTCAAAGACAGAGGACTTGAAAAGAAAAAAAAATGACATCCTTTTGGGGCATCCATGACGGTCACTCTGGGTTTTATTTTATTTTTAAAGGTTTCAGTTCAGTATAAAGCCAACAAAAGGAAGGTGGTGAAAAATTGGAAAGAGAGAGAGAGTTCTAGAAGTGAATCAATTCAAATCAGTCAACCTTTCCCTTTTCAGGAAGACGGCTGCCTCATTTGTATTGGAGCACATCCATATCACTTAAAAATGAGGAGCGAGCGCCATAGAACCATAACCACAAGATCGCATCCAAAATGTTAAAAAAGGGATATTGACTTCAAAATCAGCAGAGTAGTGATTGTGGAGGCTTTGATGAGCAGTTCACAAGAAGAGCTTTGAGAGCCTGAGACTCCCTTTAGATGGAGAACTGGCACGCAGAGAAAGACGAGAGAGGACGCCAGCATACATGGACTACTCCCAGCTTTGGGTAATACAATGAGCACACACACATGTCCCCACATGGTCCGACAAGCTCAACCAAAGAGGAATGTGGATTATTCATGAGTCTATAATATTACTGAACAGCTGGATTGAAATATATTTACCAGAACACGCACACATACACACAAACAGCATAGGCTTGACAAGTTATATTATTGATGTCATTCATTGTTCTTCTATCAGCACTAATACCCCTCAAAGAACCCCAACAAATAGGGATGCTTCTTGCAAGACTTTGGTGACCCCATCTGGCAGGGGCTTGGTTAAAACATAGGGCCAAAAGAACAGAGGGGTATGAAGAGAGACGGACCACCCACTAGCAACAGCAGCTCCAATTGGACAATGCACTGCTTAGCACGATTGTTAGTAATCTTCCAGAAGACAGAGAAGTCGGCCTTTGTTATTGAAGGGTGTCTCTGTAGTGTGTGGGCCCCGGCATGTGGCAAGGAGGAAATTGAAAATTGCTGATCTCTGTCCTGCACATAAAGATCGGCAGAAGTCCACGCTAGCCTGTCAGCTTGCTCATGCCACCCACTCTGACGGCTCCACCTCTCCAATAGAGCAGAGTTTCACTGAGACTGAATTTTGGGATTTCAGCTGGATCTGATGTAAGATTTCTCAATGCTTTGGTGTGCAGTCACATGCAAAAAAGGATGCCTGAGGATGTCTGGAATGTCATTCGTGCTTGTTTCATTTATGTATACAAGTCTTTCCTTATGAATGTGGCACTGTGAGAAAGTACTACTTGGAATATCTAGGCGGATTATAAAATTAAAGTTAAAATGGCATACATCTAAAACAGGCATGAACCAATCATAATAGCAGGGGTTTTTTATTTAGATTTGTAGATTGCTTAATATTTTCTCGCCCAACCAGAGTATAAGGAACGCCTAAATCATCACAGGATACAGCTATGAAGATTGTATTGAATAAATACAATCATTTGATAAAATAATAAAAATAACATAATAAACTAAACTTTAAAAAAAAGCTTTTTGAGATAGTGAAGTTGAACTTCAGGCCTCAAAAATATCCAGTTCAATTGATTTAGAACCAAATGACCACCTATAAAAAGCCCAAATAAAAATGATAATAAAAAAATAACACCAAAGAGAATGATAATTGTATTCCATACCTACTAACTAAAAGTAAACTTACCAAAGAACCATTTGTTCAGAATCTTTAAATCAAACTGCACAACATATCTGAATGGCCATGTGAAACTGAATGTGTGATCCGGTGTTAGACTGTATAAGTAAACGTTGATGTAATGGCAAACATGTAGGTGGTAGGACCCATCGGGTCAGTGCCGCTCACCGGCATTGTGACTCTGCTGTGAGTCAGGAAAGGGTGTCTGAAGGTAGAGGAAGGATTAGAGCACTTCAAAGCAAAGCTCACTTCCAAGCTGGCTGATGCAAAATCCGCTTTGTGTAAATGGACTGCCGGCACTCCCGAAAAAAAATAACGTCTGAGCCCGGAGCCGAGGACGACGGTCTGCTGTACGCTCAATACACTGATATTATGTGGAACAGGCTGAACTTAAAGACGACTACAGACGACGTGCGACTGCTTGCAATCTAACTATGAATCAAAATTTCTGTAAAATTATTATCTAATGGCTACACCCACACACAGGTTTATCAATACCAGCGTTGATGTCATAGGACTTACTTTTTCCTAAAAGCTATTATTTCTTTATATTATTTAAAATTACTTTTGGGACATTATGCAGAAAGCATGATGGGAATTGTTAATGATGCAATATATAGCTATAATACAAATTGCATGTTATAATTGGACCTGAACCAAATTTAGTTCTGGCCAATGTGGATTATTTTATTCTTACATTTGGATATATTGGTACTTATGATAAAACAGACACACACACACAACCACACAAACAGAGCAAAAAAAGAGTTCCCGTGTAGTGTATAAGTTGGGAGGATGCCTGTGGTCAAAGCACAGTAGCTGGCAGGGCTCGCTTTGGTTAATCCTAAATCACCAAGAAAGCAGACCGACGCTTTGATGGATGTGTGCTACACGCCCCGGATCAGGAAACTTCCAGTCCTTCTCAAGAAGGGAGGTTTCAGTCCTGACACACTGGGCTGGTTCATGTAATTAATTTCCAGGTACGTAACACAACAAAACTGCACAGGGAGATGTGCACGCTGTAAAAATAACCAGTAGGGAGAAGCATGGTGGTTTAAGAGATTTATGTGAGCAGAGGGGCTGTGGTCAGGTGAATAGATTGGTCCTTTGGCGAGGTGGGTGGGCCTCAGTGGCCAAGTCAAGCCTTCCAATCATTCCAATAAGATGACTGATTTATGATGATAAATTATACCTGAAACAAAACTCCGCAATAGCAGTCAATCCCAACCAGACTATGTCAGCAATGAGGTTTCAGATCTTAAATAATATTTAATAAGTTGGCTGCAAAAAGCAGCTTTTATGTCAAAAATAAATCCGCCTACCTGAGATGGATGGTGTTTCCTGTGAGTGGAAAACAAAAACTGTCTCAGCTACCTTTGCCCCAGCAATCTGTGTATCTGTAAATTCATACACACATTGATAGAGATATTGCGGTTGAGTTAATGACTAAAGAATAAACAAACAACAAGCAAAAAAAAAGAAAAGAGCACTTTTTATGTGTGCGATTACTACAACACAAGTTTAAACGTTGCTGGATATCTAAAAGACCAAGAGGAGACCACATCATCGCAACCAACACAACAAAAAGGAGCCTTCTGGTTTTAATCGGGTCTGGAAAAAAAGAGCCGTGCATTTTATTTATTTATTTTACAACCTTACTTGATGTGGTAAAAAAGGAATGTGAGTTAAAACATGTAGTCAGCTGTTACTGAATGTTTTAAACATGGCATGCAAATATAAGTTGGATGTTGATCCGGGTCTTTACAAGCTGTGTTATTGAGTTTGGAGTCAATAAAGGGGAGCACTTGGCATTGTCCACGCTGGTTGCCTGTTGTGTTTATCCAAATAGATGAGATTTCAACCAAAGGATCCCTGCCAGCTCCTCTTCTCTTATTCCACAGTCTGGACTAACACTTGCCTTCTTTTTCAGCCTCAATAACTGGAAACATATTTTTTGCAGTAAACTATCCTGCCCACGTCAGGAAGGTTCCCACAATCAGAGCAGAGTCTCAACACAACTCCAGTGCAGGACAAAATCAAACTCAGGGTCTGAGCCATAACCGAACAATAAAGGTGAACACATAAATTATTCTGTTTTAAAAAATACAATCAATGTTTTGGTGAGTAAATGCATTACCTGTTACGTTCTGAACAAGCAGCTGTCATTGATAAAGGCTTCCAAATCTGTTTTTTATGCAAACAATCAGGAGAAATATCAGGCCATGGTGCCTCAACAGTCCTCTCAACAATTGTAAAAAATTATTTTCTCGAACAAAAAAAAAAAGCCATTTTGTATAAATATGTCTCTCCCCAGCATCCCACCAGCGTGAGGAGCAGCCAGGCTGAGTCAGACAACCAGGGACTGAGTAGGGCAGAACCAAACCCAACAATGAGCAGAGTCAGAACCATAAACTGAATAAACATCACAACATAATCTGGACAGGATTTTCATGTTACTTCCCTCTCATCAGGTCTAATTCAGCAGGAATATTAATAATAATAATAATACTAGATAGGCGCTTGGGCCTAATTAATTGTATTATTTTAACTTGTGTGCTTTAACTGGATTTACTGTAAATAATTTTGATTACAGGTCTGCAAACATAGATGCTATGTCATTCAAAGTCTTCAAAAAATGATTTTAAGAAAAATATGGAATAGCTGAGACAATGTCCTCAACTCCTGTCTGTAGAAGAAAGATTAGTCTTTGCTGTTTTTCTAAAAGTGTATGTCTTGTTGCAGAGCTCATCGTATCTGTTCCACTAGGAGTGTCATCCTATTTTGATTCACATCATCACATGATGTGTATTTTGTGTCAATGCTGTAATGGTGAGATCATGATTTTAATATTTCCTGAAGGTCTCCACCCCAGAGGCACATTATTTCACCTCGCACAAGTTTAGATTTTTTTTTAATGCATTTTGGCATTTTTGTTATGTAGCGAATACTTTGGAGATGATGTTTCTGTACGGATGGTGCTTTACTACACATGAGGAACATATACATATATATACACACACACATACTGAGCATATCTGACACATTTTACTAGTTATTTTTTAGGGCACAAAACACAGAAAAAGGAACCACTTAAAACACATTTTCAAGATGCCATATGTCACTTTGATGACAACATATCAAAGAGTAATTATACTAAATGTGACTTTAAATGGTTACAGATGTCACTTTGCATGACATCGATCTGCTCCGCTGCTTGGCGCTCTGCGTCCCTGCCAGCAGGTAGGCAGCAGAAACCTTTCCTGAGTCAGCGTGTGCATGGCTGCATTGATTAGGTGTGACTACTCAGGCCAGGGGCAAATCTGAGGTAAACTAAGGGTCAAGCATGTTGTCCAATAAACCAGCGGGATTTCCAGGCTGGATTCGGCCTGTATCCCAGAAACAGGCACCGCCTCCCACCCGAAACCATGAGAGCACTCGTTTCAGTGGTGATTGAGACTGAAGGACCCCATTCTCTGTTAATCAGTTTCAATTCATCTGTTCCAAAAATCTGGCCCTGGTGAATTAAGCTGAACAATGGAAACAGGAGGTCAGTAAATTTACCATTGTCCACACGGAAAGCAATTAAACAGAATTTCAAGTTATCATTGTTTTGTGTGAAAACCATTTTAATACCAAATAATTTGTTCCCCTACTGTGTGGATAAAAACAATGAATGGAAACCTGGTTCATTTATTTCTGGTTGAAAATGTTTTGAAGTGAATTCAAAATGATGTTTATGCACTAAAAACTCTCTTTCTGTACACCACACACAAATGTAATGTTATTTTTTTTGAAGCTTCACTACACTCAAAAGCAAATATTAATGGTTATTCTGCCTAATGCCATCCCTGTCTGTAGAAATATGACTCATTTGCAACAACAAATATGTTTTGAGGGAAATGGAATGCAGGCCAAAATGTGCTTTCTATTGACATCCTGGAGTGTATTTCATTAATGTGTCTGGCAAGTCAGAAAAACGTTGACATTGAACATAGCTGTTAAATCACTGAGAGACGCTCCGCAGACAATGTATTTTATTTATTTTAAATAGACAATTTTGCAAAACACAATACACTCATAAAGTGAACAGCATTAATCAGACTTAAACATGCGTACTTGAACGAAGATTAGAAA
The DNA here is from genome assembly GCF_040956055.1 of Brachionichthys hirsutus. Classification (NCBI taxonomy): domain Eukaryota; kingdom Metazoa; phylum Chordata; class Actinopteri; order Lophiiformes; family Brachionichthyidae; genus Brachionichthys; species Brachionichthys hirsutus. Next base: position 7,230,313 of record NC_090908.1, read on the forward strand.
ATCAGTCATGATATTTAGACAAGATTTAACATTTAACCAAAATTCCAATCTTTGCCTAGACTTTATTAAATATATTTATAGCATATTTATTTTTTAGATGTATAATCGGAACCACAGACAACCAAGATCTGGATTCAGGCCTTGCAGTCATATTATTTTTATCAGCCATCTGTTTAAATCACCCCCTGCATAACATGTTTTATTTACTCAAAAAACAAGTGAAAAAATGTATGATAATGTTGGGAGAAATTATGAATTGTTCAACCTTGGATCTTGTTTGTGTGTGTGTGTGTGTGTATCCTGAAATTTATGATTTAAATGCCACTGAACTTAATGTGACCGTATTTTATCAGAAGCTAGTACATTACAGGCACAAACAGTCAAGCAAATCCATTGCAGTTCCATCAAAACAACCCGATAGTACGTTTTCAAGCTATTCCAATAAGTCATTACGCAATAAAATATGACTTGGTGTCGGATAATGTCAAGTGTATCACAAAGCGATTTGCAATGAAGAGGAGTCAGCGATTCCCGGATTATATGCTTAGTTGGATTCAATAAAACGGTGAATGCTGTAATAGGAAACCACAGAAAAATCTATACTCACCGCATCATCTGATAAACAATGTCTGCTTGCTGCTCTGCAGGACTCTGTTAAATCTATCAAACAGGCTTTGTTCTCCTGCTAATTTCAAAATAATATGCTGATTGTAATTGAACAATAACAGACAACAGCAGTAAATTGTCAATAGTTATTAAAAACATCGGGGACTGCATATCGTTAACACCGTGATGCCGTAGGGATAAAACAGTCAGACATCAACTGATGATTAAATGCTTTTTTTTTTTCAATGATCGTTCCATACGGATGGCTTTTAAAGTCAAAGGGAGGTAAACTTAGGGCTTCAGGGGGGATTTCACATTTCTGGTAGTACACAAAAAAACATTTTACAGTGTGCGCTTGGTGAAGAGGGACATTTTTCAAGAATTCCACACTGTAAAAATAAATTCAATTACTGGTATGCTAAATGTCAATGGGTAATAAGCTTTTATTTTTTTCTTCTTTAGTGTTTTCTTTTATTTACCTTTTTCTGTGATGTTGTATGTGTAGTTATTAACTTGTTAAAGGTTTTGCTTCATCTGTGATGTGTTGTGTCAGGCATTGTCAGCTGTGGCCTTCAGAACAAAGTAGCTATTTTTGGAGAAACTCAACACAAGTCTGAAATGTGCTGTTTGTGCAGTATTAAAGTCATTTACATTGAGTCAGCAGTTTTTACATACTTTGCATCTAGTCTGTTCCAGCCTTGGGTTCAGGGCAGCCAAAGTTGTTAAAGAATTTATCTGAGGTTCACAAAATTAGAGCTGACTCATTTGAGCATTTTATGATTGTTAGTTTCTTGTAAAATACAATTTATTGGATTTCTACTTTTTACAATAATATATACTTTCATATTAAAGGTTATCGTAGGTGTTATCTATAATTATTAGATACAATACAACATGGATAAATTAACATTTAACAGGTTATGACTATGCCTTTAAATATATGGGTCTTATATAGACGTAATTTAGAATGTGTGAAAGCAGCAATTTGCCATTGCTAGTTCAATAAATGCTCAAATTTATAGCTTCAATTATACCGACGATTAGTTAGATTATTTACACTCAACATAAACATTTTCCCAATTGCACTTAAAATGAAAAAGAGAAAATGTAAATGAAAATTATATAGTGTAATATATAAAAATATGATAAAATTTACGTGATAATATGAAACAAATGGCCATGTTCAGCATGGATGATGGCGACTGATGCTGCTGAATCAGTCCTAAGTAGGTGCTATTTACTGAAATAGCTGAAAACATCAGAAAAACCATGACAACAGTTATACATTTACACACTATGACTGTTACTTATGTCAGCCTTCAAGAGCATCGCACCTGGAACACAAAGTAACCAAACCAGTAGGGTGTGTGTGTGTGTTGGATACGGAGTCATACAGCAACCATAACATCCTATACTTAGTCCAGCATGTTTCGCTCTGCAACCAACACAGCAGCAAACACCTTGAGTTAAAGTTCGCCTCCATCTCATGCGCTGAAGGTGGTGGGAAATGGAAAGTAGTTAGAAGAACCAGTGCTTTCTTTTTTTTCAGGAATAATATTTCTCCAGTGGTAAATTTTACTTACAATTAAATTAAATGCCATCAATGCAGTAGAGAACATACCTGGCAGCACATCCGCTGTATGCGTGAACGCACGCGTCCCATAAACTACAACTATGATTATTACAGTTACTCTGTAGTACGTTTTTTATTTGTCAGAGTTCACAGCGGGCATTTCAGGACATTTCCATAGACCTTAAGGACAGGCCCCCCATCAGGCCCCGCCCCTTTGAAGTCATGTCTAGAGAGATCTGGATCATGACATTAATGACTACAATGGATGCCTAGCAGTTTACGCAGCTAGGCATCCATTGTAGTGGAGAACGCATTTTCTTCCGAAATGCGTTCTCCGCTTAAGTATGGCTCATCCACCCTGCTGTCCATTTGATACCTGTCCAGAGAATGTGTGTATACAGCGCCTGCGAGTGCAGCTCCTGCGATTGCAGCTCCTGCATCAGTTACGAATGTGTTTGTCTAAGTTGTTTGATTTGCACGTCTGTAGTCCAAATGTGTCCTCTCCCCATATCTGTTGACGAAGATGATGTTTTCCCAGGTTTCTTAGGTTGCTGAGGACAGACGTGCGTGACTGAGAATATAAGACACATACGTGTCCATGTAAGCTTCAGTGGTTGGGCTAGCACCGCTCTCTCTCCCTCAGAGCCCCAGAGGAAGAAAAACTCTACATGCACTATTACGTCCTCCTCCTCACTCCCTTTGGTCAGTTCGTCACACACCTCCTCCTCTCCCTGTAAGTGTTTGCACCTGGGCTTGTATGTGTGGTTTGCGTGCATGTATGTGCACACATACGTGGTGTGTGTGGGTTTGTTTGTGTGTGTCTCATAATGAAGCCATATGGCCTGTCTGCTGGTGTGTGAGCTGCCAGCGCTGGGAGCTGTGACGCTGGCACAGTGCTGCGTGCGATGAGACGTGAGTGGCATACTCCCTCCTCCTCCTCTTCTTCTTCTTCTTCTCTTTCCTGTTTTCCTTTCTCTGCTCCTCCTCCTGCATCTTGTTGTCTTCTCCCTACCCCTCTTTCCTCACTTCCTTTTGATTTTTCTCCACCTGCTCACTTATACTTCCATTAACCTCCTGTCCTCTCCTCTCCTCTCCTCTCCTCTCCTCTCCTCTCCTGTCCTCTCCCCTCCTCTCCTCTCCTCTCCTGTCCTGTCCTGTCCTGTCCTGTCCTGTCCTTTCCTTTCCTTTCCTTTCCTTTCCTCTCCTCTCCTCTCCTCTGCCCTCCACATTACTCCCTGTTGTTTTTGTATTCCCTTCCCTCTCTCCCAATGAGATTAAGTGGTGTGAAACAATCCATTTCCACATTTTGCTGTGAAGCCCAGAGAGGAGACTGAGGCCTGACCTAAATTTACATGTTCGAGAAGGAATCTAGATGACAGCTCATGGAGGAGGAGGAGAGAGAGAGAGAGCGAGAGAGAGAGAGGAATGAGGACAGGGCATCTCTGTCTATCAGGGACCGCATTGAACAGTAAGAGAAAACTAATTCATGATTCCATTCTGTCAACATTTCCTACTTTTGTCCTTAATTTCATTTTATGTCTTTCTTGATCATCCAATGCCTGTTTTTCAATTGAGTGTAGTGTAGGCTGTAGTGTAAAATGAGTAATACAATATAATTATTGTCAAAAAACGAATTAAGAAAATAGTTAAAAGTAGCAACAAGTGTGTGCCCTACAAGATTATGAAATAATTACAATTTAGTACCATACAGTCGAATCAAAATATTGATACATTTGAATTGAACCAATTGGAAAATGTTTGTCAAAGAAAAAACATTTCAGATTTTGTACAGAACCCTACTGAAAATATGGAGGATATTATTTTTTAAACACTAAGATGAAGGAATATATTTAAATCACTGTATTTTATCGCTTCATTATCTCTTGCAATTTACTGAAGTGTTTTGTTCTTTTTTTTTTTTTACAAGGGTGGAAATGACAAACATTCATAATAGAAACCAAAATCTTAATATGATGACATATGTGAGTGATTTGAAAGATTGTTTGTTAAAGTTGGACAACAGAATTGTTTTTAGAATAAGCATACCTGCGATGTTACTGAATCATTCATGTCTATTTAATACTGTAAAACTGTAGGCTATTGTTTTATACTCAGATTATATAAATGCAAAAATATAAATTAATTTGAATAAAGTTTCCATAAAAACTTTTTATACTTTAAGCTCTCTGTTCATTTACATTTAGAACTAATATAAGCCAAATAATGTGGATTGTTGTCTAATAATAATCATAAAATTAATATGTATAATAATACCTTATTGTAAGATTTTTATGTCTGATATATTGTGTCTCTGAAGAAACATAATTTTTAAAAATGCCACCATTATTTTTTAAAGATTTAATTTTCAAAAATTGAAATAGGAATGATCAAAACATCCATTATTTTAGTGTTTTCTGATGCATCTTGAACATTGTTCCACGTCAACATCATAAATCCATTGAGCCATTGATTAGCTTGAAAACCAGATCCAGCTCATTTTTGTGAATTAGTCTGAACTATCCAAAATTAATCATCCTCATAGATTGCATCCACTAAGTGAAATGTAAATTCATTTATTACACATTATATATGTCTGGTGGTGTAAAATTAAGGATTTGATTCTGATTTTGTAACAAATTAATTTGGTGGGAAGTAATCCAGAACAATAAGCAACAGCTAAATTTTACAATTTTAGAAACATTTGGAATTAAAACTTCACCCAAGAACTATCTGTCATTCGTTTTTTTAATCTACCCTCCTTGGGCACTCCCTCTCCCTCTATTTTTGTCTGCCATGTGTCCTCGGCCGGAAGCAGGGGAGGGAGACCGCTTCTGCATGCATGGGTGTGAGAGGAAGATTCGACACCCGCTCACTTGGTGAGACACACATGGATGGCTCAGTGTGGTTTGTGTTTGTGTGAGAAACACTCACGCAAAAGAAGAAGTTTGTTCCAGAGTCTTAGCTGAGGGGAATCATCAGCCTTTCCAGTGTCCGTGTGTGTGTGTGTGTGTGTGCATGAAAATACTCTTGTGTGACTGTGCATGTGCGTTTTTGTTATGACTAGGTGGCACGAGTTGGGCCTTTGCCAGTGTTCCCGTATATGGGATAGCAGCAGCTTGCGTGATCTCAACGAAGTAAGAGTGCATGACAGAAAATCCCTCAATACCCGGCCTTTAAAAAATGCAGGAGGCCAATGCACGCAGAAGCAAGTAAGGTAAATGTATAAATAATGAATAGAAAAGTCTGCTTCAAAAAGAGGGAGCGATCCCCCACATGAGGAAGAAAACTTTACTGCAGCTGCAGAGTTTCTCCACTCCAGCTTGCTAAATAATGAGCTAAGAAATGAACCGTGCAGAGAACTCCTGCTGCAATTTTGGCACCAAGCCAGAGTGGTTCGCCTACAGGTTGGTCTGCCGGAGATCAAGTTTCCAAAAGTATTTCCACTGTTTTTTTATATATTAAGAAATATTTCATATTTACAATTATCAGTCCAGCAAGGTTTGGTATTTTTGGCATCCTGAAATCACACTGCAGACACAAGCATAAACTGAACTTTTTAGTTGGCAGATCATTTTAGAAATAAGAAATGATTTGTAATGAACATATTTACAAATATAAAACGAATATACTAATAATTTTGCATATTAAAATGATGATAACACAATGCAGAATATGGTTCATCTCAATTTGTAATTACTGTTATTGTGATTATTAATTTTGATAACCAAAATATGATTCAATATCACAGAAATATCTAATATTTGCATAGGTATATATATATATATATATAATGCCTTGCAATAAAGTGTAAAAGTTTTAAATTATTCGATGAGCGATGTGAGGATTAAAGTTCTTTGTATCCTTCCAAACAAAGTGAACAGAACTGTAGACCTATGTTATTAATATTTTTGTATGAGCAACAGTATTGCTTCTACCAGTTTTACAGTGTTTATTCCATAATTATATTATACAATACAATATTATAGCTTGAAATACTTATGGCATTTCCACCTTCAGCTGCCATAATTTCAGTTCTTCCTAATATGTCTTAATATGAAATAATTATTAAAATTGCTGTGGAGGGATTTAATTATTAAGAACTATATCATTTCTGGCTAAACTGTTTTTAGAGCAAATAATCATGGTTGAGACCTCAGTTAATGTTTAGAGAGAGCCTTTTATTTTAATCATGGTCTAGTTGTCCAGATTTGTAAAATATAATATTAAAATGCTTCTAACCTAAAACATGAACAATTTTCAGAAACTTTTTAGGTGTATATTTTTCTCAATCATCATATTTTAGTCATAATCTTGAATAAAACAGTGAGCTTGGCTGGAGTAAGAAATAATGAAAAGGTGCTATTTATATAATTTTAGAAAGCTTGTAAATTTTCATTTCTACAAGAAGTGTTCTGATTTATTCATTGTAATTTGTTTGATGCTGCCATTTAGCAGTGTTTTTGAATTAAAGGAAACTGCTCTAAGGTCACCTCATGCAAACACATGACCGAGGTCCCATGTCTGACTTGCCAGATGATGCAGCCAGTTTTCTTTTATATTATCAGTGATGTGTGTTCCTCTGTGTAAATGTGCAAAACGTCTGCTGTCAGTGTGTGTTTCTGTGCAAAATGCACATACGCATTGGGCTTGTTTCCTGGAGTCCTCTGTAAACTGTGCAACAAAGTGTGACTAACGCGTCAGCGCACGAGTCAGTCTTTGACCGCCATGACATTGCAGCGTCATCACAGGGATTTAAACGTCACCCATCATCGCTCAGACAGAGTCTCGAAATCTTCACCATGCAGAGCTTGCGCAGCGCCATACTGAGAGGGTGCATTGAATGTAGCTCAGACACACCATCACTCTGAAAAGAGGGTGAGAGGCTTCACAGGAGCTACGGCGACATTAAAGATTATGAAATTAATCCATTACGCATGTCGGACTGTTGGAAAAGTTTACAACTTGTGTGGAGATTTCAATTACATTTCATTGACATTAATGAAATAGATATAATAGACATGAACACTGAGCTTAGAAATAAAGAATTATATATATATATATACAGGCACATGGGCACCAAGCAGCTTGATGGAGTTCCCAGGAGTCAACTTTAGAGACGTATAGCCTGCCATCATGTCAGGAACAGAAACTGTACTCTGCATTTAGGATAGAAATATACTTCTCTGCATGACTCATAACATTCAGCAGCAAAGATAGATTGGGTATTCAGATTATAAATCAACAAACCCTTCATCAGTGTTTTGTCTTCCCTTCCATTTTGGTACAGTGGTCCTATCCTCACCTATTTGTAGGTGCAAGTTGCAAAAAAATATTTGTTTCATATGAAAGGCAGTGAATTATTCAGGGTTATTTAATAATGCAAAGTATCAGGGGGGCAGTCTCAAAACCAAGGCAGTGAAAACTGCTCCGACTGGCTGCCTGGAAGCTTTTTCCACGGATACAGAACACGCCATATGTGCTGCTCTGTGTGTTTCTAATTGGCAATCATATCTATACTCTTCTCAGACACACAACCTTCGTCCACACTTCATTTAGCACACACATACATCCTTTCATATATCCCATTACTGAGCAACAAATAAATACAAAATAGAGAAAATGCGAATTTGCTTATTTGCTTTTCCGATAAGCTGGAATACCCCTGAACGCATCCGGAGTGGCATGTAACTTGCAAATATTGTTTTTGAGTGTGCGTGTGTGTGTGTGTGTTTGGCTATAGTTCTACTTTATGCAGGCCCTCTCTGTTCGGTGACAGCTGTTTTCTGATGATAGCACTTCTCTGTGTGTCAACTTGGTATCTGCAGGATCCCCATATTAACACAACACACACACACATGCACACACACATATAAAAAGTAAGAGAGAGGGAGTGAGACAGTGTCCACTTGACTGTGCTCTTAAGGTGAGTCACTACTTCTTAAAGGAGCAGCAGTTGGTTCAGGCATCATCATTGAATAGACACAGCACAGAGTCGGTCCGATTAGTAACAGACTCTGAGAGAGAGCGCAAAAGGGAACGGAGACTCAGACAGATGCAGGAAAATGAGGGAGCGATTGAGAGAACGTTCTTGAGTTGCGCTGAGTGTATCGTGCTGAGCTGGAGGGCTAGGAATCATTTCACATCCGTCATGGAGGCTGGTTGCAGGGTCAAACTCAGTGCTGTGGCGAATGGCCCTGTTATCACACAGCTTTACATTCGCCGCGCTGCCTTTACTCAAAGGCAGCAAAACAGGGCTGGAAGACAACCAAAAATAGAGACGCCCAATTAGAACTGCTCCCAAAGCTTTGATGGCATTAGCAGTGAAAAGAGGGCTTGCATAACCCACCCTCTCAAAAAGCGACAAAATGTTCAGACAGCATATGCTATGCTTGTCCTATTTACTGGAAAAGAGTCCTGGGTCAATTTTCTGATGCCGTGAAAAAAATATATATTATGTAAAGCCTTTAGAAGGTAACTTTCTCTTTCTTGTTGTCTCTTTATTGTCAAAAAAGAAAATATTTTTTACTTTTAAATGAAATTTGGTCATGTGAAGACTTAGTGAATGCATCCCAGTGTGTATCCTCCACATCAGCATCATGGCTACCTGCCTGCCTCAGGGAATGCAGCCTCACACTGCAGATGGTGGAACCTTACAGTTACTTCATGAGGCTACTTTATATATAGCACAAGTCTCCACAGTACCCAGCACTGATCACTAACACAGCTGTGGAGACCACCAGCATTTTAACTAGATGGCACTTTGAGAATTGGATTTATAAACACTGAAAATAAATATTTAAAGAGCATATTTGAAATTTGCAATGAGGGACTTTAAATTTAAGGGCTTATGCACCAAAACTATGAAATGATGATCGTAATATTTTCCAGAGATGTATTCTCAGACTGGTTTTGAATGGATGTTAACTGATTTATATTCACATGTAAAGTATAAATATTATTATCATAATAAGTAAAGTAAAATGCATTAAGTGACAAGATGTGTGTGTAGATCTATATACAGCATACATGAAGTGGAAGAGAAGTGGCTCTCTGTAGCAATTTATTACAAATGTGTAATATTTTATTTTGTCATCATTTAGCTTTAATTTTAAAACTCAAAACAGTAACTACATTTGATCAAAGGTTTGCAGATAATAAGTCAAGAACTATAACCACGCGCACACACACACACACACACACACACCATTCTGTCAGGTGCAGGCTGACGGTTGATGACTTACATGACCATGAACAGTTGGACAACAGCAGTTTTTGACCAGTAATCACAACCTCTTGATGTTGTTTTCAGGCTGAACTTGTTCTAACATGAGACGCTCAATAAGTTCACCTTGGATTGTTAAAAAGCTCCTTAAAGGATCAGGAATGAGAATCCAAAACCAACAACTGCTCAGATGAACAAATATCAGTCAGTTGTTGCAATGGGTGTCGTGTCCCATTAAGGGATCTATAATTTGAAGTGGACTCATGACACACCTCAATTATTTTAAAGGAACAGGACAACATTTCCATAAATTAATTTAATACTTTATTAATCTGTCCCTTGGAGGGCAATTTGGTTTACAGCAGTTTGGACTGCTGCCGGTCGCAGCGTGCGCATGCGCCCGGGCAATGCGGGTGGAGTGTCTTGCATAAGGACACACCGACAGTGTACACAAGCGCCTGAACCGCCAACCTCTCGGTTGTAGGACGACCCTCTCAACCACTGCGCCACTGTCGCCCCGCCAGTTGCTTCCATACATTCCATAAGTGGTGGAGAAAAAGTGAGTAGAGGGAGCCCCCCCCCCCGCCCTCACTGAGCAGATGGAGAGAAAAGCACGAGAGAATGAGCTTCGGCCGCCTCCTCCTCTTGCCAAAAATGGAGTCAGATGGGGGCGGATCGAGTTGGGAGGGGGGGGGGGGGCGGGGGGGGGAGTGCCATAGAGCGTGCCTAATCAGACAGGACAGTTCCTGCTTATTATAGTACCAAGCACGGATAATAAAATCTGAATCAAACTGCCAGCTGAGAGCCATGAGAGAACCTCCTCCTCTTCAATTTTTAACGTTGTGGAAGCGCTTGGTACTGATGGGGATCAAATATCACCAGTTTGCGTGCAAATACTCACTTAGCGAGCAGCACAACCCAAATCTGGTGTGCAGGTGAACGGCACTACAGCGCCAGTTACTACACCACCACCCTTGTCACCCCACCCAATAGTCATTCGCCCCACCGCTGCCCACGCCCAATAGTTCAGCTATTCAACATGACCTAAATTACATTTTTGTTGCCTAAAATTTTCAGAACTTCTTTTGAACAAGGCAATCAAACATGCTGTCAGACTTTAACGAGTAAAGGAGCATTGACCTCTTAAAAATACCTGCTTTCTCACCATGGAGCAGTTTAACTTTTCTGTTTTTCCACAATTCAACATACAACCACCCACGAATAAAGCTGGGTTAGAGTGAAACAGTCTTGGAATGTCCGTTCAGAAAATATCCATGTCATAATTATTCCCTGGAAACCTCTGGCATGTCCAACGTGATGCTTCATAAACAGAAATGTATGAAAGCAAACCAAAGAGATGCCTCACATGCGTCATTGCTTCAAGTGATTAGGACGAAACAAAATAGCAGCTCGACATTTTTCCGTTCTTAAACCAACAACTCTGCAGATTCTGCTCATTAGATGTTTGATTATTTCCACCCATCACAAGCGTGCAATCAAAATAAGATATGCACAATCAATAAGTGAATCAAGATGCAATGTTGAGAAATAAGTAGAACTCACATGATCTTACATTTTTCTTACAAATTTTCCAGTCATCAATCTCCAAAAAATCGACAAGCAGTGCCAAATGAAACAAGCGTGTAAATAACTATGCACCGTCAGCTTTGTGAAACATTTCCAAGTTGTCTCATGATCTGAATGAGATGTTTAGATCAGTGGGTGTTAGGATTTAACCTCACTAACAGAAAATGAGCAGGAGGTTGATACAAATAAGCTCACTGATTTGCTCAGGGAGCCTCAATTTGCTTCTTTAGGCGATCTGAAAGGGGAAAAATATCGTGCCAAACCCAACAAGTATGAAATAGTGTCCTGAGACTGATCATCAAAATGAAACAAATAATATTCAAAATGTACAGTAGTTGTATTGCAAACGATGTATGGACACCAGATGGTATGAAGAAAGGGAGGCTAATTAGTTATATGGAACTGATTCACCGTTGCTGATGTGAATCCGACAGAAGTGCTTACAGGTGAAGTACTTCGGTTCTGTGTCTAACAGTTCTGTTTATTTTGTACGGCATTCGGCTACAATATAGAGGTAACTGATAAGCCTCCAAAGATGGTGAATGTAATTGACATAGTATCTGAAGTAGCATCACAGGCAGTGAAAAGTAGTGTAGAGAAAAAACCAACAACATAAAACAGCGTAATTCACGTGGTGAGACGGGAAGATACACTCAATGAACCTACTTCAGATTTCAGCATCATCATTCAGTGACCATCAGTTAACCATCTGTGCATGCAGCCCCATCTGTCGGGAACCCGACCACACGTTGGGTCATTGTCTTTTTCCCTCCTCTGTGGCCCCTGACTCCAGCTCTATGTCATCACTTTGCCAGGTTGCATGTCTTTGAGTTTCACCTGTGTAACTTGTTTTTAAATTCCCTTATCATTCATAGCCTTGCACTGAACAACTCAAACAGGATGAATATGTAACTTGGAGCTCATATAGGGAGTTTGAATTAAAGCAGCTGTATTACTTTCAGATTCGGCTTATTGCTTATTTGGATCTACAGGAATTGTCAATTATGGTTAAACTGTGTACATTTAAACTCTTCAGCCAAAAATAGCGTTTACTAATTACGCAACAGTTTGTTGTTGCCAAATTGCCAGAGAATTCCAAATATGTAATAGTCGGGACGCCTCACACACCGACGCAGCTGTCGTGTGTTTCATGTTTGTAACAGGGAGGATGTGAAGAGCGATGCCTCAAAATATGCCGTCATTAGTTTTATGATGTCTATGGTCAGAATTAATTGAGATTTTATTGCTTTGGGGGGAAACGCTTTCTCGTGCCTTGCAAAGGTCAAGATATGCTGCATGTCAACATTCCAGCAAGTGGCGTGGATTTAATGTCAAACCACTTCCGCAGGTTACACGCTCTCAAACAAGCCTGACCTTTGGAAGATGTTGTATAGTTTAATTGTGAGTCATTAAATCACAACCCAGTAGGCTGTATACTGTACAGAGTCCATCATTTCTGATTAGTGTTTCCAGCTTGGCCCAATCTGGGAAATGGTATTTCAAATGTTTGAAAAAAAAATGTGACTTTATGTCTGCTGTCCATTCACCTCTGTTGAGAGACTGCTGAAATGTTCCCATTTAAACACTGACAGCAGACTCTAAGCACACACACACACACACACACACACAAAGATGCATTTGACCACACACTCACATTGTGTCATCTGTTCTCAGCAGTAATTTAGCAGTTTGTGATAAGATCTTGCAGGCCGACATGACAGGATAATGACTAGGCTGACAAGTGTGAACAGCACAAGAAAAAGAAATGGATAATAAAAAGAAGGAAGAACAGCGTTTTGGCTCTTTTCTGGCTCTTTTTGAGTTTGTGTTTATGTGCAGACAGACAGAGGATGCCGTTAATTACTGTGATATAGTGAGAAGGATTGTCACGCTGTCCCCCAGGTGGCCATGACAATAGAAAGTGATTTCCATAAAGGATACGATGGCGGGATGGAGAGGGCTCATCAGACAGGATGATTATCTTCTCGAAATATCGTTTGTGCGTCACTGATTTTAACCTGTCTTTTGAAACGGTGTCACATTTCACAGCATGGACTCAAACTGCTTGCATTTTTATTTGAAAATCTAATCTAGCCAAACTATGAAATACAATTAAAATATGCCACGAGACTCAGTGCAACTTCTATAATTTTTAGAACTGACTGAGTCTCTTATCAGGAAAAAGATGCAATTTATATATTATATAAAATCATTTTGGGTTTTTTAAAAACTATAGTTAAAAAATGTGTACTAGGAAAAACTAGGAAGACAGTAATGTGCGTACTTCCACCAAGGCCCGACAAGATTACCACATTATCAAAGAAAGTAAAGAAATTGAAAAGCTCATGAATGTACCCCTTCATCTGGACCTTCTCCAACATTTCAGTGGTTTCCTCTTTGGCACAATGTCCACGATCTCCCAGTTTAAATGTACACAGTTTAACCATAATTGACAATTAAGATCAAAATGCGGTACCTTGTAATCTTAAAAAGGAAAATATCCAGACCCTTTCCAAAACTGAACTTAAACTTAAAGCATAAAAACATTTCTGGCCCCCATTGCTTAATCCAGACAAAATGAAATATCTACTTCACTGCCACATGCACAACCCTCCCTGCAAGTTTCATGGAAATCCATCCAGCATGTTTTGTGTACTAACAGACAGACACAAATGCATCACTTGTATATGTCAGATGTAATAATAAGGTATAATACTAAATAAATAAAGAAAATATGGGAAGGTAACATATGAGGCAATGTGAGAAAATAAAAAAATCCTGATAAAACAACAACTGCACAAACATTAATGCAGGCCTGGTACTTCTTTTACTCTTAATAATGAAAGAGGTTCTGATGAGTCAGAGTGGGAAAAAAAGGTGGCGACTGCAGAAAAGCTGGAAACAGATGACAAACAAACAATCAAATGGCTAGACGTCTAAACAAGACAAATGATGCAGCAAAAAACAAAAGCCACACTAATGACTGGAGTGCGAGAAGCCACAGATCCTTATCTCCAAAACGTCCCCCTTAATCACTACCGATGCGATTACTGAATTATCCGTCTCCTCTGATCTTTCCGTCTGATAGAAAAATTCAACTTCCTCCTCTCAAGGGCACAATTCAGCTCCAGTGAACTGCCACTGATTCCCAACCTTACATCTGCACCCCAGCTCTGATCATATCTTGGACAGATCACACAGTCAATTGCCTGTCATGGTACTTTGATTAAATCCAGCAATGAAGGCAGATGGCTGTGGTGTGTGTGTGTCATGGGTAATAAGCAGCAGCATTTGTATCCGAGTTAGACATTGGTAAATAGTCCAAAAGGTGAACAGTAAAAAGTCACACAACCACACACAATGTATGAAACCACTGTAAGTCATAAAGACTCCTCTGTTCAGGATTTTCCAGAATGAATTAGAAACATGTGGGGTAAACAGTTAAAAAAAAAATAGAGAAAAGTCACGAGAATTCAGGAGAAAGGTTGAAGGCCTAATATTATGGGATAATTCCATTCCATCAGCTTCCATGTGTCAAATGATTCCTAACATAAATAAATCACCAGGCTGGTCTTGGAGCAGGTACACAAACCGTTAAAGCAACATGAACAGAGCTCACCAAAGCCTGAGAAAGTGGTGAAGGATCATAAAGTCTTCTTCATGAAATAGACGATCAACTTTAAACGTGTTTATTGGCAAAGCTTAGAAAGCTGCTGTTTGCTCTCATTCTTCTCGTCATCTTAAAACTGTAAAAACTGCAACAGATGAAGACAAATAACAACAAATAAACATAAAATAAACAGGCTCCCCTTAAGTATGCTTGAACCTGCTGACCTGCTCGGAGGCCTAAAACTTTGCTTTGTTTGGTATTGTGTTGCTTGGCCTGATAAAATCACCACTGCGGTGTTACAGGGAAATTGATTATTGCCACACAGCCCTCCACCTTTCTCATGCTGTTCAAAAGGAAGATGCAAAATGATAACAGATAGCCAGTTAATGAAGCATGAATGATTAAAGAGGCCTGCAGGGAAAGTTTGTCACTGCAGAACAGGACAACCTTTTTTGTTTGTCATCCTCTGCTCACTTTCAGCTGGAGGGCATGAGACACACCAAGAGAAAAATGAAAGGGAGAGAGATGCACCAAGGTTGATCTTTAAGGACACAGCATTTTTTTTAAACACACACACACACATGAAGTGAATAAAGAAAGTATATCCCTTCAAGAAGAGATGGAGAGATATAAGCAGTGACTTGGCTTTCCACCTCTCTCCCTGCGACCCTCCATCTCTCCATCCTTCTGTTGATCAGGAACCTTCATTAAGCAGCAGAAGGATTTACGTCAGTGGGGGCAAGCTGTCCCCTTTGCAATGCCAAAGCTATTTCTATTAGCATAGCATTTGAAGCGCCCATCACAGAGGATAATTGCATCAGCCTCAGCAATGGAGGTGCAAGCCTTTCTGTCAGCCGGACCACGAATGACTCAGAGAGTAAATAGTTACTAAGTGCTGCTTATTTTGAGCCTAGATTGATGTGAAGGAAATAAATCTTATCGCTGTGCGTGCAAAAATTAAGAGGCTCTAATGAAAGTGTGGAAGCATTTAATTTAGTTTCTGTCAGCATATCAGACATCAAGAAAACTTGCTTTTCTAGGGTGTTTATAGAAATGATTGGAATCAGAAAGGGACATTTCGATTCCCTGGGGGGGGGGGGGGGGGGGGGTTCTGCATCTTATCAGGTTTCTTAATTTTTTTTTTATTTCCCATTCCCACTTAATCCATCACCAGTTAATTGTATTAATTATCTTGTTTCGGCTCACATTACGGACTCATTATCTCATACCCAGAGAATCCAAGTGAATGTGAAGAGCATGCGTTCTAGCTCGTGTTGGTACATTTATATTTTGTGAGAACACATTTTCACTTTCCTAAGTTGGATGAGAAGACTGACAAAGGCTTCAATGTCTGCACAGCACACACACACACACACACAAAGCAACCGCCAGGTGCTGGCTAATGCATGTTGAATTAAAAACTGGAACAAATAAAAAAGCTCCGGAGGAAATTCAATTGTTATTGTTGATATTACTTTATGCGCACAGGCTGAACACACAAACAAGCGCAAACAAGACCTATACACCACAATGAACGAGAGCCTGCCGCATGGAGTCAGCCCCCCCGGTCATACCCTTGGAGTTCCACATGTCCTTCTTCCGCCATCAGCTGGTGCATCTTGAGCGAGTTAGCCACGGCGAGTTCAGATAAACAAGTCATTGCAAACAAAGTCATACAAGAACTCTGTCATCTTTGCTTCATATTTAACCATTTCACTTACATCTCACTGCCAGAGAGGCGGTGGGGGGAGGGGGGGGGGGGGGGGGGCAGATGTTAAAGACTGAAGTTATGTGTTTTAAAGTCTCCTGATTGATGTGCCCAGATAATCGGCACTACCGGCAGCTGGTAAGTGAATAAGCAACTTCAACTCTATGAGAACCTCAAATAATAAAACTAATCAGCAACCACCAACAGTATCCCAATTACCTTCTTAATGAATAACTTAAAAAAATAATTTCTGTCTTTTCCTGCACGTTGCCTCTTACCCAGATGTGGCATATCAATGCCCAATGTTTAAACAGGCTCCGGCATAATGGGGGTCTCCTAAAATAAATACTGTATGTGAACCAGCAGTGCTATATAAAGAATGATCAGAATGTGTTCTTGCAGAGCAGATGGTTGCAATTCTGCCAGCGCCAACTAGCACCGAGCGATTATGTGTGATGATAAGTTGATTCTCAGCTGAAAACCTATCATTAGGACTTTAATTAAAGCAGTAGCCAGGCGGGTGACACTGTCTGCTGCAGATTTCTTTTACCCCAGGGGGGGGGGGGGTCACATTCCCTTTCTGTCAGAGCCACGTGGGACACATATGTGCTACATGAGTCTCTTTTCCTCCTCCTGTTGTGTAAGTGGCTTTGTCTGCACACACAGACATGGCAGTGTGAGGGCAACCAGTGCTGTCTTGTGTGGTCTAGTGTCTAGACTAAGTGATGCCCCGTGGCATTCACAAAGGGGCCGCCTTTCACTGTCAGATGCATCAGGCTGTCACTTTCACTGGAAACTATTTTGCTCACTTCTCCGTCCAAAACTACAAGTGTATCGTCATATTGTTGCAGTGCAGACATTCAGCCACACACTAGCAGCACACAAATAATTTCAAAAATGAAAAGTAACTCCTATCTGTTCATGTGACGCAAGCATAAAATCTGGAGAAAAAAATAATAATTCCATCTGTACAAAGGACAAGTGGGCTCTGAGTAACTGGCCTAGTTTTTGGGATGCAGATGGATTAATAAAACATGGCTAGGAATAGACTCTGTGCACCAGACCTGATTGGAGAGGCAGAGGAGGACAGAGCCTGTCAACGCTTTCAATGATTTGACACAGGACGTATTGATACGGTAGGACTGCCCCCCAACACACACACACACAACACATCCAAGCAGATATAAATGTGTTGGAGCGCCCCAGCTCAAAGGAGACAGGCCATTTAAACCAAATTACTTCTTCAAATATTCCCATAACATTTACTCCCCTGTCCAAATTCTTTCTGTATCTTTCTGTTTGCAAATGTAATGCAATACAAACAACCCTTATCATTACGTCAATATTTTTCTTATGCTTTTGGCTCTGCTGGACTCAGTGGAATTCAAATGAAGGAATAATGACAAAGTTGGGATCAGATTTAAAATAGATTGAGCTACATTTATATATATATTTAAAAAAAAGTACAAGTAAAATTGCAAGTAAAATTGTGGCAGACTTTAGCCAGCAGAAACATTGTCGCTCAGTTATTCTATATCGCCTTTATCTGCTATGGCTGACAGTAAGCACTCAAATCTAATAATCATTGTTCAATAATGGTTCCAGAGTGCAGTGTCAAATAATAAGTGGTGTCAATGATCCAGCAGTGTGTTTACACAGCATAATGAAAGAAAGCATCAGAGAAATTGCTTCAGAGAAACTACATCACTGAATTCTGACCTTCTTTGTATCTCCCTTCATTTCACAGCAGCTCACTGTCTCTTAAAGAGCACTCTGAAAGCCTCAGGCACCGGGCTGTGTGTTATTAAAAGAATATACACTTAAATTGAATCCCATCAATAGTACTAAACTGCAGGCGCTGTATAAAATGTCAATCAGCGTCCTTGAGAGGATGGCCAATCGACTGCTGCTGTAATAAGCTGATTTGCTCCTTCACTTTATTAGAGTCTCAGGATTTATCGAGGCAGGAAGGACAGTCGACTTTATTTCAGACAAATCAAAAGAAAAAGAAAAACCTTTAAAACGTGTCCTCTTTTCTACAAGTATTATTTTAAAGGGCTTCCGAGTCAGATCGGATATCTTTTCTTTCAATAACCAACAGCAAACATTCACACATTTCTGTTTATTTTTTGGAAATGTATTTTGAAATTATACCTGTAACACATTTAATTTTTTTTAATTATCTCTACCAAGATGGTCATGTTTTGTTTTCCCTGGTATCTTTATGTTGCTTTGTTTATTTGATTATGGCTACAATTACACCAAAACTCACTTTTTAATGGGTCTGGGGGGGTGCTTTTTCACTGACTTTAATAATTTGAAATGAGGCTTTATTAGGCTCAATTAATCAGTGGAATTTCGATTAAAGTCTCATTTAAGTAAAACAATTTTTTTGTCTTGGTGGAGTTATGTATAATTAAAATTATTTTATTATTTGCTGAAATTGTTTGTGAATATTTTACAAAATGAAAATGACATTCAGGGTGTTTTTTTTAAATCATGTAAAAAAAAATATAGTTTATAAGTTTATCCACCATGTTCTCTCATCCTTAAGGAAACACCCACTTCAAATATTTACATTTGTCATATTTATAGCCGGTGATGGTCAAAGTTTGTGTTACATTTAAATACACATAATGAAGCAAGAGCTAATTATAAATCAAATAAAATAATCTGTGTAAAAAGGTATCGTAAAAAATGTGTAGGGACTAGGACCTTTTAGCCAAAGCACATTTGTTCTGATAGTTTCAGAAAAACTGTGGCTTTGGTATTATTTGCTGTGGTTTATTCAGATCACTAGAGTCATTCCTGAAGTGTCTGTTTACACCTTTTACACGAGTAAGAATGTATTCCTGAAAGTTCAGTTACAGTAAGCGATAACACGAAGTTAACCCGATCCTTTATTGAAACAAGGTTTGACTGATGGGTGTCATTTCAGGCAATTTGGGTGGTGTTTAGTTTAATGGAGGAAGCGATCCAAATACCTCAAGCTGTTTCAATTATTGCTTTACAACACGGCAACCGCCCAGAGAAAATGAAGATGGATGACCCAACTTTGGAAAACATTCCTTGGTCAAAGGTCACCCATCACCTCACATGCAGTCTCTGACGCTCCCAAACCATAATCCGCACATGACGCTGGACTCAACACAAGCACAATCCTGTAAAAGCCAATGCTGGAAACCTCAAAGAATATTATACAATAACACAGCAGTGAACGGAAACAGAAAGGAAATATGCAATGAACAGTTCAAGTTCTTCTGTTTGCCCCAAAGTCAAGAGGAAGTTTATTTATTGAAGGGGAAGTAAACAAAAGAACTGCAATCCATTTGTTTGTAATGCAGTCATTATCATCACCATTAACGCTAGTGCTCCAGAAATGAGATCTCACAGTCATCTTGCCAAGTATTATCTGAGCATTACTTTATAATCTATTGCAGGCCAAGGTGACATGTGCAGGCCTGTTCATCGCTCCTCCTTGACACATAGAAGTCATTCATAGCAGGAGCTGCAGAAGTTTGTTGCCAAGGACTTAAAATTGACTGTGACTCTTGGATAGTGCTGGTGAGACAGCTGCATCTGTCAAGCAGCAAAACTCCTCGCGAAGGTTTATGAAATGGTTTGGTTTTAAAATAAGTATATGTTAGAAGTTCTGTAACGTACGCGATGTCAGTGAAGTGTCTTTCATTAGTAAGGCTCACCCCTGATTTTCCCCTGGGACATGAGCAGAAGTCTCATGTCTCCGATACTATATCATCTGCTGCTATCACAGCTGCCTAACGATAAACGTGAATATGAGTTGTTGCACAGATAACCTATAGTATAGGATTGTTTACCTGATTAGGATGGGCTGTGCAGTGTCCTTTAATTTTCTAGGAAGGGACATGCTGCTAGAAACATACAGAAGGCAACCAAACTTACTCTCCTGCTGCCGCTTTGCTTTCTTTATTTGTCCCCTTGTTCCCGTCATTTTTCTCCATGACCCTCGCTAAATGCAGTACAAACAATTACCGTCTCAAGTCTGATGATATGAAGTCCAGAAATGTTCCACTGAGTGCAATTCTATGCTCAAAATGGCTGTGATATTGCTGTAATTTCCTGGCTTTTAGCAAAGTGCTTCATATTTACAGTGCACGTTCTTGTCTCAATGAATAAATATATTGCTCATTTCTGTGTGACGTTACTGTTGTTGACTATAATTGCGCTTTGCAGTAGCTACGCTGTGGAGGATGGATAGTGACATTACAAAGAGCAGCTCGTAGGTAGTGAGCAGAGTTAGAACATTGTCCGAAGTTGTCTCTGTTTGGAAAGGCGAGGGCGCCGCACTTCTATGCAGGCTCTGTTTTTTTATGCAGGAAAGAGGAGACTTATAAAGTATTTCTTAATGGCCGAAGCATCGCATTTTCCATTGTGGCTCCACACACAAAAGATAAAGCTAAATAATTCATACACTGCATTCGTACTGGGGTGTATCGCTCTATGAAACGGTTGGTTTATTCTCAAAACCGGCTAAAATTGTCTTGTCAGCACAGCCGGCTTGGACCATAAAGTGCTTACGTTTGCTCATATAGTGCCACCCGGCTGGGCTCCTTCCCCTACGTGCACAAAACAAACGCTCTCTCGTGTGTCAGTTCATCATCGCAAATGCTCCTCTATCGCAGGAATGAGACACACATCATGGGCTGCTTGAGTTATGGCCCATCCTTTGAATCCAGAGATCCAAGTATCCCATTTCATGCAATGGCTGGCTAGTCAGTGGGAAAAAAAACAAAAATCAAAATGTAGAGTGTTTTGCTGACACATCTGCAGCGGGATACCATGCTGCCAACTGGCAGCCATGACGATGATGACATATTGACAGAATCTCCGCAAGGACACTCTTAGTTCCGTCGCTTTCCCGCGATTCGAGCAGGGGGTTTCTGCGTTGGGGTTTCACTGGGGGAAATCTAGATGAGGTTGATGACACCTATGGGCCTCTCGCGTGAGGATGGATGAGGACATTTGGTTGTCAGCAGTGAGGACACCTGGGATACTCCAGGCATAGTCTCACAAGGTTTAAATGTAGCCTTCCTCACTTGCATTCCTCATCTTATTGGTTGTTTTCAAAGGCCGGGATCGGGGAGTTTTTGAGTTTCTATAATTTTATTTATTTGGAAAATATATATATTTTTTTAGCTATCGATTGCTGCTAATGTGAAAAAAGTGCTTTTTCTCTGAACTCTAGCATCTTCAGCAAATCGGGTTGTTGTTGTTTTTTTCTTTCAGCGGAGTTGGGTGCTCGAAGAAGTGCCAAGAGAGCTACTTTAGATGATTGGGATGAACATATAACAACCCGATGTGAGACAGTCATCGATTTCACTGTCTTTCTTTACCTGTCTTTGTTCTTGAAGCCCTTCAGGACATCAGTCTGGCATCCCACAAAAAAAAAAAACAACAGAATGCAATAGGGGGCAAGCAATCCACAGGCCAGTCCACAGGGTTCTCTATCAATCAATATGACCTTCTGTGAGAGCGCTGGTTTTTCCCTTTGTCTTTGCCTTCAGCTTCAAGCATTTTCAGCAGACTGCACTGCCCACTGGGTAATGTAGGCCTTTAGCACCCACAGAGCTGAGCCAATCTGTGCTCGTTATCTGCTAACCTTGAGACAATATGGCAATGGGTTAACATGATGCTCAGAGGTTCTTTCGCATGTCTGCAGCGATCAGCACAGGAGTGCAGTATACTTCCAAGTCACTATCATGACATTGAATCGTTGAGCCACTCCTCCGTGAGCCATTAAAGCCTGGCTTGAGGAAATCTCAGGAAGAGGGTGAAGGAACAAATGAATTTAATAAACGACTACAGCCACCTTGGGAATTCCAGTCCGGAATGTTTTCATTTTCTCCGACCGAGGAATGGTTTGCTAATTGGGTTACACGGCCCTCAGTGAGGAAGTTTCAAGCTTCAGGGGTTTTTATTTGTGCCTGGTCGTCAAATCACAGTCCGGCGCAGTCGTCCTCTGGGTGATGCCCCCATGAGGCCCTTTAAGGTACAGCTGTCTAATGAGTCAGTCCAGAAGCCCGGAGTTCCCAGACAATCTCAGGGACTGAGGCGAGAGGGTGACAGAAGTCAAGAGGCCACACAGCTCGATATTATTGGAGGTTTTTACGGCTCCTCGGGTCAGCGTGGCAGTTAGCGGGGAGAGGTAGCAGCCACATTGAGGACATCACTTCCTACTTTAAAAGAACACAACTGCACATGCTGATGGAACTGCATTGTGGATTGTGCACCTTGTGGACATCTGTATAAAGGGAAAAACACATGCACTTCCATTCTGTTTTATTATTGTCAAATATACACATGGATATATTTAAAACCCATCCACCAGGGGTGCACAAGTGTGCACTCCGATTGGAGTGTCCATGTTTCCTCTACGTCTGTGCGGGTTCCCTCTGGGCTCTTTGGCTTCCTCCCACTATACAAACATGGAATATTGGTGAAGCGGTGTCTCTAAATTGACCGTAGGTGTGAATGTGAGTGTGAACTTCTGTTTCTCCTTTTATGTAAGCCTGTAATGATCTGGCGAGTCATCCAGGGTGTACTCCGCATCCTGCCCAAACTCAAATGGGGTCGGCTCCAGCACCCCATCCGCCCCCTAAACCCGCCAACAACTCTACTCCACACAAGATGAACAGTTACAGAGAATCCCTAAATAAACATGTGGTCTGAAGATGCAATTTATTTTACATTAGCTCATTTGGCGGCTCATTGGTTTATTACATAGGTCAGATTTGTCTGATTTTACCAGATGTGATCCACCTGCTGCGATGAGGACTTATGGCCAGTATATCAAAACTGACTTCTCGCCCCTGTTTTACATCGAGAGACCAACCGAAGCAGAGAGAAGACGTAGCTCACAGCTGCTAATGAAACAAGCAAACACTGAGGACACAGAGGATGGATTGGTCACGAGAAAATGACAACATGAAATTCACGAGCTTTGTAAATAGACAGTCTGTGCATACTGATTCTGTCAGACTCAAAGGCAAGCAGTGCGCAATGTATCAATTAAATTATATGAATTCAAAAATAAAACATTAAACTTAACTAACATTGGTTATTCTCTCTATATGCCTCCCTCTTATACTAAATCATAATAGCAATATTATAAGAATATATATTAATAAGAAAAACTACAGCAAGACAAAGTACCGGTAGGTGTTTTATGGATACTGACAGGTTCATATTGAACAGGAAATGCAAGGTTGTGCCCAAACAAATATATGTTCATGCCTGTCGATGCATGCGTGTGGGAAGGAGTGTGTCTCTCTGTGTGTGTGTGTAGGTGTGTGTGTGTGTGTGTGTGTGTGTCTAAAAGCAGCTATGGTGGTGGTAACGTCCTGGGGAATTGAAATTAATGAGTGTAATCAGAAGCTAACAGTGATCCAGGCAAGGGCAATTAATACACGCGAGGCGAGCAGAGCTGCCGGGTTCCTCGGGCAAAGCGTGGCTGGAACCTCAGAGATGGAGGATTAAGATGCAACCACAGACCAACTCCACAGCTCTTCCACACAGAGCGGATGTCCACAGAGGAAGAGGAGCCGGGATCAGCCCACGTCCACCAACTGGTCAACTACAAGCTCACAACGTTTTTTTTTTTAAATACTGTGCAGCGGAAAGACAAAGGAACGTTAAGAGATCAAATAAAGGGTAAGGGGAGAAGGAAATGTGTGTTAGGAACACGTTATCCTGAGTGCAACATGCTTGGCTACATGCAGTCCTTCTCGGATACATATTTGCTTTGGTATAAATCACCACATTGGCTCCAGCTGCCTTCAGAAATCACTCCACTTGATGTTTTCCTTAATCGACACTGAACAGGAACGTCCACCGCCCAGGATCTTTTCACTCAGCCCTCGCCTCGTTGCCTTGAATAGCGCTGATTCCTCCAGCAGTTTTGCATTTTCACTGTTTACATGAGATAATGATGCATGTGCAAGGATACACCAGCAAGCCAGAATAAGGGGCTGATATGAGCTTTGACGAATGCCTCGCTGGTCCAAGCCTGCTTGGGGTGAAATGGAAAAACGATGCGGGTTCAGGCATCAGGGAATGTAATGGAGAGACGTGTGCAATAGAGGCAAATTGTGACGCATGCAGAACATAAAGAGCTCAAGCACATACTCAGACATGGTTTAAAGGTCTTGTGAAGTCAAGCAAACATTAAGGCAAAAGTGCTTTTATAGATACCACAAAGGCAAGGCCTTTAAAGTGTAAATGTTATTATTTTTGCTCGCTTATCGAAGTAGAACATTCCAGGAACATTTCCATTACTTGTGTGCAAGAACTGAACAGACAAAATATTTTTACTCATTTGTTACCAAAGACAAATAAAAGTAGGGATGCTCAAAAACATAAATATGAGGATAGTTATCCTATTAATAATAATTACATGGCAGTGCAACAATTGAAATTTGATTTAAAACCTTGTTAGATGAAAAACACAAAGACAAAATGAAATCCTCCCAGAGTATAAGGTTGAAGAATTGTAGATTGTGGGTTTAACACCATTGCCAAACACTGGCGACCTTATTGCCCCCCTCCCTGCACGAGTTATGTGGTTGTTTCTGTTCAGTTTCAGCGAGCACCGGTTTATGAAACACTGCTATGGAGGGCAAGTCCTACAAAAACGACAGAGGAACTCCGTCAAACTTGATTGAAATCTCCTTTAATATGTTTTGTCAGCAGGAGAACTATCATTGCCTATTGATTGATTCCCTGACCATTCCATAAATCGTGTCCTTTATTGTCCACAGAGTGCAGATTGCAGAGAGTATTGTGTTAACGCCATCTCTGACACCTTCATGTGCTACTGATAAATTACTGACACTTCAATACCTTGTGAAATACGCGCTCCTGTGTCTATGAGAGGCAACAGTTTAACGCGCCTCTCTTTTAGAACCTCATTACTGTAATGGAAGACAATTCAAACTCGAAAAATTTACAGTTTGCCTCATGGCTGTGGCCAGATAGAAATTGCCCAGTAACATCAGCTCACTCATATTGCTCCTAGGAAGTGATGAGTTTCCTCATGTAATAGTGCTAAAAGGATTTTACCCACTCTTCTCTTGGCCAGGGATCAAAATCTCTTTTCTCTATATGATGTAGCTTGCCTGCCCCCTTCTGGCCTCTTATTGCCCAATAAGGTCATTTCCTATTGAACCGTTGATGACGGAGAAGAAATATTAAGGCATTGTTTTCAAGATGAATATGTTTAAATCAAAATCATGTCGCCATGGAATAAATATGGATGTCCCTGCATGCATGAAAACTCTGAGTGAAGCGAGCCCCCACTTTCTGACTTACTGCTAAAGATGTAAAGATGCATATGAAGCCATCAAAAATGACAAACAGCCATAGCATGAGGTGTTTAATAAAGTATCTTTGAAAGCTAATGAGGATTTCTCTACGAGCAAACTTAACTTCCAATCAGTCAAAATCAATGTGTGGAAGCAATTATAGACAATTACAGTAAGACACCATTGTTCCCCACCCGTAAGCTATTTTTCAAAGAGTCAATGCGTCTAGGATTTAGCATGTTTCTTTATGAGAAACACACTTTCCTTTTAGAGGAGGGGAAAGAAAAAGAAAAAAAAGACTCAGTGAAAACCATCACCAGACGCGTATATATATATAAAAATTAAACGTGCGTCAGAGCTGTGCATGTGGCCAAACCGCTTATTAAAATGCAGAGAAGCCAAGTGCCATAAAGACAGAAGGCAAACAGCTTGTTATTATTCTTTCTGAGAGGTGAACAGGCTAAGATCAATGACTGCAGTGGTTTCCTCACACCACAACTATGGCCCAGTAAAGCACAAAGGGCCATGTGGCTCCGACCCATTCAGTCACAGATATTAACTATTCCAGGGCCTTTGAAAACAGCTGCCAAGAATAATTTCCCACAT
Source organism: Brachionichthys hirsutus (assembly GCF_040956055.1). Taxonomy (NCBI): domain Eukaryota; kingdom Metazoa; phylum Chordata; class Actinopteri; order Lophiiformes; family Brachionichthyidae; genus Brachionichthys; species Brachionichthys hirsutus. The sequence goes on from NC_090908.1 coordinate 7,256,563, forward strand.
GTACAATTTCAAAACAAAACCACAATCATACAAGCACAATCTGCGCCCCACCAAAACCCAGTCCGGCCTAACTATGGCGACAGAGTAGAATCAATGGAAAATACTCAATTTGGAGCTTGTGAAATGTAATGTAGGATTCATTTGATAGTTTGGTCTAATTATTAGGGAAGTTAAAAAAGTTAAAAATACCAGTGAGAAAAGCTGTATTTCTTTGTGTTGAAGGAATATGCTACCCCCCCTCCCCACCCCCCACCCCACCCCGCCTGGTATGCTGGAACATAATGATCTTCTTACTTTCTAAGTCTTACCCTCATCATCATGTCCTCATGATTTTTTATATGTGTCCTCTAATACAAATGAAGATGAAACATTTTCAGCTGTCCAGAATGGATGTGCCAGTAAAATAAAGAAATGTCATGTATTCAAGAGGTCGTCTTCCTGACCAGTTTTTTTTTTCCCCTTTCCCTCCGCTTTAAATGTCTTGAGGCTGCACTGCTTATACAGTGGCTCTGAGGGAAAGACAGGAGGCAGAGATGAAGATGCTGAGGTTCTCCTTGTGAGTGACCAGGTTGGATAGGATGTGTGGTTACCCCTCAAGGGACAAGCCGAAAGTACAGCAGTAGTAAATGTCTTGAATTCAGGAGGCATAATTCCAGAATGGTGTGTAGACCAGACATGGGCAAACCACGGCCCGTTATGCTTTTCAATACGGCCCGCCGAACTTGTCCAATTACCAAAAAATTCAAAATCTTGACTTTCATTTTGTCCCTGCAACACCTGTATTTCACCAGCAGATGGCGCACTGACCATCGGTGGCGTGTAGCGTATTGCTCTGCTTTTAGTTTCGTTTCCCCCATTGCTGGCGTCCCGTCCCGTCACAAGACCCTGAAACCGCACCGCAGGAGCTGCAGTTGGAACTGATCGATCTTCAGTCCGACTCCGCCTTGAAGGATAAGTTCAAGTCTCTTAACATGAATGACTTTTATGCCTCACTTAACGAAGCCACGTTTCCAAACCTCCGGAGGACGGCACAGAAGGTGCTGGTGCTGTTTGGCTCGACCTATGTGTGTGAGCAGACGTTCAGCGTCATGATCAATAAATCCCGTTCTTTTAATGAAGTGCGCATTTATGCACAGCAGTGGAACAACAATGAGTGCAGCAGGAATGATTGAGATTTAGTATTTCGTGTTTTGATATGTTTTGAATGTTGAAAGTGATAATCTTTTTTCAATAAATGTTGATTTCTTTAACTTTACGCCTTCAAGTGAAATTTATTAAAAACAGATGCAATCACCAGGTTTGATAGATCACAGTGTCAGTGCTATTTTAATCTATTTACATTTCTCCTCACACTGTTGTTCTATTTTAATCTATTTACATTTCTCCTCACACTGCTGTGCCAAAATATGTGTAAATGCCGCATCTTGCATATTCATTGAGACAAACGTACTACCTGGATAAAGGCTATTTTGCACATTTGAAAGACGCAGTCCTTCGTACACACTGTTAGTAAATCGGGTTGTACATTTATCTGTGTGTGTTTACTGTGCTATGAGGTTTGCACACTACACGCAGTGCTTTAGTATATCTGGGCCAAACACTCATCCAAATGTTCCTGGCCCGGCCCCTCTGTCAAAATTTCAAACCCAATGTGGCCCGCACGTCAAAAAGTTTGCCCACCCCTGGTGTAGACTGTCAGCAACGATATTATCAAACACACACACAAATTATTTGAGCTGCTCTGAAATGAAATAAAAAAAAATGTTTTGCCTTTAAAAACTTCCTTTATACATTTTGAGCTTCATTTACAAACCTACCAGGCTTTGTGAGTAATGTGTGTCTTTATCCTATGCTAGGATATGAGGGGTGGAAAATATAAAATAAAAAATACTTATAAAATGAGTGTTTTTATGAAAATCCCAAATACACAATCTGATGAACTCAGAAAACAGCTACGACTTTGTAAGAGAGAAAAGGTGAAATGATCAACACTTTCCGGCTGAGATTGGTCATTTTCTTTGGCCTTCAGTGCAGCGTCAGTCAATGGGAGGGGCTCACTACGCTATCACAACAAGGGATCTGGAATCCATATGAACATGTAATTCAAAGTAATCCTTGTTGTGTTTCGGTTCAGGCAGAAAAACACTACAATCCACAATGCACATTGTGTACCAAACTTCACCGTGTCCCTGGATAAAGAGAACACACAACACAATAAGCTGCAGTTCGAATTATTTAAAATAAAATTTATTTAGAGACGAACACACAGACGCAGTCTGTCGTGACTAAGTTTTTATTTTTTAGCACATGCGTGTAATATAATTTTTTTATTTTATATGATACATATTTACAAAAGCACACTCATATTGAAAAGTATAAAGCTGCGACACACAAGAAACAGGATGCATAAGAAAACACATAAAAAATGTGCTTTCCATTAAATTGCCTTGGCAAACATGTTTGGGCAAGTTAAATGAGCGAGGAGATGCTCAGAACAATGTTCACTGGGAAAACCCTTTAAAAGAAAGTGCCATCAACTGTAGAGCAGCCGCAAGCCAGTTCCAGTTGTAAGTCAGTTGAGTTGTAACTCAAGGCAGGTGCCGCCACCTCTGTTCCACCCAGAGCATCCTGCCCTCTAATCTTCAGATTGACAAACTTGATCTTCCAGCTGTTGTTCTCTAATGGAGAGCTGATGAGCCCAAAGATCTGTTCAAAAATGCCCAGACAGGCTCCGTCCCTGTGAATGGTCCCAGCTACAGACACCATTACCAGGCCATGGGTGGACACGAGGGCTTTCAGGCCATGAGGCTCCAGGGTAGGACTGAGGAGGAGCCGTTCCTCCCTGGCCAGAGCCAGGAGACGGAGATTCACCGTTTCTGCACCATCAAACTCTTCCATTTGGTCACTTCCAGTTCTGAGAAAAAGAGACACATTTCTATCATCGTGATTCAGCATTTGATGTTTGAATTTGAACGTGATGAGTACATTTACATTTTTTATCTGAGCATTAAAGGATTTTTTGTTGAAACAGTTTATTCCGTGGAACAGGCTGCAACATATTTCCCCATTCTTGTGGTGAACAATGAGACGCGAATACACAGGACCGATCCAGTATCTTGTTTTCAGTTACTTTAGAGTTAATGGCTCACTCACCTGGAGAGGAGGCGCATCTTCACATCTGGCCAGAAGTGTTGTGGTCCCCAGTTCTCAGGCTGCTTGCCCAGTGAAGGGTTCTGACTGTTTAACACACGGAAGAACCACTGGCAGAACTGCTGACCAAGAACCTGTGCATCAAAGCCCGCCTCCGCCTTCACGTTTGCTGAATCCGACTCCGTGTCATCCATCTCTGGTTGAACTTCTGCATCAAACACAGCCTGAAAGAAACATGCCAGAGTTGTTGTGCGACGAGTACTTTCCAGCTCAGGCGTTACCTCACCAACACCAACACGGATATCAAAACATTTACAGAGAAGGGCCTCTTGTGCCTACCTTCCCAGGCGACCATAGATCCAGGGCCCTTTTAACCAGCTGGTGTTTCTCACTGTTTGAAGGCATCACCACACCCTCTTCTGCCAGGTATTTGAAAATGAGGTCTCGGTGAACTTTCTTCCTTTTTAGGAGCTCCTCAGCATTTTTAGTGAAGGAGAGAATCGTCTCCGTTGCCTCTACATAAACAAATAAAACATTTGGTGACAAAATATTTTGAGCATTTTGCTATCTGATAAATATGTTCTTTCGACAAAAGAAACGCAGACAATTTGCAGTTCATTTTGTTTATCCTGCTTTCAACGCCGTTTAAGTTTCAGAATTAGCTCATACAGCCCCCTCGTCTGCTTCGATTGAATAATTCGAGAACGTTTCAAACATGCACTGCCGTATTTGGCTCTAATAATAATTTGCTAAACTTCCTGACACACGAGAAAGTATGTATTAATGTAACATTTAATTATGCTAACTTCTAACGTGACACACATCGGAGGTATACCTGTAATATTTTCCACAAGTATTAATTTATTCGTAACTGTATCGCAAAGTGACAGTAAATCAACTTCAGACAATAAATTCAGAATTTTTCCAAATCCAACCCGCTGTCGATCTGAAAGTCCCGACATCCTCCAATCCCCCAAAACAAGTCCGCCATTTGTGTCCTACGACGAAACGTTCCGTGGCGAAACTAGTAAATGTGTTCCGCAGTTGGAGATGCCTTCCAGGTTATAGGATATATCTAAATCTGTAATTTAGCGTGAGAGAACAGCCAACAACTCAATTCCATGTCTTTATTTTCTGATGTTCCTTTTTGGTGGTTACATGTAGAAGAAACTTCGCATCTTTCTTTGATGTAAAAACTTAAAATAATGTTATACTAAGAGCTAGAATGTTGCCAGTCATCACCAATATTTGCAACAACTATTATGTTCCATCTTGTTTTATTTGGGGGGGAGTGGGGGTAATAATTCAAACACTATTTACCTCAAAAAACATAAAAAAAAAAATGCAAATAGTATTCACTGAAAGTTCGAATTCAGGCAAACTCATTGGTGAAGAAAGTATATTTTAAGACAATAGGTTAATAATACTCGTAAATGTTAAGCAGTTTAGGTCTTTCACTGATGCTGTAAAATATATAATTTGGGTTGTAATGATCATAAATAACATTAAATAATGGATATCATGGAACGAAATTTAGTTTACGAGGGGTACTTTAAGGCATCGTAAAGCGAGAACGCTAATGTGACGTGGCTTCTGCGTTGAAGGGAGCTATCGCTGCAGGAGGGACGTTTACCTCAGTCGGTGTAAACCGAGCGCAAAAATGTACCGGTAATTTTCAGGGCTCCGGGAAACATTTGCACGATTTAGGGTACACCAAATTGAGGTTATTATTCCGCGGAAAGGTAACGTATCTATGTCAACATTGGCTGCATCCTGGTATAGCCTGTTAACGCTATTCTCCTATTGAGCGTTACCTTGCGCGTTTATGTTGCTATCCAACTTTAAGGTGTTACTTGTTTAAAAAAACAATAACGGAAGCACAACTGTGTTGGAAACTGTACCAAACATCAGATCACATAACGAGCTGTTCGCTAAGTGGCATCGATAAAACAAACATTGAGGAACTGTTAGCCTGAAGTTGCGACAGAAGCAGGAAACGGTAACTTCTATCCGAAGCAGGGCGACGTTGTCACGTCGTAATGTACACGTACACGTCGTAATGTACACATACACGTCGTAATGTACACATACAGGTCGTAATGTACACATACAGGTCGTAATGTACACGTACACGTCGTAATGTACACATACAGGTCGTAATGTACACGTACACGTCGTAATGTACACATACACGTCGTAATGTACACATACACGTCGTAATGTACACATACACGTCGTAATGTACACATACACGTCGTAATGTACACATACAGGTCGTAATGTACACGTACACGTCGTAATGTACACATACACGTCGTAATGTACACATACACGTCGTAATGTACACATACAGGTCGTAATGTACACATACACGTCGTAATGTACTGGCTTGACCTCAAAACCAGGAAGTCGAGTCAGTTTAATGTTGTCTAAACAGGAAGCTCTGCACAATAGGGTTCTAAAAAAAAACACTCATTTATATTAGTAAAGTGGACTTTGGAACGCCGCGGTAATCATTTACTCAGAGGTTCTACTCTTAATTATATATCTGTGCTTTTTGGGTTTGTCTAAGAGGCCATTACGATACGCTAATGACCTCCTTTGTATGTACATCAATGAAAAATAAATAAATAGAACGTGTCTTCTTGATTACTATAATATTGTCCAAACTATTTAGAGGATTGTCTCCTACATAAATGAAGAGGAATATGTGATACACAGAACATTCAATTACTCACAGTATTCATCGTGCTAAGTAGGAACATATTGTAATACTACACTGAGCGCTGCATGATTACTCTACCAGTCATCTCTCGATTGTTTACTCTCCTATCTTTCTATTGTTGCAGCAGATGGAGACGTCTGAGAGAAGTTCCTCGGGTCGGGTGACGGTCTATTCCATTCAGGGCTGCCCTCACTGCATGCAGGCCAACGCCACCCTTGGGCGTTTGGGAGTATCGGTATGTGATGTGGATATGGGGAGGCATCCAGAGCTGAGAGCCAGGGTGAAAGCGCTAACGGGACGCAGCACAGTCCCTCAGATCTTCTTCAACAGCGTGCATGTCGGGGGCAACGATGACCTGCAGAAGCTGGTGAGGAGCGCAAACGGTACGAAAAAAGGTTTGCTTTATTCAAACGTGTGTGTTGGATCGCTTTAATCTCTTCAGGCTCCCGAGGAGCTTCAGTGGTTGGTGAATATGGTCAAAGAAGAACCTCTTCCAGAGGATGCTCCACCTCTTCCAGAGGAGAACCAATCAGAGGCTACGGGCAGAGAGACAGATGGAGGTGAGGAATTTATCGGTCGGAGAACAAGTACACTTTTATTTATTTATTTAAATCACAATGCTGCTATTAAATAAAGGATCAGGCACTGAAGAAGACCTGGATGGACATGCCATCCTTAATACCTTAACTTAAGTTAATACTAAATTGTATTGTACAGAACTCTGTCTTTGGTGTGAATTAATTGCTTAATGTTAAAAGTATCTATTTGAAAATAGACCCTTTAATATGAGCTGACTGAAGAACTATAGTGAGCAACACGTGGACATGGTGGTATTTTTAGCGTCATTCTATCAGATTACATGTGTATGTGATTAAGAACTTAAGTACATATTATTTAAAAATGTATTTCATTTGTGTTTTCTGCTCGACATTCTTGATCATTCCTTTTGAGTTTTAAGATGCTGCCATTGTCGATTCCAGAAGAAAACAAAAAACACATTTACAAAATAAAATGAAGTTGCTTCAGTAAGACACGAGTAGTTTTATTGTGGCATACAGAGCCAGAATACAGTATCCAAATATTTAACTGGTACTCTATATAAACAATGTAATTAAAATGATTCCATATGTGGGCATGAACATGTGTGTTTCTGTATGTTTGTTTGTACATTTGTGGCTTGGCACATTCCTGCCTCACAGAGTTTATGTGTGAGAGAGATGAGTTGGCGGACCTGGTAGAGGACATCAAACATGCCAGCCTGATTGACAGTCATAGGAGGGGATTGATAGTGTACAAAAAGAGCTTCTCAGGTGATCAGCTGGTTGACTGGCTGCAGACAGAGAAGGGAATGGGTAAGTACGACTGCTGACCTGCAGTAAAACAGGCTTTCAGTGTTGCGTCTCTTAAATTTCATATTGAGTTTGTTTTTTTTTTAAAAACCCAACCTGGAAAGTTATGAAATTATCTCAGTGTCCAGATTCACTAAAAGTAAATTCAAAGCGTGACCTTCAAAACCATTGACTGTGGCCATATTTGTGCCAGGTAGAACTGTGGCCTGCAATACTGGCCAAGCTTTGTTGCAGAAGAAGTACATGGTCAGGGTGCATGGCTCGGGGCAGCGGGATGGCACTTTTGGAACAGGGAAAGACAACATGGGGACACTGTACAGGCTGCTGCAGGATGACCCTAATTCAGCCCTGAACACGGGCCAAACTGCAGTCTGCGCCCCCATCGAGGGTACGTAAAGCGCCTGGCTCTGGGGCAGAAGCACGCAGCACCACAGGTTCACTGACTGCTGTTCTAACACCTCTCCTGTCTTTGGGGCTGGCTTGGGATCATTTTAGGTGTGTGAGAGTTGTGTGTTCTGTCAGTGGGGATGAGAGCTGAAGGAAGGATTAATGATATATCTTATAATGATAAAAGATATCGCTCCACCTCTTACGTGATGGCTCTGATGCAGCGCAGGCACGGAAGTCGAATCCCGACGAGGAGATGCATGTAGAAATGTACTCATAATGGATTTAGTGTTAAATGCAGCCCAGTCATTCTGTTCTACAGTTTATCATTAAGCGGTGAAAGCAGAGAGAACCTGAAGAAATTCCAGCATTGAAATATTTGAGTCCTATTTCAAAAGCATGTTCTGCTTTTCTGTGGGTTTATTGTCTTTTGATGGTGGAACTTGCCCGGCTCCTATTGCACACCTCAAGAGGGTAACTAACAAGCTAATCCTCGTGTTGCAACACGGGATTAAAATCGCTGCTTCGGTGTTTTTTCCTCTGGAGTTTATCTGCACTGCTCCCCCCCCCCCCCCATGTCGTGTTTGCTAATCTCTTTTGTACAACATCAAGATTAACATGGTGTTTATGCAGTTTGTTTGTTTTTACGTGAATTTAATTTAGAGCTGCTTATGATGCTGTTTACACTTCATGGTTATGTAACAGCAGGTGACGCCTCCCAAAATGTCGCCGACAGCACTGATAGTATTTTAAACTCTGACTATGAAGTGTGCTGGTTTTACATGGACTGTGACTTTCAAAGCCCAAAGTTCTGGGGCTGTGCTAACCCGGTTTTCTTTCAGATATTAGTTTGTTGCGTCTCGTGCATGTATCAAACATTTGCCATCCCTCTCTCTCTCTCTCTCTCTCTCTCTCCCTTTGTCACACAGCTGCTGACATCTCTCTGCTTCTACGGGAGATGATTCTGAAATTGTTTTCCGAGCATCTCTCTGCTGACGGCAAGGTAATGTCCTTATTCTACCCTGTGTCTCCTGATCGGTACATTCGTTTGCTTGTTAGCATGACATTAGCACGGAGAATCCAGACAATAGACAGACGTGAGCGGCTCTGCAGTTACTCTCCCCCTGTTCTGTTTCTGTTCTGTATGTATTGCCACTGCTCCAACAGTCTGTGGACTACAAAAGCATGTCTGTGAACCCCGACTTCGAGCGCTACTGTGAGCTGGCTGTTCAGCTGCAGAGGGTGGAGCTGCTCTCACTGAGCCGGGATGAGAAGCTGGCCTTCTTCATTAACATCTACAATGCCTTGGTCATCCATGGAAACCTCCGCCTGGGGTTCCCCACTAACATGTGGCAAAGATACAAAGTAAGATCTGGAACATACAACGGCTATGCATTTAGAAAACCCCTCATGTCTCAAGTTTTACCTGTGGAGTTTCCTCACAGGTGAATCTAGAACTCCTCAGCCAAGCAATGGCACGTCCTGATATTTGTATGTGTTGAACTGCTTCAGGAGATGCATAGGAAGGAAACATGAGTGGCCACGTTATCTTAGAACATCAAGAATGTTTATTCTAGCTCACACAGACTTTAAAAGGACATTGCATGGAGAAAAAAATAAAGCGACTTGCTTCTTTCCTATTTTGTAGTTCTTCAATTATGTCAGCTACCTGATTGGAGGAGAGGTCTTCACATTACAAGACATTGAGAACGGGGTTCTAAGAGGGAACAGAAAAGGTATCGCACAGCTTTTGAAGCCCTTCTCCAAAACAGACCCGCGACTGCAAGTATGCAGACATGCAGTAACATCACTGAACATACAGTGTCTCCAATTTCTATATGAAATGGCTCCTTCAATACTGAATGTCATTTCCCATCATGACCACTAGGTGGCTCTTCCTGATGCCGAGCCCCTCATACACTTTGCCTTGAACTGTGGGGCAAAGGGTTGCCCACCAATTAACACATACACTCCACAGGTAAGTAGAAGGACATTAAATATGTTTATCTCTTGTGTGATGGGGTCGGTGTCTCACCACTGCAAAGGTCTCGGTGTCTTTCTTTTTACTAAACTAGTGAATTTAGTGAAGTTATTCCCAATAAATGATACAATATTGAATTTTACTGTGACATGGATGAATGGATTAGGAAAGCATTTAGAGTGAAGTTAGGCTTCAGTATTCATGCCACTATATTAGTTTTTTGAAGGTAGGAGGTAAATATAAGTGACTGTGAGGTCTTACTTGTCAATGCTTTAAGTGTTGAAAATTAATAAATAAACTAAAAATATGTCAATTATTCTTTGTGACTTTAAAATGATCTAGATGATTTATGACCTGCTCAATTATAACAGCAAAATGTAATTACTAATTATTAATGTGAAAGGTTTGGGGATTTATATTCATTCATTGTATGACATATCTGATACATACCGTATTGGCCCGAATATAACACGACCCCGGATATAATACGACCCCCTCTTTTTCAAGACTCAAGTTTGAGAAAATACTTTTTGAACACCAATTTCAATTTTTATACAGAAAATAATTACAGTACATCTGAAACAAATGATTATAACAATAAATTCGAGAGAAAAAGCATGTTATTTTGCCACATTCAAATCATGCAAAAACTGTCTCACATCTTAATATCTGAACATTTAAATATGTGAACTAAAGCGCAATCACATTTGTAAATGAATGGCTTCTGGTTTTTAAAATGTAAATAAACCAATCTACTGATAAAACAACATAATTGCAATAACTGCATTAACCATCAAAGTGAAGTCTAACTGGGGGGGATCGTTGTTCTCCAGCGCCTCCGGGGTTAACTTCCAGACTTCACGCTGGGGACGAAGGCTGAAGCGCAGCACTACAAGATGGACGCCGGCCAGACGTGCTGAATCACTGAAGCTGCTTTATTTTACTTGCACTGTTAAACAAAACTCAGTTTCCTCCTATCGCTCGCATATCTCTGTTGCTGCTCTGCGCGCTCTCTCTTTTTATCTCTCACACACACTCGCTCGCTCCGGCGGGACACGCCCCAGCTGGACGCGCACACACACACACACACACACACGCACACCCACACAGACACATCTCACCACATATGAATCGCAATAAAATAATGATAGGCGTTCGCTTTGGCCTGGGGAGTTCAGTTCACCATTAGTTGTAACGATATCTGGCGCCATCTGGTGTTCAGAATGGGCATAATGTCTAGACCCCGAATATAACACGACCCGACTTTTTCAGCCTAATTTCAATGCAAAAAACACCGTGTTATATTCGGGCCAATACGGTACTAATCACCGGTAAATCAATTCTGTTCGATCAGGACATTGACAGCCAGCTCCGCATAGCAGCAGAGGCCTTCCTGGAGAACGACGATGGCTGCATGGTGGATTGTGGGAAAAGAGAAGTGCGGCTCAGCCAGATATTCAAGTGGTATAAGACCGACTTTGGAGACACTGATGAAAAGGTAGTTTGGATTTTAAAAATGCGTTATGTGCTTCTCGAGTCACAGAAACAGCATTTTCTCGGAACCTTTATGTGCACAGTGGATAAAGATGGTTGCGGAGCTGCAATGCTAATAACTGACTGGCATGATTCACTGTTTCAGACTTGTTTGACAACCATGTACAAGTTTCAGTCGCAAAACACATGAAAATAAATACTCCTATGGATATCACGCAGTGAGTCCAGCCATGAGTCTCTCCGTTTCATCCCGCAGGTACTGAAGTGGGTGGTGGAGCACATGAGCGACTCTCCAAAGAGGACCAGCCTGCAGGGCGTCCTTTCAGCTGGGAAGACCAAAGTCAGCTTCCTCCCTTACGACTGGGGCACAAACAGCGCCCACTGATGATGCACACACACACACACACACACACACAGGTGCAGCAGACATACAGCTGTGTGCACTCACCCCTCTTTGAGGCTGTCCCCCCTTCATGCGGAGCTGCACATGCTTTAAGACTCTTGCTTACAGTTCACAACGCAGATGTTTTTATGCAACATGAGACGGTGAAAACGGGCACCGGACCGTAGAATCATTCTTCCCTTTTAGGTCCCATCCTAGCTTTACAGTCTTATTGTAAGGTCCTACACTCTATCTTTGGAGTTCATTTAAGGCATGTGGGTTTTATATTCAAATTTGATATGTTTTAAGTAGTAAGAAAGAGCCTGTTTTAAAAAAAAGCCTCACAGAAACGGCAGCAGCATCACGTTTAATATGAACTGAGTCGTGCTTGTTAAATGCATTATTGGCACTTCCATTATTAACATCCTATGTAAAAAGCCTTGGTATAGTCATGCAGTCCCAATGTATTTCAGAATAGTGTTTCAGAGAAAGCAGACCACTAATATATTTTATAATAATCCACTAATCCTACAGGAGCTTTTTCTTTACGACTTTTTATGTGGAGCTCGGGAGTCGTAGCTGATAATAACATCCTCTGTTCAATGCAACTCTCTGGCTGTTGAAGGGCCGCTTTTAGTCCGAGCAAATGGGGATGATTACTTGGCTGATCTAGACACTCTTTACAAGCCATATCAAAAGCTGCTGCGCTACAAGCCCACTCATTCATCTTTAGCACATTCTGACTCTCTCATTTCGATGCTATTTTTACCCTGCAGATGGTAACAATTTTATGCTATGAAGCACAGTGATAATCACTGCAGTTTTGAGACTGGAGTTAAAATGGGATGAGTGTTGTACTACAGTGGATATTAATACGCACACAAATCCTTGTGTGGCTATAAAACACCAGATGCCAAGATGTTGAGAAATTAATGAATCCATTTTGTAAACATCTGTGACCAACATGGCAACTTTTCATTGGACAGAGAACATCTCATCAGGTGTCTTCCAGTGGATGGGCAGGTTGGTCTGGGACTGTATCTGTCCTCTTTGTGGACAGCGTCCTTTAGTAAGATCCAGTCCGTTCATTCCTAACTTAATGTGAATCGAAACGATCCAGGTCTTCCATTTGAACTGGGATTACTACTGCTGTGTTTTTACCAAGCTACTTTCATTTAGGATGCACTTTGACACTTTGCATGTTCTGCAGCAGCTTTGAATGCCGTCGAGGCAAATTTGTACTTCACAAAAACTTTCACTGTTGGGCAGATGGGTACTTAGGGCGTGTATGTGGGTAATTTATACCAAGGTATACATATTTTCAATAATTTATCTGTGTGATTAGAGTAAAATATTTTTTCTAAGAAAACAGTACTGTACTTTTTTTTTTTTGTCACTTTCATTGGTCTTCCATTCAACTTGGCCTTAAACATTTGGTGTTATTTATGTAACATTGTCTATAAGTTGTTTTTTTTTAGATGCTTGCATAATTCAAGCATTTTCTTATCTCAAGTAAAACTAAATTGAGAAGCAATATTAGTAACTATCAATGCATTGTGTTGCATGTTCTGTATATTCTTACAATTTCAGATCCTTCAGCACAGCCAATATTCCTCTGCAGACATTTTTATGCGCATTAATTCAGTTAATTTGCTTTGGCGTTATGCAGTGCCAAAACATATGGCTAGCATGGTCTAAAACTGGGATGCTTTTTCAGCATGATACTGGAAATCTGGTCTGGACTCCCGTTTCAACTCATAGCACACATGAAAACTGTCTTGGGAAGTCATTAAACTCATCTAAAACGTGCGTTGTGGAGTTTTAACAGTGGAATGCACTTTTTAATCCGTTCAGTGACAAGTGTACTGTTGACTTTAGTGCACTGAACTGTGTGGAAGTAAAACAAACCAGAATTATGGGCTGTTTTATCAGGACAATATGATGCAAAAACCTTTCTAATCAAGCAAATCTAATGTATTCATTCTATTTACCTCTTAACAATGAAGCATTATGTTCATAAATATGCAATGCCAAATAAAATATGTCTGTCTGCTGCCTCTTTTTCTGTATTCTCTCATTTCATGCAACATTTATGATGAAAGCAGAAACACTAAAGTGGAAACTGCAGCAGCCAATACATAACAGCATGGAACTTCATTTGTTTAATCATTTAATTTTATTATGAAAAATAGATAAGCATTACTGTTACAAATCCAATCTATTAACATTTTTACATATAAATAAACATGGGCATGGGTCCGTAAAAACACGACATTAAAAAGCGTTCACAGAGAACTGGTTCTGTATGACACTCGAATGTTAACTTGTGGATTAATACTGTCATTAAGTCTCACCACTAATACTGATTAATTAATAAACCTGTCCAGAAAAAAAGCTGGAGAAAGTCAAACTCATTTTCATAATCCGATTAGAAGAGTGGTAGTTAAGAGGGTAGTTAATGAATGCAGCACAGATACCTTCAGAACGGCAGCCCACACATACTCAGTGTGGGGAAGATGAAAGGGGACACATCCACCTCTTATCGACTGAGACTTGGCCTATAATTGACCAGGAATTCCTTGTAAAACTGATTTTAAATTTCAGTGGAATTTTCCTGGCAAAGTGGTTAAATAAAAAAACCCAGATGGGTTGGCAGTATATAAATGGATGACTGAAACTTGTGCACACTTTAAAGTTATCTCACATTCCAATTTGGATGTCTTAAACTATACTTGTGTTTTTAATACAAATATTTCCCATCAGAGACATTAGTATGTCTAATTATTGTATATCACAATAATAATGGGGAAAAAAAACAATTCAGGATCCTTTTACCAGACTGGTAAAGGCTTTAACACATAACAGGTCAATGTGAAGCATACAAAAATAAATATATGTCACCATGGAAGGGAAATATTCCCCGACATGATTTTGTTGGAAGCAGTCCACTCAGTTTTTGTCAAGTATCATGAATATTTTCACTTTTGATCACAAACAAAATTGTTTATTATAACCAGCATTATTTTTTTAAGTACCGTAACTTACAAATATACAACATAACAGTAGATGCATGTTTTTCACTGGACAAATTAAAGTGATGGAGTTTCAGTTGTCTATTATTGCTTCAAACAAGTTCAATTAAATTAGGAGACAAAATATTTTTGACAAGCTGCTTAAATAAGAAACAGAGTGCTAAGAAAAGGTTCCAGTGTTCATTTCCCTGTCCTGAACCAGGTGGCAGAGAAAAACGGTCACTCCGGCTCCTCTTCAGCTACAACTAACCTTAAAAAAAAAAAAAAAAGAGTAGAGAGATTATCCAGAAGTTCAGTGCGGACAGAAATGGTACGGTGTAGTTCACTAGTGAATTAAACCACTGGTACTTACTTTCATCATCGGAGTCGAAGCCGAAGAGCGCCGAGCAGGTGTTCAGGGTTTGGTGTTTCTGTAGTTCTCCTGAGCTGCTAAAGGAGGAAAGACACTTGTCACAGCGAGACCTAATCTTGTGCTCAGGTTCTTCGGTTTTTGTCTGTTGCTCCTTTTCCTTATAGCTCGAGTAAGCATTCTTCTTTGGAACATCCCCGTCAGTAGATCTTCTCTTGCGCATCGACAGCACAGACTCATTCAGGTAGGCGGAGGGAGGCGGCCGGATGAAGGGCGCTTTGACGAAAGTTGCATAGGAGGGATCCTCGGGTCGGAAGGTATTGTGATCGGTGATGTGACGTTCTCCCAGTTTATGATGGACTCCCTCAGACAATGTAGACAAATCCTCAAGCGCCCGGGCGTTCAAAGGGTCCGAGACAGAGGGCAGCTTTTTTTGACTGTCCTTCCTTGAAGCTGCTAATGCAGGACGAGTTTTGGAAGTGGAACTCCATCCCTGTGATATTTGGCTTTTTGTCTCCAGCTCATGTCCGTTAACGACGGCTTTGCCATCGTCTGTTCTCTCTGAACAATGACCAGCTTCAGATTGGTCTGGGCTATTCGTTTCACAAGGCTGCTCTCCAGCTTTTATTTCAAATGAATCCCCAAGACGGGAGGCCTCAACGCGATCGTTTGTTGAACGACACTGGTCTTCAGATGAAGTTACATTAGTAGCTTCAGTGTGAACGGCTCTCTGCTCCTTTTTGTTGTTCAGCCACATCTCCTCAACCTTCAGCTTCTTCTTCCAAGGAGCTTCAGTAGTTTGCTTACTCTGCCTGCTGGCTCTCGACTCGAGCTCGTCTCGTTGAGGTGCCGGGATGTAATGTCTCCATTCATGGTCATAGAGACATTGGAGGCTGGAGAATTGCTTGCCACAGTCTGTGAATGGGCACTGAGGTCTGAAGGGCCGGTGGGCATTGACATGGTCTTTCAGCTCCTGCTGTGTCGCGAAGCGTCCGTTACACTCCAGGTTGTAGCAGAAGTGCTGGAGCGTCGTGTCGTGGCGCTTCATGTGATCCTTATAATGCTGGAGAAACTGCATCTGCCTGTTGGAGGGAAGCAGCCAGCACAATGAGCACCCCATAATACAATTCACTTGAAGCATCACAACGAGCGTGACAGGATAAAGTAATAACGAGTTATTTCACCCAGTCAAATTAAAGATATGGAAATGCAGCTTACCTGCCGCATAGAGTGCACTTGCGTTTGGCCCAAATAAAAGTCTTCTCCAGCACTTTATCATCTTCCAAGTGGCATTTGATAGCGTGCTTTGTTAGGGTGGTGTTGATCTTCAAGAACACTCTATCGCAGGACTCAGAGGGGCACAAGTGATACGTGGCGGCCTCAGCGTGGCCATTCTCTGCTGCCGCCGTCGCACTTCCCTCTCCGCCTCCCTTGTTCGTAACCACTGAAGAGTCTCTCACCATCACCAGGCCCTCTTTAATGACTACCTGCTCATCTCTGAAGTCTAGCCCCTTGAATATTTTCACTTTAGGGTTCTTGTGCTTGCTGTGAAACACAGACATCTTTTTGATGAGTGTGCGGAGGTTCCTAATGATTCGATTTTCTCTCTCAATGTTTAGCACTCTCTTTTTCTTCTGGGGTTTCTGATGAGTTTGCTCCCTGGAAATTGAAATGGCATTCTCATCCTGACGCTCGCTCTTATTGTCCCCGTGATCTGCTTGCCCGTTAGCAGCTTGCACATCCACAGTGCCCAGCTCCTCGTCAGGGGGTTTCTGCTTGCCCATTTCTTCAATGTGGTTCAGAATGTGCTTTTTGGCCACAGAAAGCTCTTTAAAGCGTGTTCCACAGAGTATACATTTGAGTTTCCCACACCTCAAATGTGAGAGAGCATGCCTCATAACATTCAAGCCTTTGTAGTCTTTGCGGCACAAGCGGCAGTGGTGCATCAGGTGGGCATATTGTTGAGTACGGAGGGCTTTGTCCTTCCACGTTCTTTTGCCCGTCACCTGAGGAACGGACAGCAACCCATTAGCTCAGCAGAAAATCAAGCAAAAATAAACAAACCTTTTTCTTGTTTAGATTCTTCAAAGCAAACTATATCTAATGCATCCTATAACCTTTGAAATAAAGCTGGTTAAACATGGGTCTGGTCATTTTTAACATTCCAAAACTTCCAGGGAGGGAAACTACAAACAACTGACCTCTGCGTTTGACACTTCTGTTTCCACTGGAGGCTCTTGGTCTCCGTCACCATTCCGCACATCTGAGGCTGTGGACTCAGGAGGCTGCTGCGTCTCCCCGCCAGGCATGGTAAGACAGTAGCAGTGAAACAGTTCTACTGGACACTCCAATAAGTCTATAAGGGGACCATCGAACTCAGGGTCACCGGCAACAGCCGGAGCAGGCTCACCAGGAGGGCCTTCCCAAATCTGGGATTGAGAGTCCTCTCGGGAATCTGCAGCAACTTCCCCACCACAAGCCACATCCCTATGTTCAAGTTCTTTCTCCTTCTCATGATCCTCAACATTTTCCCCATCTTCTTTAAGCTCATTTTCTAAGTGAGGCATATCAGTGTCTTGTTCCCCTCGGTCAGTAGTCACGTGTGCAAGCAGGCCCTCCATCCGTTGCTGCGTTTGTTTAAGTTCATTCTCCAGGTGAGGCATATCTGCCTCATTTAACTCCTCCTCTGAAAGGAGAACTTCATTATCGGGGTAGGAGAGTTCCAGCCTCACTAAGGGCTTCCGTCCCCGTTTCAACCCTTTTACTTTTACCTTTTCTTTAACAGCTGGCAGCTGCTCCAGCCTCGGAAGACCCTGCAACCATCTTTTCTTCATACCTTTTCTTTTCAAAATTTGGCTCTTGACACATCGAGACAAATATTCTCTCTTACGGTTGAGGGGGAGTTTCCCTGAAACAGAGTTTTCCGTGTTAGCGTGATTGCGTCTTAGTGAGTAAACAGGCTTAGTCCCTAAAGGGGCCGATGTCAGATTGTATCTGAAGTCTGGATCATCACCCAGGTCCGTCTCATCATCAGACTTTGTTTGCTTTCGCCTTCGTAAGCGTCTTTTCCATCTTCTTCTCTTCAACAGACCATCATCTGATTGGGAGACACACTTCTCTGTCTCCACAAACTCTGTCTGTACTTCAGGAAGGTGTTGGTTTGCAGATGTCGCTTCAGTGCTCTTGCAGGAATTGAAGCCATGAGTGCAATTATTTACTAACAGTTCTTCACAGTCTTCCTTTTCCTCTTCATCCTTCATCTCGATCAGAACAGCAGCCTTCATGACTTTGTCAGTCATCAGCTCCAAGCATCGGGTCCTGAGGGTCAGAAGGTTCCAAAACTCCGGATCAAAGCACAGGCGCTCTTTTAGCATCTGGGAAAGGAACAGGTTCAAACATTTACTGAAATGGTTTCAGAGAAAAATAATTACCGGTAAGCTGCTCGATAAGTGCAGACTTGAATCCAAGAGAAAATCTCCAAACTAAAGATCAGAGGTCATTGAAGATGCCCAATGAACACTTAAGTTTTGAAGGACGTTTGTGTGGAAGAATGAGGCATAATCACACCCGAGCATGAAGCTAGTTTGTCAATACAGGAGGCGTCTCAAAGCTGGTATTAACATCAAAGGCTTTAGTATGAAGTATTAAATACATGTAAGTGTGTTCAATCATTTTTCCGTGTCATTCTAGTTTGTTACACATAATATATGGACATCGAAGGTTTGGTTTCTCTTGCACGTGTGGGTTTGCATGATTTGTTACTGACATTTGGGGAACATTTCATGCCAGTAGCACCTTTAGAAATATATTCACTGAGAAAAATGGTGACGTGTTCAACACTTGATGTTACCAGCTGCGTATCATTGTGATATATTCCCCTTATCACCCATGCCAACCTGCAGAATATGGAAGCGAACGCTGGTCCGCACAGGGCTGTCATTTGGATGCGGTTCCTGGTCGGGGTGCATGTAGAGCAAGCAGACGGTCCGGTAAGCTTCCAGGCTGCGCTCCTGGCAGAAAACCATCAGAGCACAGGCGCGACAGATCTCCAGGTCACGAGGCAGCAGGAAGGCGATAGTCTTGCAGACCAGAGAACGGGTCACAGTGTCAGCCTGTACGTTGCACAGTTGCAGGGCCCTGGCACAAAGCTCCATGCAGACATGGACTCCCTCAGACCCCAACTGTGCAAAAAAAAACAAGCACACAAGTCATCAAAACATGGTAAAATAGTGAATGGGAGAATCTAATGTTTTGTTCATGTTGGCATCACATTTACATAATATATAATTTATATGTGGTCACGAGCAGATTAGAATCTTATTTGGGGTAAATATCTCAACAGCATAGTATATATTGTGATTCCTTCCTTTAGTTTGATACAAGCTTGACAAAGTCTTTGGGTTTACTGAGCCAACATGAAGTACTCGCATACAGCAAGAACACTACATGTTAACTGTAGTTAATTATATCAATAAAATAAATATAACCAATTAAATTAATGTTAGTGTGTCAGTGCCCACATTCAACTTAAAAAAAAAGACCGAACGCTCATGTCAAGTCCACAGCCCAGCTGAATCACCAATTTATTTTCTGAGGGAAAAAAATATTTTAATATTCTCAAACTGACCTTTTCAGGTCAAAATATTGCAGTTATTTAACAGTTCAATAAATGTAAAATATGTTTGGCCACAACATACCGGTAGTAGCCCCTTGAGTGATTTGAGTTTGACACCCCTGACCTAAAGCCTTATTGGACAACAGGCACCACAAATGTAAGCTGAGCTTGGGCTCCGTGCAGAAGCAGCACAGAGTAGCAGGAGGCAAGAGACTTCAAGCACATCTCAACAGAACCACAGAGTTACTGTGCGGGTAAACACGAAAAATGTTTGCTGTTCTGTACATTATCATGGCAGTAATTTTTCTCAGCCACGAAAAAAAAAGAAAAATAGGCTGAACCCAATTCCTTGCAAAGGAGCCCATATTATAATAACCAGCATTAATGCTCAAACACTGAGCCTCTGACAGATTTTTTTGGTGTAATGGTATGATTTAAGATATTTATCCTGACAAGACAAGAAAAATGTGTTTTCAGTCACACCTCTGCAGTGACCAGCTTGATGAAGGGGAAAATGGCTCGGACATTTGTGGCAGACGAAGCCAACTGTAAGCACTCAGCCAAGAAGCCTTCTCTGGAGGGATGGGCCCTGAGATGCAATCTGCTCCAGACGAACACGAGGTCCCTGCAGTCGGCAACAGATGACCAGTCAAACATTATTCTGCACGTCGATTAGGGAAGTAAATGTTATTGCTGTCATGTTGGTAAACAAATAGGGGCTCAGATTTAAATAATAAAATAAAATACATCCTGACAACACCTCCTCTTACTACAAATTTCATCATACATATTAAACACTGAAAGTAACTGTGTGTAAATGTATCACGTTTGGAGGTCAGTCTTACCAAATATAGTACATGTCTCCATTGTGTAGCTGCTGAGTGAGGAAAGCTTTACACAGCGACAGCAGGAGCTCGTCTTTTTCGACACTCTCTGTGTTGCAGATGATCTCCACTGCTTTACGGCCATCTATCTCTGCCATCTGAGGGAGAATACATAAAGCAGCACACTCAAAATGCAGCACAATTAATCACAGGTACCAAAAATACACATTTAACCCTTCGTCTCTCACCTCCCTGTGAAGGTGTTCATGTAGCGAGGCCTTGTAAAGGCAGGTCAGGTAGGCCTGATGGAAGTACAGATGCTTTCCGGCCTCACAGTTCTCCAGACAACATTTAGACAGAGCCTGTGCTTCTTGAGTTCTTTCGCAAGCTTGCAGATAACGAACCCGGAGCTCGAAGAACACCGGCAACTCTGATCTTAAGTAGTCCTCGACTGCATGAGAGGGGATGACAAGTGAGTTTACATGATAAGAGGGGATTTATATACAAGTGTTGCCATAGTATAATGCAACACTAACAGTAAATCACTGTATTTATGTATGTGTTTCATGTATTTTAAAATATTAGGTCTGCTATTTGGGAACATTAAGTAAGCATTTTGTTTGCTAATGATCAATATATTTTCAGAAGAAAGTTTCACTGGATAGAATCCGATTTTTCAATGGACATTTTACAAAATTCTACAGCCACGCTCAATACTTCAAAACTTCATAATCCTCAAACTCCCAGTCTAAATAAACATCAAAACATTATGTAGCCATCTTTTCGTTCAGTTTAAACATAGTGTTTCTGCACAGCTAAATCAAGTTTAGGGTGCATTCATAGTTATGGTCCAGAAGTCTGATCAAAGATGCATGTTTTTATCACTTACTGCTCTTAAAATGAAGATTAACGATGGCATGTAGAATCCTGTTTAGTCCTACTCCCAGGCCTTCAAATACTGATTCAGACTAAGTGACCAAGCCAAAGCAGCAGTACTCAGAATCCTCAGAATGAGACAAAAAAGTCAACTATCTTTTTCCAAAGTTGTTTATTCCACCTTAAACAGGTGGAATAATTTTTATAACAACAATAATACTTTCGGCTCAAATGTATTAGACTCTAATGTTTAAGTTGTTAAGAAAGTGCACAACATATTATAAATAGATTAATATTATTAACTTGACAGAAGCAGATGAGCTCCATTTGACACTGATAACAATCTACACGTGAAAGACACACAGAAGAATCCTGAACACAACCCGTGTGTGAACAATGCAGTATTCTGAGTCTGTCTGCCCTTCCTGTTAGATGTGGTCATTAATTTACCCCGTTTCAGTGGCAGGTCTGCCTCTTTCAGGATTCCTTGCAGCACTAGATTCTCCCATGGGCCTCCAGTTTTGATGATCTGCTTCACGTGCTGAAGGTAGCCGTTTCTGTGCCGTAGGAGCCGAGAATGGCACTCCTAGAGTTGGAAAAAACAGGTTCATTAAATGTTTCTTTAAGAACACACATCTTGACAATGACTTTTACATGTTCTTTCATAACGGCCGACTAAACGCACGCAGAGAATTCCTTTCCATCTTTTGGATAAGACCCAAAATCAAATCACCTGTTCAGCACTCACAGCTACCTAACAGCAGGTACAGGATATGGCTATTATGAAAGTGTGTTGTGTCAATAAGAGATGTAAGAATTGAGAGAGTGGGTCTTTTGTTACCTGAAAGGATTCAAGGATGTCTTTTAAAGGTTTTTCAACAAATTCTTCTTTGCTAAAAAACAGCATCAGCTCAAAGAAGCTCCTGAAAGACAACGACAAGAGTATTAGCTTGCCAAAAGAAATATCCTCCTCAACATGAACGTATCTTTACCAGTGAACCGACCCTTAAAATCATTGCAGTTTCATTCCATACACGTAGGTACTGTCGACAAATAGACGGAAACTAGCCACTAGGGAGCCACTTGGAAAAGGTTTTTCAACAGAAATATGCAGCTACGGTAACAATTTGCTATAGCAGTGAGACAATGTACATAGAAACGCCAGTTCCACCAGTCACCCTAGCAACTAAAAGCCTGTAATGTTCAATGTGTCATGTGTTTCATTGGTGGACTGAGTCTGACTCTGTTTTGAACACCGACATACTCCCTCCATATTCTCCTGGTTCTGAACTTAAACTGATGCATTATGACCGATGGTGTCAGTCAGGGTGAGAAGTACTGTTCATCATTTCAAAGCAACGTGCGACTCACAAGGCCAGACTGCTGAGGACATAGTGAACGTGTTGACAGTCATCAGGGAAGGCAACAGTTGCTTTAGTGAAGCTGCAGAGTGCCGTCCACAGCACCTTCAGCTGAGGGAGAGGAACCTGCCAGTGGCCCGTGTACTCCTCAACTAACTGTGCGAGATGAACACAGACACAGAATTTTATCATTATTAGAATTATTAGTTACCTTCACAATATTCTTTTTCATTTTACCTGTTAAACATTTGATTTAAAACATTGACACTTGTTGGTAAACACAGCTTGATAATGAGGATCGCTCGGGGTGAGTTTTTTTTTTTTTAACTGAGGCAAGACAAGGCAAGTTTATTTGCAGAGCACTTTTCAACAACAGGGTGATTCAAACTGAGACAAATGAAGAGTTTAAAACTGTCTTTGATGGTACTGAAACTTCTATTACATTTAATCCAGTCACGATAACCCTTTTTCAAAAAAAGGTTACACTGTGTAAAACACAAAATAAAGTAACAATTTTCTAATCATTTGAAACCCATACATAAAAGAAATTAGCACACAGACAACTTCAAATGTTGAAAAAGATACAGTATCATTTTCAAAAACAGTAAAATGTCATTCAGAATTTGATGTCGCCAACACATTTCAAAAGCGTTAACCACTGGGTTGCATTGGCTCTTTTTTGAACAATCTGTGTTTGGAAACTACGGAGAAACAACTGTTGTCATTTTGAAAGTTCTTTCTTTCACGATTTAGCTGAAATCCTGTCAAGAATTCAGCTTTGAGAGGTCAGGGTCTCCCTTTGTTGTATTTTACGTCTCATTATTCTCCAAACATGTTCAATGGCTGACAAATCCGAAGTGCGGGCAGGCCGGTCTTTTAATATGAAGCAGCATGTTGTAATACGTGCAAAATGTGGCGTTGCATTCTTTTGCCGAAATAACTAAGGCCTTCCCTCATAAAGACGTGATCATTCACAATTGTGCCGGCTACTCGTGTAGTGTGTGCCAAGACAGCCCTGTAACGTTACGGACTCTGGCTTTTGAACTGTGCACTGATAACAAGCCAGATGGTGCCTCTCCTCTTTAGCCCACAGCATCCATGATTTCCAAAAATAATTTTATTTTGTGTTCTTGTGAGAACAATTTTTTTTCCACTTTGTATTAAATTGGTCATTAAATGGGTCCAGTCCAAGTGAAGGCACCAGCATTTCTGGAATTGGATTGTATATAGTTTCCTCTCTATATAGTAGATTTAATTTGTGAATTATACAACAATCCATGTTCACAGGCAATTACTTTTCAAACTGTCCCCGCGTCTGTTATGTGAAGAATTCATAACATTATTCACACTGAGAAACATTATTCTTAAACTGTGGCACTATTGCTAGCATAGTCTTGAGCTGAACGCCTCATTATTGCTTCAGAAAGACTGACTAAAGTGTATGTAAGTCTTAAGTTAGCTGTAGCTAACAGCAGTGGTAACAAGGAGTTCTCAAGAAGCATGACAACGCAAAGTACAAAAGGTAAGATGGAATCACTACTTACTAATCACACAAGGTTGGTATCAGAGTAATTACAGACTGTAATGCGCGTACAATTGTGTTATAAAGTCAGTTCACCCACAAGCGTTCTGAACTCGATCAACTCATACATGATCGCAACCAAATGTTCTATTAAGATGTAACTTGGTATTCGTATTTGATAATTGACCATGTAACGTTGTGGGTTTTACAATATAACTAATTGAAAGTTTCGCAAAACACAGCCCTTCAGAAGATCGATGTCATCGTCGCACCATTAGCTTAGCCTAACTCCAGCTGTCAAGCTAAGCAAGACCAAATGTCAGGCAGGCGTCTTTAAAAACACGGTGGCATGACGTTATCTGGAGAGAACAGCGTCCCAACATTTGATGATTAAGAACAGTTTAAGTTGTATTCATGGTGAGCTATGTCACCGTATTCGACACAATACGTAAATAAAGCGATTTGAAATGTGCAAGCTAACGTTAGCTAACACTGCTAACTATGTTAGCAATAAACATATACCAACAATGTAGCGCATCTAAAGAATTTGACGTACCTCACAAAATTCGGAGCAATAACTTTTGCTCCTAAGAGATGACTCGTTGTTGCAATGTCTTTCACACAGTGCGTCCAGGGCGACATCAAGCCCGTCTGTATCCAAATCACTCTCGCTGTCCGCCATACTGTCTGCTGTATCTAGCGCATAGCCAGATGCCAGGTCTGTTAAATACCATCCTCCTCCCACTATGAATTTCTTATGCAACGAAACATTACGAACCTGGCAACCAATAGAATAGAGTTACTAATAAAGTTTTTTTAATTATTTACCATCCACGACAAACAATAGTTTCATTGTAATGCCTTTAAAGGTTAAACTCACGATGGAATACTTTTTAAAATACGGTTGGAAGAATCACATTGAAAAGATCAAGCATTATTAATTACAGCATGATTTTATTGTATTATTATTTTTTACCTTCATTTAGCCAGGAAAATAAGCCATTGAGGTTAAGAACCTCTTTTTTAATTTTTAATTTTAGGCAGCAGCAGATACAAAAAACACATATTAAAAGGTTACACAGTTAAAACACAAGCAATTACAAATAGTAAAAATAAGTAAATAGTAAACATATATAATATGTTCAAAACAGACTATAAAAAAACAAGTGCATGTTGTGGAATCAGCCTCAAAAAATCTTAATTGAGATTTAAAAGTGCTCATTGGAATTAGATTAGTGTCTTTCTGCAACCTGTTCCATGCAAAAGAAGCAGAATGGACAAAAGCCTTTTTACAGATCCTTGGGTGGCCAAAGCAGGCCATCCCACCCACAGTTGTGTGTCGACACTTTACAATGAGTAATAATCCTGAGAGCTGAATGGTAAACAGTGTCAATCATATGAAGACATTGAGCAGATGATGCCACTGACCTGCGGTGAAACATACAACCTTCATCCTCTACTTTGTCTATTTTCAAAAATATATAAGGTTATTCATTCATTCAACCCTTAATTCAGTCACTCATTCATTTTGGCCATTACAGTCCTTCAAATTGGACATCAAGTTTGATAAATCTAGAGTCTAGCAAAGGTTCACATCATAGTTTACACGTTACAGCAAGGACCCTGATTTGATGAAATTCTGTTCCAATTTAAATAAGAATT
Source organism: Brachionichthys hirsutus (assembly GCF_040956055.1). Taxonomy (NCBI): domain Eukaryota; kingdom Metazoa; phylum Chordata; class Actinopteri; order Lophiiformes; family Brachionichthyidae; genus Brachionichthys; species Brachionichthys hirsutus. The sequence goes on from NC_090908.1 coordinate 7,282,272, forward strand.
TAGCTTTTATCAGCTAAGACTGAATGAGATTCGAAACTCAAAACTCATGTATTCTTTCAATGTGTCATGTATGTATGGCATTATAATGAAAATGCTTGTAAAAATATTTGTTGGGGATAAGATGGGAGTCTCAGATCCTACAGACCATTGCACACATTTTGTTTCATTGTTTTAGTATTGGATGGATGGTTTATCTGGAGGACTATGTAGAGACAAAAAAGGGTCTGCATTTGACATTACAATTACCAAACATAAGCCCAAGTGATTATTTCATAATTATTATTTTCCTGTGAAATGCATGTATGACAGCTTCTTTTCAGGTGGAAATATTACATAGCCCACAAAAAGAATCAAAAATAATAATAATAGTAACATCTCTGAAGATTTTCAGTTATCCAGTTCATGGTAGATCTGTGTTGAATTAAATAGACTGAACTGCTAGGAAACGCTTGAAGATGCTTTGCCTCTAATCCAAGAAGCTTTTTCTGTTATGATTTATCGTGAAAAGCAAAAATTAAGAATCAACTGGACTTGACATCCAGACACAAACAGAGTATTGTAGTGTCTGCTGTCCAGTGCATGAAGAATGCAGTGACCTGTACATTGGGAAGACCAAACAACTGCTCTACAAGCGTATCTCTCAACACAGGAGCGACGACTCCTCAGGACAAGACTCAGCAGTGCACCTGCACCTGAAAGACACAGGGCACTCCTTTGAGGACAGTAATGTCCGGGTTTTAGCCAGGGAAGAGCAATGGTTTGAGAGAAG